>NW_005368921.1:488007-529015 GCF_000412655.1 Myotis brandtii
ATAGTCTGAAAATTCTGAAAAGTATAGAGGAAACTTGGCAATTCAAAGTTCAACTTTCTAGTAGAGTTGTTTCCCCCTTTTCCTTCCTTCCCAAAATTGTGCCTAGGCAAAAGTTTATAAAAACTTCCAGATGAGAGGGAAATGTACAGTTAGAGATGGTTTTTGCTTAAGATGCTGATTTAGACTTGGAGCTGACAGACTGGTACAAACGGTTGCTTACATGGATAGTATCTGCTGACCATTGATCTTACTATTGCCTTGATCACTAAATCTCAGCCCCCTACCCTCACCCCAAAATGGCTCCCAGTTCCTAACCCCAAGGTCTCTGGCTCATGCAGCAATCTTCTCAGCACCTCCATGTCCCCTCTTTGGTCAAATAAAATATTACATATCATCCTATATAATAAAAGGGTAATATGCAAATTGACCCTAACAGCAGAGCAACTGGGAATCACTGGTCACTATGACACACACTGACCACCAGGGGGCAGACTCTCAATGCAGGAGCTGCCCTCTGGTGGTCAGTGTGCTCCCACAGGGGGAGCTCTGCTCAGCCACAAGCTGGCTGCCAGTACAGCAGTGGTGGTGGGTGCCTCTCCTGCCTCCTCAGCAGCGCTAAGGATGTCCGACTGCAGCTTAGGCCTGCTCCCCGCTGGCAAGTGGACATCCCCCGAGGGCTCCCGGGCTGCCAGAGGGATGTCTGACTGCCAGCTTAGGCCCATTCCCCCGGGGAGCGGGCCTAAGCCAGCAAGTGGTGGACATCCCAGGGACCCCAGACTGTGAGAGGGCACAGGCTGGGCTGAGGGACCCCCCTGAATGCACAAATTTTTGTGCACCGGGCCTCTAGTTTTTACATATTGTATTATTTTAGTTATTACATGGTGGGTTCTGCTCATACACTAGGACATAACTCATAATATCATACCTTACCCATTTTTATATGCAATTGACTTTAAAATATTTTAAAAAGCAAAGCATATTGAGTGAACTGTATGGTATGTGAATTGTATCTCAATAAGACTACTTTTAAAAACCAAGTTATAGGGGGCAGGAGGGGAGGGGGTAAGAGGTCAACCAAAGGACTTGTATGCATGCATATAAGCATAACCAATGGACATAAGACACGGGGGGGTAGGGGAGGCCAGGGGATTGTCAAGGGCGGGGGAAAAAAGGAGACATATATAACACTCTTTGTAATACTTTAAGCAATAAAACAATAAAAAAATAAAAATAAATAATGGGCTTTGCAAAAAACAACAACACAAAACAAAAAACATCCTGCACACTAAAATAAATAAATAAATAAATAAATAAAATAAAAAATAAAAACCAAGTTATAGAACACTTTATACAGGATACTAACTTTAATGTTAGTGTAAAAAAATAATGCACATACACACACACCCCATTCCATGTGATGTATATACACAAGATGCCTGGACAAGAAAGAAATAAATTAATACTGAGAAGAAGCTTGTTGAGGACAAGTGTAGGAAGGAAACACTTTACCATATACCTTTCTGTACCTTTAGAATTGTGAACTTGTACATAAATGACCTATTCAAACATTAATTTATATATTTTTCAGTATCAATAAGGCATTTTCCATTCTATCAACCTCCAGAGAAAAGACCAATCAATAGCTCACATAATACATTTAACATTAATCATTTATTGTCCTGTGATTTCTTCTGTTTACTAATCTTGATTCAAATCTTTTTCATCTGTTATCTCTTGATATGGTTTGTAAACTCTTTGAGGGCAGAGACATTTCATATCACTTATAACATTTCATACAACAGGAACTCATATTTATTTTTAAGTACTAAAAATGACAGACTAAGGCAGTGATGGCGAACCGATGACACGCATGTCAGAGGTGACATGCGAACTCATTTTTTTGGTTGATTCTTCTTTGTTAAATGGCATTTAAATATATAAGATAAATATCAAAAATATAAGTCTTTGTTTCACTATGGTTCCAAATATCAAAAAATTTCTATATGTGACACGGCACCAGAGTTAAGTTAGGGTTTTTCAAAATGCTAACACGCCGAGCTCAAAAGGTTCGCCATCACTGGTCTAAGGGCTAAACTTTGAATATTATTTCCTCATTTAATCCTTACAACATAAGTAGTTGGTATTATGATCCCATTTTATAAAGAAAATGAGGCTTAAAGAGATTTAATAATTTGCTTAAAAATCATATAGCTAGAAAATAGTGGAGCTCAGGTCTCTCTGATTTAAGCCCAATCTTAACTACCAAGATGCTGACATTGCTCTCATGTACATGCTCTATCACTCTCCACTTTCCTCTTACCTCTCCTCATCAGCCTCCTTGCTAGCTCTTCTTCCACTTAACCTGTAAATACCAATATTCACTAAGATTCCTTCTTTGGCCTTCTCATCCCACTTGTAGCAAAGGTTTTCTCATTTCCCAGAATCAAATCACTGGCAAATCCTGTCAGCTATACCTTCAAAATATATCTAGGATCTAATCCCTTCTGGTCTTTTTAAATACAGATTATTGTAAAAACTCTACAGTCCCTGCATCTTATTATAGTTTATTCTTAACAAGGTAGTCAGTGATTTTTTGAAAATTTAAGTCAGAACATGTCATTCCTCTCTTCAAAAATCTTCTATTGGTTTCTTATCTCTAAGAGTACAAGCCAGATCCTAACAATAACCTATAAGGTCCTCTTACACTATGCACAAGGCTCACTCCTTCAAGTCTCTGCTTAAACATCATATTCTCAATGAGGCCTTCCCTAGTCACCCTATTATAAATTACAATACCCTTCTTCCCACTGTACTTCCTATCCTTCTTTCCTATTTTTTACTACAGACTTTACCACTATTTGACACTATACATTTTACTTTATTGTGCCTTTCCCAGCAAAACATAAGCTCCCCAACAGGAAGAATTTTGTCTACTTGTTCATTACTCTATCTCCAGTACCTATGTTAGCTGGCATATGGTAGGCACCCCATAAATATTTTTTTGAGTAAGTCCCAAACCTTTATTATCAGCTTTCAACTCTTGAGCAGGAGACTCACATTTCCAACTGATTACCAGGCATCTCTCTCCCTTTTTTTTTGTTAATCCTCACACGAAGGTATTTTTTCCATTGCTTTTCAGAGAGTGGAAGGGAGGGAGGGAGGAAGGGAGGGAGAGAGAGAGAAAGAAAGAAAGATCAATGTGAGAGAGACACATCGACTGGTTGCCTACCACACACGCACCCGACTGGGAGCAGGGAGCAAACCCAAAACCCAGGTACATGCCCTTGACCCGGAATCGAAGGCTGACATTCTAAACACTTAGAAGCTTCAGCCAGAGCATGTATTTTTTTTCTTCTTTATTTTGTTTTGTTATGATTACCAAACATCTCCAAGTGCATGTCTCAAAGACACTTAAGCCCAAAAGTGAACTTATCTTCTCTATTGCACAAAACTGGCTTCTTCTCTTCTTCCCAAACTAGACTAAAGCTATCACTACTCAAATCTTGGAGTCATCTTTCATTCCTCCCACATCTAACTGATCTATAAATACTTACAATTTTATATCCCAAATTTCTTTAAATCTGTTCCTTTCCAAGTAGCCACTACCTTATTTCAGGTCTTACTATATTCACTTAACAAATAGTTACTGGGTACCCCCTGCATGTAAACCATTAGTTTAGGTATAGGGAAATAGTCATAAGCAAAACGGATAGAGTTTTTGTCCACATGAAGTTTACAACCTAGTCAGGAAACAAGGCAATCAATGATCATATACATAATACTTAACTGATTAACTTTTTAAAAAAGTACAGAGTCCTATGAAGACATTTAAAAAGTAGTCTGTCGAAGTGTGGGTAGAGAGAACCTATCCTACACCTAAGGGTTCCTTGGATAAATGATGTTTGACTACTGAAGGGCAACTAGCAGTTAATTAAATGAAGATGTGGGGAACAGGGGGTGGCAGCAGCACTACAGCGAAAAGCATGTGTAAAGATTCTGGGTTCTGAGGTAAGGAGACGTGGTGCACAGCGATTAAGAACATAAATTTTGGAGATAACTGCCTGGATTTGATCCACCATTCATTAGCTGTGGAACCTATGGCAAGTTATTCAGTTAATTTCTCTGAGCTTCCATGTTTTCCTGATTTTAAAATGGGGATAGCCCTGGCAGGTGTGGCTCAGTTGGTTGAGCGTTGTCCCACACACCCTCACCAAGAGGTTGCTGGTTCGATTCCTGATCAGGGCACGTGCCAGAGTTGTAGGCTTGATCCCCAGTGAGGAGGCTTGCAGGAGGCAGCCGTGGATGTTTCTCTCTCTCTTTTCCTCACCCTTTCTCTCTCTCTCAAATCAATAAAAACATTTTTTTTAAAATGGGGATAACAGAGGCATTTCCTTTCCAGAGTTATTGTGCAAATTAAATCAGTTAATGTATGTAAACAGCTTTGACCAGTGATTGCCACATAGTAAATGCTATTGTTAAATGTTAGCACTTAATGAACACGTTCATTCTGAGGAATGAAATAAAATAAAGCCACTGTGGTTGGAGTGTGAGAAACTAAGCTGGATAAATTGGCAGGTATAAAGGTAAAAGGTTTTAGCAGGGGAGTGAATAATATAATAAAAATATAACTGGTGAAATTTCTCCCTCTCAGATCTCATCCTCCACACTGCCAAAAGAACACACATGGATCACATCAGCTCCTTCTTTAAAAATTTCCAAAGACTCCCCACTTTCTGCCTACATGACAAAAACCAACTGCCATACGCAACTTAAAAGGCCCTTTTCATTATCACTTCAATCTACCACTGTAGTCACACAATTCATCTAGTTCCCTTTACAATCTTAAGCCACTAACATATATGCACTTTATGCTTCAAAATTACATCTGACTTTTTCAACACTCTTGCACTTGTAGACCCTTCTCATTCTCTCCTCTGCAGTAGTCTCTTTTCTCACCATTGACTGGGAATTTGGTACTATTACAGTTCAAAGCATTTTTACCCACAATTCAGTCTCTATAACTGAATTTAGATGGCATTTCTACAAAATCTTTAGAATTCTGCAGGTGATGTGGACTTACCTACCAACCCAGATATTCTTCCTTCCTATATTAAAGCTTGTTCCTTTCCTCTGAGGGCTCCATCTAAATTTCTTTATAAAAATGGAAAGACTAAGAAAAAAGATATAACCCTAAGTCCGTGGTTGGCAAACTGGGGCTCGAGAGCCACATGCGGCTCTTTGGCCCCTGGAGGGTGGCTTTTCCTAAGCCTTAGGAGTACCCTAATTAAGTTAATAACAATGTACCTACCTATATAGTTTAAGTTTAAAAAATTTGGCTCTCAAAAGAAATTTCAACTGTTGTACTGTTGATATTTGACTCTGTTGACTAATGAGTTTGCCGACCACTGCCCTAAGTCAACCCAAGTCAGGATTACTCCATCAAGATCAACAGTGGAACCAAACATTAACTGTCCTAGAAGTCAGAATTAAAGGCATGGGTTCTTAACCAGAGGTCCATGGACTCCTCAGGGCTACATGGTAATTTTATGAAGCCCCTCAAATCGCATGCAAAGTATGTGTACATGCCTTTTTCTGGGGAGAGGGTCCATACCTTTCATCAGAGTTTCAAAGATATCTGTGACCTCCAAAAGGTTAAGAAGTGCTCTAGAGAAAAAGCAAAGACAAGCAAATGTGATTAAAAGAGTGAATCCTTTTTACTTTTTAGGCTGTCAGGGGTGCCTCATGATCTCTTAATACCTGAAATCAGGTCAGAGGACATTATCCAATCAAAATAAAAGTTAATATGGTCCAAAAAATACAGCTTCTATGGAAGGAGGAACTCCATACACAAAACCAAATCCATGAAGGCAAGTCACAAGGCTGGTGCCTTACTCCAGGGGTTTCAAAATGGGACTAATAGGAAGAAAATATTTTACCTTCTATTCATATTTCCTTTTATCTCATTTATTGAAACATTCCTTTTCTGTGTTTTATAACATACATAACAGTATGGTACCATAATTTACATAAGTGTACATATAATGGAAGTGGTTGCCCAATTTGTCTTACTTGTGGGAATATGAAACCACAGCTATAATCTACACACTTCAGTACCAAGTTAATAGTAACTCCAGAATAACACAAAGACCCACTAGTACAGTTCAGAATCCAAGAGTAAGAAATCTATCAGCTTTCACACAAAAAAGCTAATCAATGTCAACTAAAAAGTGACTAAAAGGACCTCTCCCTACCCTTACTCTCCTTACTTTTGTTTGTTTATTAGCTAAACAAGCTTTAAAGGATTAGTTTTCAGCTAAGTCAGTCTGGTTTGTCCAAGATTCCCAGGATGATGTGACCAAAACATGTAATGGAAAAACTACTAGCGAAACCACAAACGGTCAACTAATCAAGATATTCTCATAATTTACCCTAAAAGAAATTACTCTTTTCTTCCAGGAAAATAAACGCGAGAAGACTACCAAGATTGCCAAGGCACATCTTAGAACAGGTGATTGAGAGTGTCACCAAGTGGTGATACCAAGAGATGCAGGGTCCATCCGCGACATGAAATGGGACAGAGATAGCCCTAACCTTGAAAATGTTTTTCCAAAACATTACAGCTACAAGCGAGTTGTCTGTCTGGCAGTAGGTAGGGAGCAGGGAGGGGGGTTGCTGGCCGGGGGAGAACCACGTGAGAGAAACTTTTAAATCCGAGCTACCTGTGCCTTTTCTAACTCTAAAGATCTCCTAAACCCCAGGTTTCTATGGGGAGACCAGTATTCTAAGCCCCTCCTCAGGTTTCAAAGCCGCCGCCCCCCCGGGGGGCGTAACCCCATCTAAAAAAAAAGTGGATTTTCCTGGATCACGTTTGAGACCTAAATAGGTAGGAATACATAAAGATGCCAACATATCCTAACGGGAAGCAGCTTGGGACAATGGAGAGGAAAGCTTCAACCCAGGGAAGAAAAAGGGGTGCACGGTGCGGCATGGGGCAGAGAGGTGGGACCACTGACGTAATGCAGCTCTGACGAGAAATGAGGAGAGAATTGGTTGTAGGCACTTACACAACCCGGTGGAGAAATGACGGACGATACAACAATGAAGAAGAGAGCCGAAAAAACAATACAGATACAATAAAACCGTGAGGAGCATGGGAAATTAGGACAGGCGTAGTGAGGAAGTACTACGGAGGGAGCCGGTAAAAAGTGGAAAAGCCTACAAGAAGAACACTTCGGAAAGTGCACAAGCCACTCCCAGAATTCAGTCCCCAGAAAAAGTCTAAGTCAGCTCCTGCTCTCCTTCACAGTACCTTCAGTTTATGCAGCTCCACCGTCTCTGCCGCCATCTTGTTACCCCTCCACTCCACTAGGCCCCCACTCGCAGCCTCCGCTTCCAGCAGCTCCCGCCCAGGCGCAGGGTCAACCAATCACTGCCAATCTTACTATCACCTCACACCATCAACTCTTCCCATTAGTCAATAGCTGCCGTCCTCTCACTCCTCCCGCCAGCTTTCCCCACCTCTCAAAAGGTGGGGCAGGGAGAGGGGCGGGTTCTGCGCCTTCCAAACGACGGAAACGGCGACCAATTGGGCGTCTTCATTGCAGACCCCCCCAGCCAATGGATGGCGGCAGCGCTAACCTGTTCCACCAATAGGGAGACAGCAGAGAAGCGTGGGCGGCTGCTTCCTGGAGACCACAGGTATAGAAGGGAGAGCTGCGCCCCTCGCCGATCAGCTTCTGAAGCTTGCAGGTAGGGATTTACGGGAGACTGGAAAGGGGTGCTCGGCAAAAATGGTGGGAGGCAAACCGTGATGGGAGGCGAAAGCGTTGGCGGGGGTTGGAGCGGCGGTGAGTTAAACACCGAGAGAGAACCAGAGGGGAGCCGACGTACGAGAGATGGAAGCTGGGAAAAGCATCGGGCAGGTTCAGTATTAGGGTTTAGGGAATTTTAGGTAGAGAGGGGCGGGCAAGAGCTGCTTCCTAACTGGACATCAACTTTAGCACGATTCTAAGGAGCCAAGTTCAGACGATCTGAGCCGCCTTTGGATTTGAGGTTAGGGCTCCAACTGGAGGCGCTCAACTTAGGTTCCTTCCTAGCTCAACCCAAAACCCGGGGTAAATTCTCCCAATGCCCCACGCTTGAGAGGAGGAATTGGGATGTTGGCTGCTTACATGCCACGGGGATGAGAGGACGGGCAAGCCCGAGTAAAGGTGAGGATTAGAAGTAGCTTTACCCCCTCGTGCCTCCTTAGTGAATCCTTGTTTCCCATTACCTGCTTCTGGAATTATGGGTGTATGTAACCTCTTCAGGCTTCCTTATTAACAACTTAAGGAAAATAAAGTGAAATACTTCTGTTTCCCTTGCTCCTTGAAATAGGTGCCCAAGCCTAGATTTACTCCTTCAAGCTGAAGTAGAAGAATCAAAGATTACCATGTGTCTCTAAGATGTAGAGAGGACTCTTCTTGCCTTTTAAGTATTTTACTTCCCAAGTCTTCAGTTTTTCTTTGTGCATGATGGGGATGTTCTTTCATTCCCAATACAGTTCAGGGGATTTGTGCTATTCAGGAGACAATGTGGGGGCAAAAAAATCAAAGAGGGGTTGAGAGGAAATAGAGGTGGACTCCTGCCTGATCCGCCACTATGGTAGGATGAATGTGGGAGTAGCACACAGCGAAGTAAACCCCAACACTCGAGTGATGAATAGCCGGGGCATCTGGCTGGCCTACATCATCTTGATAGGACTCCTGCATGTGGTGCTACTCAGCATCCCCTTCTTCAGCATTCCTGTTGTCTGGACCCTGACCAACGTCATCCATAACTTGGTGAGCGCTAAACCACACCCTATACCCACCCCAGGCCTTTCCCAAACAAAATAAAATCTCCAATTATTTGGGGATATGCCTTCCTTTGGGGATCTTAATCTTTGGGCTAAAGGACCATATGCTGCCCCTTCAAACTGCTCCCTTTTCTCCTCCCAGGCCATGTATGTCTTCCTACATACGGTGAAAGGGACACCCTTTGAGACCCCTGACCAAGGAAAGGCTCGGCTACTGACACACTGGGAACAGATGGACTACGGGCTCCAATTTACCTCTTCCCGCAAATTCCTCAGCATCTCTCCTATTGTACTGTGAGTCCAGTGGGAGATATGGGAAATGCTCCAAATGCCAGGTACAGAGGCCCACAGAGGAACTTAAAAAAAGGAGACTAATCACTTAGACCCTTTAAAGATATTATGGTATACTATGTCTAAATCTAGGGAGTGCAGTAAAAAGTAGAAAGCAATAATCAAGCATTCCTTGCTGTCTCCTTGGTGATAGGAGAACGGAGATGGGGCTGAGAAAACCAAGTAAAACCAAATGATTTTACATTTCCAAAAGATGTGAATAAGTTAAGGCAGAACTGATGTAAATCTGTGAAAACTGGCTTTGGGGAGTGGAAGTAGAGAGGACTTAACAGTGATACAGGCTGAAACTGCTTCAGCTGTCATTTGCCACATGTCATTAACAATTATTAAACACACAAATTAACTTACAAATCTCCAGTTAAAGGTGCTGATTATCTCCCTGACCCCTAGGATATTTTCAAATATCCTAGGACTACATGCAATAAAACTGATCATTTAAAATAGAAGAGAAAGTCACTGGAAAGGCCAGCTTCACTCAACTTATTTCTTTTCTTCCCAGCTACCTCCTAGCCAGCTTCTACACCAAGTATGATGCTGCTCACTTCCTCATCAACACAACCTCATTGCTCAGCGTACTGCTGCCTAAATTGCCCCAATTCCATGGGGTTCGTCTCTTTGGCATCAATAAATACTGAGGGATGGGACTGGGGACAACACTGGAACAAAAGGCTGTAACATCTTTCCCTTCTCCATACTGTCTTCCTTTTCTTGGAAGCCTGAGAATTATACAACTGTTCCAAAACTCCCAGGATGAGAACTGATTGGAAAATGGGGCTCCCTGGGAGTAGCCCTGCTAGGAGCAGGCTTCTTTGAATCGGGAAAGGCGGATGAGGTAAGGGACAAATCACTCTCCTCCACAGGAGGCCATGTTTGGGCAGCTTGTTTGGTTTTCCCATGTCTTCCACCCCCACTACCTCCAGCTCTGTTTTGCTGTGTATTTCCCTCATAATAAAGGTCATTTTTTCAGATATGGCTACTCTTTGGTCAGCAGGGGGGGTAGGGAGATGTCCTCATAAGGCTGGGGAAGAAAGATGGAACAGTGACTTAATACACAAAACTTTTCTAAGGTACTTTTTATCCCCTCTCCTTCGGTTCAGGAGGTGCCCTTCACTCCCAGCTAACACTTCGAGAAAGGATTCTCAAATGAGAAAAAGGACACTATCTATAAAGGCAAAGAAGAGAAGGAAGAAACAGGTTGCCAGTTACATATTTATAGAAAGATAATCCCCTGGCTTTAAATAGTTATGTACATACAAATATCAACAAACTTAAAAAAATACAAACCCTTGGATCATAAGGGGCCTACCAGGAACCCCTTTATTCTTTCCCCTCACCCAAGGGCAGAGGGCATGAGTCTGATTTTTTTAAAATTATTAGTTTGGCCATCCCTGCAGCAACAAGCATGAAGTTGGGAAGTTACCCACAAGGTGACAGAAAAAATTCAGAGTTCCCACTCTCTGAACTCTTATCTCCTATAATTAGAGTTACATGCTTTCTTGTTCTGTCTTTTAACTAGTATTGGGCTAACTAGTATATTCAGGAGGGAGCCCTGAACTGGGTCAAGAAATAAGACAGACTCATAGTTTAAAAAGAGGAGGGAAAGTCATCTGCTGTAGAAGCAAAAGACAAGACAAAGGCATACAGACCCTAGGGAAATACCCAGTTCCCACACTCCTCTGGGAGATATTGTCCAGCCCAGGTCCATGCCCTAGGTTCTTTGCTGTAGCCACCCCCTATTTCTTTGGTATTGTCAGAAGACCAGATTCAGTTCCTGGGTACCGGTGGAGGAGGGAGAGTGGTTCTGGGGCTTCCTACAAGTACTGAGTGAACAATTTGAGCTTAAAAGTTTCCCTTTTTAAAATATTTAAAAATAAATCAAACTCCATCCTATGCTGTACACAGCCCTTTTGACTCCCTGACATTGATTTGAGGAAAGAAGAAAACAAGTGTCAACGTTGGAAGGGCCTCCTCACTTTCTTCCGCCTCTTCGGTTTGGCTTCTCCCTTGGGTACTGTGCTGTTGGGCTTGGAAGCTCCGGTGGCCCCAGGGCCAGGGTGAGCTGCAAAGAAGTTCCCATTGGACATCTGTCCCGGGGGTACTTGAAATATCCGGTTCAAGAAATCCTGAAGGTCAGCAGGAGGGGCATCTGGAGTGGCTCTGAAAGGAAAACAGAAGAATAATGAGGCAAGAGAGATTCAAAGTCAAACATAGGTAACTATGTTAAAAATATAGAGTCAGGTACCAAACTTCTTAAAGGGTGAGACATCTAAGTGTCCTAAGCACCATAGTCAGAACTAGAATAGTGGATAGATTATTGAAAGAAATACCACCTACCTCTGTCGCCCACTGGTGCCTGGTATCCGAGAACCAAATGAGATGTGATAGGGGACTCTATGAGTATCTGGGGAGATTCCTACTCGCTGACATCCAGCCCACTCTGCACACATGAGAAAGAATTAGCTAATACATCATATAAGCATATATGAGCCCGTATTTCTACAGAACAGAAGTGTACCTGTGATGTCATACACCTTTCCATCCATCAATGCAAAGTAGGTGATCTTGAGGCCCAACATACTTGACTCTGCCCAAAAGTCTCCTTCTTCAGCAGGATGCAGCCTATTACACTCAGCACAGTATCTGGCACTCTTAGGTTCCCGGTCCATTTCAAACCTCCTGCAAGCCAACAGAAGGGCAATTCCTTAATAATTTGTCAAGCCTGTGACATTTCTGTAGTCTCATTATTATGTGTTATTACATATTAGAGGCCCGGTGCACAAAAATTTGTGCACTCGGGGGGGAGAGGGGGTCTCTCAGCCCGGCCTGTGCCCTCTCGCAGTCTGGGACCCCTCGGGAGATAACGACCTGCTGGCTTAGGCCTGCTCCCGGGTGGCAGAGGGCACACCCAATCCCTAGGTGCAGCCCCTGGTCAAGCTCAGAGCAGGGCCAATTGGGGAGTTGGGGCACCGCCCCGTCATGCACAGAGCAGGGCGGATCGGGAGGTTGCGATGCCACCCCTAGTCACGCTCAGGGTACGGCCGATTGGGGGGTTGGGGCACCGCCCCGTCACACTCAAGGCAGAGTCGCTAGGGAGGTTGCGGCGCCACCCCCTGTCACGCACAGAGCAGGGCCCATCAGGGGGGTTGGGGCTCCGTACCCTGTCACACACAGAGCAGGGCCGATCAGGGGGTTGGGGAGCTCCCCCCTGTCAATGGCTGTTTGCAGCTGGTCACACCCCCTTCAGGGTGGGGGTCCCCACTGGGGTGCCTGGCCAGCCTGGATGAGGGGATGATGGCTGTTTGCAGCTGGTCACACCCCCTTCAGGGTGGGGGTCCCCACTGGGGTGCCTGGCCAGCCTGGATGAGGGGATGATGGCTGTTTGCAGCTGGTCACACCCCCTTCAGGGTGGGGGTCCCCACTGGGGTGCCTGGCCAGCCTGGATGAGGGGATGATGGCTGTTTGCAGCTGGTCACACACCCTTCAGGGTGGGGGTCCCCACTGGGGTGCCTGGCCAGCCTGGGTGAGGGGATGATGGCTGTTTGCAGCTGGTCACACCCCCTTCAGGGTGGGGGTCCCCACTGGGGTGCCTGGCCAGTCTGGGTGAGGGGCTGAGGGCCGTTTTCAGGCTGGCGGGTGACTGAAGCTCCCAACCGCTCCTTTTTTCCCTTTTTTTTTATTCTGGGCCAGCTTTAGCTCTGAGGCTTGGCTCCAGCTCTGAGGCCTCGGCTGCTGAAAGCAGGTTTCTGGCCTTTGTTTACCTTCTGTATTTGAAACAATGTTGCAGTCCTGCTGGCTGAAGCCTGGCTGACTGAAAGCAGGTTTCTGGGGTTTTGTTTACCTTCTATATTTGTTACAATGTTTCTTAGAGAGCAGCTGAGAGGCCGGCAAGGCAGGCGGGGAACCTGGCTTCCTCCGTCACTGAAGCAAGCAAGCCTCCCTGTTCACGTCAGCTGCCTGGCTGCCGGCCGCCATCTTGGCTGGCAGTTAATTTGCATATCTCACTGATTAGCCAATGGGAAGGGTAGCGGAGGTACAGCTAATTACCATGTTTCTCTTTTATTAGATAGGATACCTATGCACACCCTTCTCTCAATCTTCTATCTTAAAGGTAAAAAATGTCTTTTTAAAAAATATATCCTTTTATTGATTTCAGAGAGGAAGGGAGAGGGGGAGAGAGAGAGAAACATCACTGATGAGAAAGAATCAATAATAGGCTGCCTCCTGCACGCCCCATACAGGATCAAGCCTGCAACCCAGGCATGTGCCCTGACCAGGAATCGAACCATGACCTCCTGGTTCATAGGTCAATGCTCAAGCACTGAGCCACACCCACTGGACTGTCTTTTTTTTTTTTCTTACTAATTAGAATCCGCAATCTCTTTACAATATGACAGAAGTGGAAACCCAAGAGTTCTTTTACTCACCATTTCTATCCCACAACTACCAATAATACAAAGAAGGTCTTTGGCTACCTAACCCCTAAGCCAGTGATGGCGAACCTATGACACGCGTGTCAGAGGTGACACGCAAACTCATTTTTTTGGTTGATTTTTCTTTGTTAAATGGCATTTAAATATATAAAATAAATATCAAAAATATAAATCTTTGTTTTACTGTGGTTGCAAATATCAAAAAATTTCTATATGTGACATGGCACCAGAGTTAAGTTAGGGTTTTTCAAAATGCTGACACGCCGAGCTCAAAAGGTTCACCATCACTGCCCTAAGCTGTGGCTGTTACATTCCTATTTCATACCTGTGCTTTCCCTGGCATCGACTGCACATCATAGTATTCATTGCCTCTTTGAGGTCATCCTGCAGCTTGGACAGAAACTCATTCACTGACCGGCTCAGCTCATTCTCTGCCATTCGTTTCCTAAGAGAAGAAAGGCTTTATAAATCAGAGGGTACTGAACAAGGAATAAAAGGAGACAGATCTGCTGGCCTCTTAAAGGCCTTTTGCCTACTAGAAAGACAAGCAATTTTCTCCACCTTAGAGGGCATTCACCTGCAACTCTAGGGACCTCTGCTATTGAAGATTATTCATTTACGCCACCTGACAATTTCCTATCTCCAACTTACATCTCGTATTCCTTCCGCCTTTCAGGATTGCTGACAATGTCCCAAGCTGCCCGCAAAACCTTGAAGGCCTCCTCAGCCCGGGGATGATGATTTTTGTCAGGATGAACCTACCAAAACAAAGAAAGAATTCATCACAAATCCATTCCAAACCTCTCCCCATCTTGGGTCAAAACCTTATGTTAAGTGATAGCCCTGGCCAGTGTGGTTGGGTTTCATCCCATGCACCAAAAGGTTGCTGATTCAATTTCTGGTCAAGGGCAGATGCCAGGGTTGTGGGCTCAATACCCAGTAGGCAGCATGCAGGAAGCAGCTGATCAATGTTAGCTGTCACATTGATGTTTCTTGCTCTCTCCCTTCCTCTCTAAAAAGAGTCAATAAACTATTAAAAAACACACACACACAAATCATGTCAAATGGTTCTTTTTCACTCCCTTTTGGAGAGTCAATATAGCTTTTTTTTAAAAAAAAAAAGAATTCTTTATTGTTTAATATATTACATATGTCTCCTTTTTCCCCCATTGACCTCTCCCCAGCCACTCCCACCCCCCAACCCATAACCTCACCCCGCTACTGTCTGTGTCCATTGGTTATGCTTATACGCATGCATATAAGTCCTTTGGTTGATCTCTTACCCATCCTCCCCTACCTTCCCTCTGAGGTTTGACAGTCTGTTCGATGCTTCTGTGACTGCATCTATTTTTGTTCATCAGTTTATGTTGTCCATTATATTCCACAAATGAGTGAGATCATGTGATATTTATCTTTCTCCGACTGGCTTATTTCACTTAGCATAATGCTCTCTAGGTCCATTCATCCTGTTGCAAATGGTTAAGAGTTCTTTCTTTTTTACTGCAGTGTGATAATTCCATTGTGTAGATGTACCACAGTTTTTTAGTCCACTCATCTGCTGATGAGCACTTAGGCTGTTTCCAAATCTTAGCTATTGTAAATTGTGCTGCTATGAACATAGGGGTGCATATATCCTTTCTGATTGGTGTTTTTGGGATATATTCCTAGGAGTGGTGGGATTACATCAAAAGGGGGTTCCATTTTTAATTTTTTGAGGAAAATCCACACTGTTTTCCACAGTGGCTGCACAGTCTGCATTCCCACCAGCAGTGCGCAAGGGTTCCTTTTTCTCTACATCCTCGCCAGCACTTGTTCGTTGATTTGTTGAGGATAGCTATTCTGACAGGTGTGAGATGGTACCTCATTGTCGTTTTGACTTGCATCTCTCAGATGATTAGTGACTTTGAGCATGTTTTCATATGTCTCTTGGCCTTCTGTACGTGCACTTTAGAAAAATGTCTATTTAGGACAAGCATGTCAAACTCAAAGGCTAACACGGGCCAAATAAACAAGGTTTAAGTTTATGTGGGCCGCAAAAAAACAACCAGAAGCTTCAATTTTCATAGAAACATGGTGAATACAAAGGGCTGAAATAAATGGGTAATCGTTAACATAAAAATAGAACATTTTAATAAAAATTAATATTTTTTCTTGAACATTAATTTATCAGACATTGAATAACTGCACAAATTAATAAGTGTAACGCAACCAAACCCATTTTTCTTGTTCTCTGAAAGCGAAATATTTCCTGTTGCGCACACCAAACAAGTCAGTACAAGACTAATGATGTGGCAATTGGCTGCTAAAATATTCGCTGCTAATATTAGTGGAGAGAAATGGGGTGCCTGGGTGGAAGGGAAATGAATGCAACACGATTATAATAATCAGTCATTAGCAAACATTGTAGTTCATTATTAATAATTATGTATAATGGGATATTGTAAAAATTAAGTCACAAAATTTATATTAAAATGTTTCTTACATACCATTATATTGGCTGGGCCGCATGCAGCCTGTGGGCTGCAGGTTTGACAGGCTTGATTTAGGATCTTTGCCCTTTCTTTTATTGGATTATCTTCCTTTTATTAAGTTGTATGAGTTCCTTATAATTTTTAGAGATTAAAACCTTATTGATGTAATATTGGCAAATATGTTCTCCCATACAGTGGGCGCTCTTGTTTTGTTGGTTTCTTTTGCTGTGCAGAAGCTTTTTATTTTGAGGTAGTTTATCTTCAGTTTCCATTTATCTTCAGTTTCCATTGTCCTAGGAATTGTATCGGCAGATATTGCTACAACATATTTCTGATATTTTGCTGCCTATGGATTCTTCTAAGATTTTTATGTTTTCCTGTCTTACCTGTAGAGGGCCGCCTGGGAGGCACCTAGGCATTTTCTTATAATTATTGTCAGCTGAACTCAGAGCGTAGGCAGAGCCACGCCCTGGGAACATGCTTCCCCAATAAGGCTGGACATGTTAATCAGGCAGGGGCGGAACTAGATATGTAAATCTAGGCCTTTAAAATAAACCTGCTGTGTGTCTCAGGCCGCTTTGCCGCCTCTCCATCATAGAGGATGGCGCCCACCTGGCCCCAGCTTAAAATCTATTTCTGCATCTTGGTCTTTCTTTAATTTCTTAATCCCCAGCTCCTCCGCTCAAGAACCTGTTGTTTTCCCGTGCGGGTCACGGGAAACAGAAACAGCCCACCACACTTACCTTTAGGTCCTTTGTCCACTTTGAGTTTATTTTTGTGTATGGTATAAGTTGGTGTCTTGTTTCATTTTTTTTGCATGTATCTGTCCAAATTTCCCAGCACCATTTATTAAAGAGAGTGCCTTGAATCCAATGTATGCTCTTGCCTCCTTTGTCAAATATTGAGCATAACGGCTTAGGTCGATTTCTGGGTTCTCTGTTCTGTTCCATTGGTCTATATGTCTGTTCTTGTGTCAGTACCAGGCAGTTATGAGAACAGTGGCTTTGAAATATAGCTTGATATCTGGTATTGTGATCCCTCCAACTTTGTTATTCTTTCTCAGGATTGCTGCAGCTATTCGGGGTCTTTTTTTATTCCAGATGAATTTTTGGAGAGTTTGTTCCAGGTCTGTGAAAAATTGGTATGTTAATGGGGATTGCATTGAATCTATAGATTGCTTTGGGTAGTATGGACATTTTAATGATGTTGATTCTACCAATCCATGAACACGGTATATTCCTCCATTTGTTTATATCTTCCTCTATCTTTTTCAATGTCCTGTAGTTTTCCGAGTACAGGTCTTTTAACTCCTTAGGTAAGTTTATTCCTAGGTATCTTAATTTTTTTGTTGCAATGGTAAATGGGATTTCTTTTCGTTTGTTTCTCTTTCTGTGAGTTCATTATTGGTGTATAAAAAAACCCATAGATTTCTGGATGTTAATTTTGTATCCTGCTACACTGCCAAATTCATTTATTAAGTCTAGTAGTTTTTTGATGGAGTCTTTAGGGTTTTCTATGTGTAATATTATATCATCTGCAAATAATGACAGTTTTACTTCTTCTTTTCCAATTTGGATGCCTTTTATTTCTTCTTCTTGTCTGATCGCTATGGGTAGCACTTCCAGTACTATGTTGAACAGGAGTGATGAAAGTGGGCATCCCTGTCTTGTTCCTGTTTCTGATAGGCTTTAAGTGGGGGTGATGCTGTATTGCTTTCCGGAACTGATTGGCCCCTCTTCAACCCAGTCCCTGAGGGCTCTTTGGGGCTATTCAGAGTCTTTGTTTCCTTGGGAAAACTCAAGATGTAGGCCAGGTGTGGCATTATTAGCTGTCTTGAGGCTGCTGGCAGGGGCTGGCTCTTCAGGAGAAAAATGGTTTGGAAGGTCACAAATGTCTCAGTGCCGGATTCCTGGTCACCTCTCCTGCTCTGCTTTCCTCCACAGCCTCTCCCCAGGCCCCACAAATCACCTCTACCTGCACCGAAGCCTCAGGTGACTGTTTGTAATTGAAAGGTCCTATGAACTGGTTTTAGTGAAGACAAACAAAGGCAAAACATTCAAGAGCTGTGAGTTTCTCTACCCTCCCCCCATCCCCGGCACCACGCTGCTTGGGCAGCTCTTCATGCCACCTTTCTGGGTGCAGCCTCTCTCAGCCGTGGACTTAGATCTCGATTCCCCAACCGCCAGCAGCCCTGTGGACTTCTTTCCACAGTCGGATGTTACGCCTGTCCCCAAGGGACATGGCCTTGGTGCAGTGCAGCTTCCTCCTGACCCTCAGCCTGGTGGTCGCATGTCTCTCTCCAGCCCAGATCCCTGTTCCTACAGTTCTTCAGGCGTCCTCTGCCCCTCTTGGCTGCTGTCTCATCAGCTGTGTCTAATTCACCAATTCTGGCTCTCCAATTTAGTTGCTTCTTCTTCTTTTTTTTTTTTTTTTTAGAGACGGGGTCTCGCTATGTTGCCCAGGCTGGAGTGCAGTGGCTATTCAGAGGCGCGATCTCACTACTGATCAGCACAGGAACTTTGACCCGCTCCGTCTCCGACCTGGGTCGGTTCACCCCTCCTTAGGCAACCTGGTGGCCCCCCGCTCCCAGGAGGTCACCATATTGATGCCGAACTTAGTGCGGACACCCGATCGGCATAGCGCACTACAGCCCAGAACTCCTGGGCTCAAGCGATCCTCCAGCCTCAGCCTCTCCAGTAGCTGGGACTACAGGCGCGCACCACCGCGCTCCGCTAGTTGCTTCTTCCATGTCAGTGGTTCTCAACCTTGGCTGCACATTAGAATCACCTGGGAATCTTTTTAAAATCCTGATTTCTGGGCCTCGCCCTCCGGAAATTCTGTTTCTTTGTTATGGGGTGGGGCCACAACATTAGTAACAAAGAAACAGAATTTCCGGAGGATGAGGCCCAGAAATCAGGATTTTAAAAAGATTCCCAGGCGATTCTAATGTGCAGCCAAGGTTGAAACCACTGTGTGCTCCAAGACAAGCACAGGACACGTCTGCCTATTTGGCCGCCATTTTCTCCTCTCAATATAGCTTAATAATTAATTGCTCTGGCTCTGCAGAGAGATCTCTGTTCAAGTCACAGCTCTGTCACTATTAGCTACATGACCTAGAATATTTTATCTATCATAGATTGTTGGGAGTATTAAATGAGAATACATGTGAAGTATATATCACAGAATCTGTACTAGGGTGATCCACCATCCCAATGCACCTGGGATTGTTCCAGTTTTAGCAGTGAAGTTCATGTCTCAGGAAAGCCCTCAATCTCAGGCAAACAGGGATGGTTGGTCACCTGACCTGGCACATATATACTAATTCCTCACATTTTAACTTTATTATCAGTTATAAAATAAGAGTTCCAAAGATGTTACATTCTCACTTTTCTAACTAGAAAATTCTCATATCTACTCAAAACTTCCTACAATAGTTTGCCTTTCTGTCCCAGAAATGAAATAGCATATTATGATACAGGCTTTTTATTCCCTTTTCAACCTTTCTCCAAGACAAACAAAAACTTCTCTTCCTACTGCTTATTATTCCCATCCTCATCCCTCCAAAATACAGAGATAAAGCTGGTCTCTTGACTGATGCCAAATAAGCAGAATGCTGTTAAATCTCCCATATTCCCAGGCTTACTGAACAGCCTTGTAATCATGGTCACTCTAGGGCAGCGGTTCTCATCCTGGGGGTTGCGACCCCTTTGGTGGTCGAACGACCCTTTCACAGGGGTCGCCTAAGACCATCCTGCATATCAGATACTTACATTACGATTCATAACAGTAGCAACATTACAGTTATGAAGTAGCAATGAAAATAATTTTATGGTTGGGTCACAACATGAGGAACTGTATTTAAAGGGCCAGAAGGTTGAGAACCACTGCTCTAGGGCCTAATAAGGGCAGTGAGAGATTCTATAAAAGAACCTCACTGACACACTGACCGAGAACAAGGGGGATTCCTGGGGTGTGAGGCAGGGTATTGAGGTCTGGGTAACTTAACATCATCTCTACTCCAAAGAAGTAAGTTGAAAATGATATTTTTTTGGGAGATTGATATTCCACAAATGAGGATATCTGCTAAAAAAAGACATGAAGGTGAGAAAAGAGCTCTACTATTAGTAACTATTTGAGTGTAAGCACTTGTTCCCCACTCTAAGAATATCCCAGGCTATCAACTGAGGGACATGCATTTCCCACCAAATTAATTTAGTCCTCTTGTAAGTTGCAGGACTGGTACTTTATTGTGCCTTGAATGGTTAATGGAAACCATGGTTGCCCATTCCTTTGGTGTCATGCAACTGTTGAAGTAATCTGCACACTGTGATACTGTACCAATCTAGTTCCATACATTCAGTCAAACAGGCCACCTGTGCAATTTACACAACATTATTTATATTCATAATATAGTTTCACTTGTACAGAAATAGAATCATCTAAAAATAGAAATCTAATATTAACTTCTAATAGCAATTTGATTGCATACTTGTATTAAATCATTTCCCTCAAGCATGTGGTGTATCACAACTCCCACTCACTTTTTATTAATAAAAGCAACCATATTTTCTTTTCTTTTTTTATTTATTTTTAAAATATATTTTATTGATTTTTTACAGAGAGGAAGGAAGACAGATAGATACATTGATAAGCTGCCTCCTGCACACCCGCTACTGGGGATGTGCCCGCAACCAAGGTACATGCCCTTGACTGAAATCAAACCTGGGATCCTTCAGTCCGCAGGCCAATGCTCTATCCACTGAGCCAAACCAGCTAGGGCCGTATTTTCATATATGACACATATTTGCACATATTTCTGATTTTTATTCCATTTTCCTTCCCTTTCCCACTCTGGGTTGCTGGTCTTTTTTTAAAAGATATTTTTATTGATTTCAGGAAGGAAGGGAGGGGAAGACACAGAAACATCAATGATGAGAGAGAATCATGGATCAGCTGCCTCCTGCATGCCCCACACTGGGGATCAAGCCCGCAACCCAGGCAAGTGCCCTGACCGGGAATCGAACCGTGACCTCCTGGTTCATAGGCGACGCTCAATCACAGCCACGCCGGTCAGGCTGGGTTGCTGGTCTTGAAAAAGCTTTTCTTTCACCTGGTCCTGGAATAATCACTCACAAGCACTCCCTGAACTGTCCCATACTAGGTCCACACTTGCCATTCTGGGACAGATGGTTGAATTTCCCTATATTCAGAAACACCCCTCATTTGTTCAGGGAGAGGAACTGACAAGTTTTCTGAATAGACCTCTTCTCCACCCTAGCAGAGGGACTTCAACTCAACATTTCAAAGTGAGTGAGTCCAACATTACCTGATATACCAATTCATTTCTTTTCATTAAGAAAAAGAATCTCACCCAGCTGGTGTGGCTCAGGGGTTGATCATCGACCTATGAACCAGGAGATCACAGTTTGATTCCAGTCAGGGCACATGCCTGGGTTGTGGGCTCGACCCCCAGTTGGGGGCATGCAGGAGGCAGCCGATTGATGATTCTATCTCATCACTGAGGTTTCTATAGCTCTCTCCCTCTATCTGAAATCAATAAAAACATATTTAAAAATAAAAAAGTTTTATGACTCTTTTCTAAGAATTAAAGTTACTCTTCAGCTTAAAGTTGATTTTCTTCTCTGCCTTCCCTTTATTCTACTCTCCCTAAAATTAGGAAATAAAATATAGGCACAAGAGGGATAGGAAACGGGGGGGGGGGGGGGGGGGGGGCTGCCTATAGGCCTTCTTCATTTCAACATCTGATGCTGTGGCTTCAACCCCCAAGACGTGGAAAGGGTTTAGCTCATCTTCAGGAACCCCAGCCATGGTCAAGAGTCGAGTCACTTCCTCTTCAGGCTGGTAATAGCGACCACTAGCTACAGGTGCATTCTCTTGTCTGTTAGTCCTCTGTTTGACCCAAGGCAACTCCAGCCAACCCCACTGAACCATTCTCACCATCTGCTGCCATGGCCTGCTCTCTCTCAGCACAATCAGACAACGCTGTAAGGTGGGAGAATCCAGCCAAGAGAAGAGCCAGGTGGCTTTAGCCCTCCAGCCTAACCTGTCACCCAGTCTCACAAGAAACTGCCAGGCCACCTGCAGACAGCCCAACAAGAGGGCCAGAGCCAGAAGCAGCAAAGCACCCAGTAGCCTAAGAAAACGGGTGAATAGCCCTGCCCCATAGCAAAACCCCTGGTTCAGAAACTGGAACATTACCTGGGCCCAGCCACCCAGTCGCCCTGCCCAGACTCCTGCCCAGACTCGAAAAAGGTCCAAATCACTGCCTTTCAGCTGCCTGCATGCATAGATGAGATGGCCACAAGTTTCCACATACTCTCCCACCAATACCAGCAGTTCGATCAGCCACCAGAAACCTGCTTGTCCAAGCTGACACAGTTCTTCTGCTCCCCATAATCCCAAGCCTCTGCGCTTATCTGCTTGACTTCGTTTCCGGCCCAGCCGATGTCGACCAGGGGACCTGGGATCCCTGCGTCCACCCTCCCAAGTATCGTCCTTGGCTGCAACACGGTGCCGCTGTCTCCGGGGTGGAGGTTTCTTTCCACTGGGCACACGAGAAAAATCACTGGGGAACTTGGGTTCCTCATCATCATATTCCTCTTCCAACTCTTCATGTTCTCCTAAAGCTGGAGACATACAATGGTGGCAAAAGTTGCTAGAAGAGTTATCTCCTCCCCCAGAGTAAGGCTCTTCAGGGATTCCAGGGGTTCCCTGGCAGTTGCAAGCAGATGGAATGGAAAGAAAAGAAGGGTTTTCATCCTCCGGGTGCCCAGCCTCATTCTCTCTTGAGAGTTCCTGATCCACTCCTGACTCTTCTTCTGAAGATGCCTCACTCTGATCAGGGTCCTCTCCATTTCTAGGGGGTCCTGGACCCCTGGGGGGGCCATGGCTTGGATCCGACCAGTGGGCTGGGTTTGGGGGCTGCGTGTACTTAGGACTAGAGTGCTTTGTGAGGCAGCGGGTACCATTTGGAGCAGGCCTCGCTGAGTCCCTGAGTCCTGAGAATGAAAGTATTTCAGGGTCCAGAGAGGGTCCTAAAGTCCCGAGGGAGGCACCACCACTGTGGTGGGCTCCACACGACTGTCTTTCTCCGGGGTGCTTCTGGGCCATGACCCCCTGGCTTCCTGAAGATTTTAGGTCACAGCCATCATGGTAAGTTCTAATGCCTGTAACAAAGTATCAAGTTGGGTCAAGGATAGGTCCAAGAAAGGGGTTAAATTGAGAATATACATAGTATATAGAATGCATCCACCTCCCTTGCTTCCCAAGTTCTTTGGGGGCATTTATTACCTCTAGCAATAAGCCAATACCACTTTAACCACAACACCACTCCCTGCCCCCTCCTCCAACTCCACCTAAGTTTTTCTTCTCTCCCCCGAAAGATACAGCTCTGAATCCGGAAAAGAGGGAGGTACTGCAAAGGGTGTGGTCCTGGGATCACTAGGGAAAAACGGAAAGACGATCGGAAAGGAGGGCTGTAGGCTGCCTGAAAAGGGTGGGGACCCTGCGGCCCTTAAAGAAAACCTGGAGGCGGAGCCTGGGGTTGCCCCTAAGACAGACAACCAGGGAACCCTGAGCCTGGGCAGACGGGGAGAAGGTAACGTACCGAAGAGCGGCGGTAACTCCTCCCCCTCGAGCTGCTGGGCCCAGAGCCAGGGGAGCTAAGAGCGGCTCCCCCGGCTCCGCCTCCCGCTCAAGCTCTGCTTCCGCCTTCCGTCCCCGCCGCAAACGCCGACCTACGCCTATTTTCACTTCCGGGGTCACCACGGAAGCGACAAGAAGGAAAAGAAAAAGCGGTTGGCTGAAGCGCGAGCCAGTCTAGCGAGCAGTGTGTCAAATCAGGAGGCGGTCCTGGGGGGGCGCGGGTACCGCCCCTTAAAGGGCCCTCTGCTGCGGCCCTCCGCGTGCTGAAGTGGAATCCCTGCAAGTTGCACCCCTGGAAGCGAAGCAAGTGGGTGCTGCAGCAGCGCCTGCGGTCTGGGGACAGATTCTTAGGATCCCTCTGGCTGGATTTGTGGGCTTTTCCGAGACTGGGAGATAGAGGACAGCCTCTGAGCCATAGTTTGTTTCCCTTGCAGACAAAACTAGGGAGCATAGAGGGGCCACCGCCCTGACCCCTTCCTTGCTGGCCGAGGACAGAGGCTCTTTTGTATCATGTTCTCTCCAAGAGAAGACACCCCGGGCCAGCCCCCGCCCTGGTCCCCCTAGCACTGCCCTTTCTTTCCCAGCAACCCTCGGCCTCCCCGGCTTCTGACCCAGCTGGCGAACCGCCCCATATAACTGCAGCTACCACGGCCCGGACCCGCCCCTCTGGACGCAGCTCCAGGCCCCCTCACGGAGCGGGGCCCGGAGACCACGCGCGTAGCAGGACCTGAGCGGAGAGCCAAAAACCGTGCACTCCGCCGCAGGCTGCTTTGCATCTCATTTGCATACCGAGCCGTTCGGCGGACGCAGACAGCGACCCCTCCCCCACGCAGACCCGGCTCGGGTCCCCTCTCTGTCGGTCCCTTCCTTTGCACACGCCTCTCTCGTTAGCCCTCCTTCCAGACTGCGCCTTACTCCGCAAGCTCGGCCACCCATGCACCCCTCGCCGGCGGCCCCAGAGCAGCAAGAGCCTCGGCCCCAAATCCCCAGTCCCGACCACCCGGTCCTCCAGAAGACAATACTCCAATTCTCTGGGAAGTGGGAGAAACCAAGGCAAAGCGAGGGGGGCGCCGAGACCCCACCTGGGGCTCTGAAAGCTTCCCATTGTCGAGTCATCGCCCAAGTATTCAGAGACTTTTCCGCAAACCTCTTGTGCACCCAGGACCCTTCCCTGCTATGGTGGGTGGGGGGGTCTCCGCTCCCAGCCTCAAGTAGTAGGCAAACTGTGTTCCCCCCACACACAAGGGGAAGAGTTGGAGGGGCCCGCCCCGTGATGTCACCCCCGCCCTGTCCCCTTCCTCCACCCCCACCCCCCCAAGCTGGTTGCTTTTAGTTCACGGGGCTTGGGCTACGACTTGCAAGAGTTTAGGGGGCAACGAACTGAGTGGCCTTGCGGGTACGGACGCCCGACAGCCGCCCGGACACCTAGGACCTCCGGGCAGGGATGCAGCTGGGGGTCTAGGGAAGCACTTCTACCCCCTTCCTCTCCTCAGCCTGGCAGGGTGGTGAGTAGTGAACACCCCCTCCCAAACCTCTCCTTGTTTGGGGTCCCTAGGCTTCCAAGAGAATTGAGGAGAGGAACCCCAGGGATTCCCCAAACCAACCCTCCAGCCTGTTGGGACCGTGATGTCCAGAAGAAGACAGCTGGGGGGATGTGGCTGCATCCACCCTACCCCCCTCCCATAGTGCCCCCCATGCCAGCCCCTCCTTGGTGTTCTCCTCGCAGGAACCGAGTTCAAGTCCCACTGTCAGCCCCCAATCCCCTGGGGGAAGGGAGGGATAGGACAAGTCCCAGTGCCCTGAGGGGAGGAGCAGGAGGCTACCAGAACCGATCTGTGGGCCAGGTGCCTGCTTATTCCATGGGGGTCCTTGGGGCTGGACTGGCCGGAGGCCCCTCCCCCAACAGCTCCATCTCCCACCAAGCAGAGGCTTGAAACCGTGGCAAATGTGGATTCCTTGCCCCAAACTCTTTTGGTTCCTGCCACTCCCCCCTCCCCCCTGGGGTTGGAGCAGCCGTCCAGAGACCCCACCCTTCTCTCCTCTTTCTGCTCCTTCTCCCCCTTTTATGAACCCCACCCTTCCTAGTCCAGTGTGGTAATATTGAGTCCCAGCTGCAGGTGGGGGCAAGCTTTCTTTTTGCAGCTGGAACAGGTTGCTGTAGTCCTATTAGTGCCCCTGAACTCCTCAGATCTTAGGACTTCCTACTCCTCCCGTCCCACCCTGGAAAGTTAGGGGGCAAAAAAAAGGTTCATCCCCTTATAAGATTTTCATGTACGTTTTCGTTAGTGTCCTTGTTGCAGAGGGTGGTAAAGAGACAGCTGGCTCCCCTTGACCCAATCCCGTAAGTTTTCTTTAGTTACCCCAGTGGGGCCATGCTCCCCCCTGAAATTGGGCTTCCTTCAAATGAAATAGAGGTACAAAGTCCTCAAAATTCATGGGCACCTGAGTTGCTGCCCCCTACTTCCTTGCAGGTTTCCCAAGCCCCTCAAGACATTCATGGATGGATGAGAGAAGCAGACATTGACCTCCCCCTCTGTGACCACCTTCTCTTCCTGCCATGGAGGAAGCTTTGCTGCCCCTGGCCATGACCTCTGACCCCAGGCCCTTTAATCAACAACTCCCAGAGCCTCCAGACCCAAGATGTGTCTTGGAACCCCAGGACAATCCTGAACTGGCACCTGCCCTGGTGTGTGCTCTTTGCTGCTGCTTTGGAATCATCTACTGCTGCTTCGGTGAGGGCAGAGCCAAGGTTCTGGGGGGCAGCTGCCCAAGACTGTCACCCTCAAGGATGCTGTTAACTTTCTCCTTTGCTCCTGGGCTACCTCTAGTACTCTATCAGGGAAAGCCTACCTTCAGTGTGGCCCATGCTGCTCTTGCCAGCTCTTCTTATTTACCCCCCCCCCATGCCCTCCAGCTGTGACCCCTGGCACTCTCGCTTGCCTTCCCCGTGCCTTCTACCTCAAAACTCCATTCCCAAATTATCATCCATGCTTCAGGCTTCTTCACCCTTCCCCAGTAACCTGAATCAGCCTAGGCTGATTTCTTCCCATCTACCATTCCTGGAAGGACTAGACCTTTTTTCTATACTTACTCCCCTCGATGCATCCATCTTATCTCCTTCTTTCCCTCCCATCCCCTCACAGTTTCTGAAAAGTTTCTGCCCTCCCTGATACTATTCCTTTCTGCCTCTTGCCTTGAGATCCCTGGGTGTGCTGCTCCTGTCTTCTGCTCTTCTGCTCACCAGCAGAGTCATCCCTGTGGACTCCCCTCAGCCCTTCCTACCCCTCAGTGCCTCCTGCCTCCCTTCCCAGGCTACCGCTGCTTCAAGGCAGTGATGTTTCTCTCCGGCCTGCTATCAGGAGCTCTGGTGATCTTTCTGCTATGCCACAAGGAGCGAGTGCTAGAGACACAGCTGAGCCTGGAGGTGAGCGCGGGCATTGCGCTGGGCATCGGACTCCTCTGCGGCCTGGTCACCATGCTGGTTCGCAGTGTTGGGCTCTTCCTGACTGGTCTCCTGCTAGGCCTAACCCTGGGTGCCGGGGCCCTGCTGGGCACCGAACCCATCTACCAGCCACCTTCAGCCTGGGTACCGGCTGGGGGGCTAGTGGGGCTGGCACTGCTGGGAGCCCTGCTCACGCTGCGGTGGCCACGTCCATTCACCATTCTGGGCACAGCCCTGCTGGGTGCTGCGGTGCTGGTGGCCTGTGCTGACTATTTCCTGGAAGGGCTGGCACTGGGCAGTCGGCTGGGCCAACGCTTGCAGGCACTTCCGGCCTTGCCTCCTCTCTGCTGGTATAGCTGGGTCTTGCTGGGGACTTGGCCGGCCCTGGGGGCCCTTGGGGCCCTGGCCCAGTGGAAGCTCATGGATGAGGAACATGGAGGCCACGCCAATGGTGAGTTAGTGCCGTGGTACAGAAGCAGCCAGCCTGTGCCTTCTCATGTCCCCAAGTCCCAGACTTGAGGAGGGGAAGGGGGGAAATACACTTGAGAGGAGAGAGGAGAATGGGGCAGGACATTGAAAGGAAGTTAGAATTGGAGGAGCCAAAAGTCTGGGTAAGAATGAGAAGAAAAATTGTCAGGGGGAATGGGAAAGTTATTTATTGGAGACAGTTTATGGAAGATAATGAAGATCTCAGGAAAGTCCAGGAAGAGAGAGTAGGAAGACTCCAAAGAAGGGTTTCTTTTAGAAGAACTGGGGGAAGGAGGGGATGAGGGGGAGACAAGGTTTGATAGAGCCAGAACAAGATCAAATGGATTTCTCTAGAGTGTGAGTGTGTTTGGGGGTGGGATTTGGGGTCTAAAGAGGCCTCCCTCAGTCTGTATCGCCCCCTCCCAAGCAGTGGTCTTGAGCCACCAGCGAAGGCATCTCCAACTTCTTCGGATCCGTCAGCAAGAGGCCAAGTGGCACCGGACCTCCCATGGGGTGGGGCTCTGTGAGGGCAGCTACCGGAGGCAGCTCCCCACCAACGCCCGGAGTCCTGCTGACAGTCTGGCTCCAGTGAGTGGTGGGGAGGGGCATCCTGGGAGATGGGGCAGAGGGCACATGGGGATAGTCAGGGTGGGACGGGGACTGACCCAGGCCCTTCCTTCTGTCCTCTCTGCCCGGTGCCCCTCCAGAGTTATCTCCAGAGCCTTCGAGATCGCCAACTGGGACCAGGCTGCCAGGCCACAGCCCCCCACACCATCCTGGACCTGGATTCCGACTATGGTTCCACTATACCCCTCACCACACCTTCTGGTTCCACCCAGACCTGACCCTAAACCTCCACTGATACCCCCATACCGCTAGCAAGGGCCTGGGAGCACTAGGTGGGCAGGACCTGAGCCCACAGGACTCACACACAGACTTCCCCACCTCTAGACCTGGGGATGGAATCTGTGCTCCAACCTAGACCAGACCTGTAGGGATAGGTTTCAGAGACAGATACAGAGGAATCTTGGGGAGGGGAGAGGAATGGACGTATGAGTAGCTACGTCTGTCCAATAATAGAGGTGCCCTGCTCCCTAAAGTAACCGACTCCCTAATTCCCTCCAAATCAAGGGGGGCGGGTGCTTACCCAGATAGCCTTTTCTATACTGGCCTCAGTGTGCCACAAAATGGTAAAATAAGGGATTTTGTTTCTGTAGGAACTGTAGAAAATCAGGAAGCCTCCTAAAGCACTTGATAGCTTTTTTTTTTAATGTGTTTTTATTGATTTTTAGAGAGAGAGGAATGGAGAAGGGATGGTGAGATAGAAACATCAATGAGAGAGAAGCATTAATCGGCTGCCTTCTGCACACTCCCTACTCGGAATCAAGCCCACAGTTGGGGCATGTGCCCTGACCTGAAATCAAACCAGCAACCTCTTGGTTCATAGGTTGATGCTTAACCACAGAGCCACACTGGCTGGGCACTTGATAGCTTTTTGATGGGGAGAAGGGCACAGAGGAGCTGCAGGATCCCCCAATCCCCAGGCTCCTCATTAGGGGGTAGTTGGGTTCCCGATTAGCCTTTCCCCCCAGGCCTCATAGGCTCAGCCCCCTTCTCCTACCTCAGATGGGGGTATTGTCCTCCATGGTGCTTCCCTTTCTCTTCTTGATGTGGGGAAGGACATGGGCAGTGCCTGGCTCAGCCCCCGCCTCCCCCAAAAGCTGGCTTCTTGCTCCAAGGAGGGAGCCTTGGCCTACATGCCGGAGGGTTGCCCTTTGCCCAAAGGAGCCTGGTCTTCGGGGCTGTATGGGAGACAAGTGCCTTCTCTGCCTTTCTTTGTCGGTGATGCTCATTTCTTCCTTAACCAGAACTTTGTCCCAGCCACTAGTCCATTCTAACTCTCCCCACTGTGACTCTCCCCCTCAAGTCAGTTCCCTGATTCCCCAGACGGCATGAAGGAAGATATATCCCTCCCCTAGGCGGCAAGGCTGTGATGAGAGGGAGGAAGAACATGTGAATAAAGTGGCATTAATTAAACACTGAATCAGGGAGTCTGGCCTCTGTTGTTGCTGCTCTTTTGTTTCTTTGCATCCCAAAACAAAGAGTTAGCCATACTGACAAGTTCTCTGTCCACTAAAAATCTGGTAAGGATTCCCTTAGCAGACTGGACTACTGTAGGAGCTACACACACACACACACACACACACACAGCCAGAGGGCGTCATGTTCAGTCCTCTCTTAAAACATGGAATTAGCCTTTATTAAGCACAAATGTGCCGGACACTGTCAGGCACTTCACATAGAGTATTTCATTTAATGCAACAACCCTGCAGGATTGGCATTAACCTTATTTTGCAGATGGGAACTCAAGCTCAACAAGGTTAATTAACTTGCTCAAGTCATAAAGAAGCCAATGTTATTCTCAAGGATTCCAAAACCCTTGCTCATTTTACTGGCCGTGCTGCTGCTGTTTTTTTGCACTTCAACTAGGAAGAACAGGACCCAAGTATTCGGCTTCCCAGCTGTTGCCTCCTGTCAGGCCTGGTTGACACCTCCTCTCTACCACTGTTTTCCAGAGAGTAGGTAACGCAGTTAGAAGTGCTATCTAGGATGAGAAGAAATGGATAGAGTTGGGGGCTGACCCAGAGCACAGGGGAATGGAGGCTAGAGCTGGGACATTTAGAGGTCTGAGGTCTATGGTCCATGTCCCTGCGGCAGCACCTGCAGTCCAGTGAGGAGATATTTGGTTGAGGTCTTAGGCCTCTGGGGGGATGACGTTGCCAGGGATTGTGTCTCTGGGTGAGTGGTCAGAGTTCAAGGTGATATCTATGGGCAAGGAAGTGGTACCCAAGGTTGTTCCTGTGACTGAGTGGTCAGGGCCTGTGGCTAAGGGAGTGGTGTCTCCACCTGATGGGGCAGTGTCTGGGATTTGGGGACGACAGTGCATCCAGTTGTGGGCGATATCTCTGGGATAGCCCTTCGCGACTCGAAGCTGCCGGTTGAGCTGCCAATACTGTTTGCCCTTGAAGAAGTAGACGTGGCCATCCCGCCAACTCATAGCAGCTGAGAGCTGGTCTGGCACTCCTGTAAACAACCTCTTGATGGGTTTGGGGTAGTGGCTGAAGTCAGTTCGGGCCAGCTCATCCCACTGCCAGTATCCGGAGCCCTAGGCATGGGGTAGGTAAGGAAAAGAGGAGCATGAGGAGACAGCTTAGGGACCCCAGATACCTACCCTCGGTCCACAGCAGCTGCAAAACTCCCTTTAGAAACAAGTCTTGCCGAAACCGGTTTGGCTCAGTGGATAGAGCGTCAGCCTGCGGACTGAAAGGTCCCAGGTTCGAGTCCGGTCAAGGGCATGTACCTTGGTTGCGGGCATATCCCCAGTAGGAGATGTGCAGGAGGCAGCTGATCAATGTTCCTCTCTCATCGATGTTTCTAACTCTCTATCTCTCTCCCTTCCTCTCTGTAAAAAATCAATAAAATATATTTAAAAAAAAAAAAAGAAAGAAACAAGTCTTAGCTTCTCCGTGTGAAGTAGCCCACCCATCCTAAGAAGGGATTTGCCCTTGATTTGAAGTATGTACCTTAAAGAGGAACACCTTTTGGTTGACTGGCCAATAGAGAGCTGCATCCAGGTTGGGTGCTATCCTATTCAGCTTCTTGGGGAAGCCAGGAGATAACTTGAAATTGACGTAGCGCCACACCTTGTCTCCTGAGAACATACAAGAACAAGTCACCTCTGTCTTCGGCTGGTAGTTTTGGTTCCTCCTTTGCACCCTCTCAGAAACTTCTCACCGCTCCCTCCCCTTTATGGCTTCTTTGATGGTAGGCCCTCTCAGGTACGACACATAAACCCTTTACCCTTAAAGAAGTAAATCCATTGTGTCCGAGGAGAGTAGACGGCAGCATCCAGGTTTGCTGGGAGTCCCTCCCAAAGAGCAGATGCTTGGAATAAGGGACCCAGCCCGGAGTCTGTCACGGTCCACACGTAGCTCCCCTTGAAGGCATAGGTCTTCCCCCGGGGCCCTGAGAGCACAGGTGTGTCAACAAATTAAAGACGGTCATCTCAGGCAGGCTGATAATTTTCCCTTCTCCCACAGCCTGATTCCTCAAAAATTCATCCAACTGTAGTTCAGTAAGATCAAGGAGGCAGAAGGAGGACCCAGAGTTCAGCCTCTCCTTTGTTGTTCAGAGCCATTGAGGGCTGGTCCGCTTGGCAAAACTAAAACCTTGCAGATAACTGCTCCCCCTTGGGGGACCTCACTTTCCACCCCAGTGGCTTTCAAGTTATTCTTCCATGCAGGTATAATACCTTCCCTAATAGACATCCAGTTACTATAGTTTTCTCCATCTTGCTGTATTTCCAGATGTGGCTCTTACAGCAACTGAGGTAAATGCCTACCTGGCCCATCTTTAATTTGGCTCTGAAGCCTCCCTCCCCGTGCCACAGGCCTCTTTCTATGCCCACTACCTCCTGCCTGCTCATGCTGTGGCCCTACGTCATTCCCATTTGTCCAGGTCTCAAGGTCAGCAGGCTGTCCTCACTGCTTGCCTATAGCCTGGAGGGGAAAGGCCTCACCCAACATTATGGCATCCAGTTCACCACTGCAGGGATCTGGCATAGGACTGGGTTCTGTGGGCACTTGGGGTACAATGAGTTCTGTCACTTCTTCCTCATCTTCTGTCTCAGGGTTCTTCTTGCCTGCAAGGTAATGTAATGCTGCTCAGAGAGAGAACTCTAACTCCTGACCGCCTCACTCCTCTGTAAGTTTGGCTCAGAGGCCCCATAGAGGTGGGGAAAGGGAATCCTAGAGAGTTTCCCTTGGTGGGAGGCAAGATCATATTGATATTAGCAGGAGACATGTTTTGGTTTGTAGGAGGAAGGAGGTTTGTTGGAATATTCATTCTTCATCCCCAAGAATGGGTATGAGGGGAGACAGGCCCCAAAGCAAGATTAGATGTGGAAGTGTCAGAAAAACAGTCCCTGAAAATAGAAGTTTGAACAACTGGGCAGGAGGAAGAGAAATAAGCTAAGCCATTTCCCTCAATGGAGGTTAGAACTGCCTCTTCAGACTTGAAGATGCTTATCAGATTGACCCTCATGATCACTAGGGGAAGGTTTCTAATCTATTTAGTGGTATTTGGATACCACTCCCAGCCCAGCCTGCTCTGGGGCAACTTCATCCATCAGGCACTGCAGGTACCGTGGCTTTTCAAGGGATTGTGAACAGATGTGAGAGCAAAATAGACTACCATAGAGAGCCTGGATCCCTGCCACATCATCTGGGTGCAGCTTGAAGTGGGGCCGGTAGCCAGAGTAGACAGGGGCCATGAGGGCTTGGGTATATCGGGAGTGCCCAAGCCCCAGGGCATGGCCCAGTTCGTGGGCTGCAATGATGCGAAGGTTCACCCCCTTGTAGGTCCCCTCAGTCCAGTGCTCATCTTCATCAAAGTGCACGCTGCCCAGCTCTGGAATGTCGGCATGCGCCAGGACCCTCCCTGGACAAAGGCAAAAGGTGGATAGGAAAGAGGTCAGAGCTCCTGTAATAAACTCCAATTACTCCATTCCCATAAAATCCCCCATCTTTGGTCACTGTCTCTTGGATACCTCGCTCTCTTCTTTCGGATTCCCCCGTCACCACCCAGTTCTTACAGGGATGCCCATCACTCTGCTACGTTTACCTCCCCACCACTCTCTCCTCTCTGGCCCAGTCCTCTCTGGGTTGTGCCTTGAGCAGCGTCCAAGGGAGGTGATCAGCTGCTCCCCAAGGGAATGTTAGAAGGTGGTTAGAGAGTGTAGGGGTAGATGGGCATAGGGATCAGCCTAAACATTAAGGTTCCAGAGTCCGTGGCTCAAGGGGACAGAGGTAATCTCAGAGGTCTGTTTGGTGAGAGCCAAGAGCTGGTACCTACCAGGCCCATCAAAGGTATTGGAGCAGTACGGGCTTTGGCGGCCATGAAAGGAGAGGCGGATGTCAGCCCAGCCAGCCTTCACCTCCCGGAAGGTGAGGGGGGCCACATTGCTCCAGTACTGGAAGGCTTGAAGCAGGGCTGCACGGGCCGTGTGGGGTGGGAGGGTGGAAGGCAGGTTCAAGATGCGGAAGGTCAGGCGCTTCTTTCTCCAGCGGCCTGGTTATGGGACCAGGAAATAGATTAGAAACACAAATCCTTCTGCCAACCAGAGAGCTCAGTATTCACTCAGCAAAGCTATGTAACAACCCTCCAGCCACGTGATGGTCAATCAAGCGACCACCCATTCAACACGGAGCTAGTCCAGGCTGTCCATGCCACCTCTGCCTATCCCCCCTTCCCCAGGCTCAGGCCTCACCCAGCAGCAGATATTTAAGGGTCTTCTGGTTGAAGGGGTCCTCCAGCCCACAACGGGGCTGACTCATGCGGGCCCTTGTGGCTTCATCCAGCTGACCTGAGACTGGAAGCTCAGATGCTTCCTGAAAAGCTCTGAAAAGAGGGAGAAGGGTAGGTCTAGCAAGGTAGGGGAATCTGGAATGACTGGGGATCTGAGGAAAGCTCTTTGGGTCCCTGCCGCCCAAAGTGATAGCCGAGAATCTCTGAAGCTGATGGGTTTACTCCCGTATCCAGTTGCCATAAATTGGACTTTCTCTTTGCTCTGGAGTTATGGCAATATTCCAACCTTACCTCCCCATCTCCAGGCTCTTACTCGGGTAAGGTTCTCCTCGGTGTAGCCTTCCCCCCCCCCCCGCCCCCCCCCCCTGCAATCTAACTTGCTCTGGGGGCATGTCCTGATCCCCTGCTCTGGAGACTCTCCCACCACTGCTCCCCCCTGAGGACCTGTCCTCTCTCAGACTTCTCCCCTCCTGGCTGGATACCACTCCCAGCCCAGCCTGCTCTGGGGCAACTTCATCCATCAGGCACTGCAGGTACCGTGGCTTTTCAAGGGATTGTGAACAGATGTGAGAGCAAAAAGAAAAAATGATCCATTGGATCCAAAATATAAAAAGAAAACTTCAAAATAGAAATGAATGATGAATTAAATGTCTACAAAAAAGGCAACAGCATGTCAACAACTCAACCCCAACTCAACTCAATTCATACCTTTACATATAAATTATACTTACTGTGGGATGTGACTCAATGTCAGTATTTGAATACAATGTGGAGCCTCCAAAGGAGTGTTTAGAGCCTCAGAAGATGCAATGACTGCTTCTCATCTTTGAATCCCCATCGCACCCCGTGCCCACCACCCTCACAGTGATGACCACCCATTCCCTAGATCCCAGCATGGATTTGGGCCAGGCAGAGGTGGGTTTAGGGAGAGGAAGGGACAAGAAGAGGGAAAGACCTTACAACCTCAACCCTGAAGGCATGCGCTTTATGATCTCTCACCTCAGAGCCTCCATGATATCTTCTGGCCTGAAGTTATCAGGTCCTTCTAGAGGCTTCTGTAGGTACCCATATTGCAAAAGGTAATCCTACGATAGAGGCAGAGGTTAGCAGGGTAAAAAAGGGGGTTAGTCTCAGGGTAAAGCCTCTAAGTGACCTAACAGAACCATGTGGATAGGAGGGGACAGACGTGGAAGATTAAAGGAGAGGCACCTTAGGAAAGGGGCTCCGGTGGAACAAGAGGGAGGAGAGGAGGATGGGCAGGGATAGATCATGGAGTTGAGGAAGGGAAAGGCAGGCAGGTTGCGATCAGGAGGGAGGCTTGGATGGGATATGGAACAGCACCCTCATTCCTCCCCTGGCTGAGGTCCCTCTTGCCCAGGGGACTCACCACTGCTGCCTCCTTCTCTGCAGGCCCCAGGGCCCGGCCTGTGACTGTCAAGGGAAGCAGGAAGCCCAGCCACAGCGGCCGCCAGTTCATGGTCCCACCACACAGGAGCTCCAGAGGCTGACTGTGGCCCCTGCCCTGAAATTTCTGGGAGCCTGAGGGCGCAAGGATGGGGGGCAGGGGCACTCTTGCCTCCAGTTCTTTGCACTTTCTAGTCTCTGGTCCTCTTTATAAAACATCAGGGGAACTGGGGGGAGTGGCGGTGGGAGGTGACTCAGCCCAGAGATATGTTGTAATTCACCATTAACCCCTGCCCTGCCAGCGGGCAGAGTCAAGAAGATCCCCCAACCAGGCCCAGAGTGTTCTGCTGCAGGTAGGAAGACTTTTCATACTGTTGGGGGCGGAGGGGGGGCGCATTTTAGAAGGATGAGAAGCAGAATCTCTGCAGAGACTAGGGATCGGGACCACGGCCACCCCCTGGAGCTGGATGTTCCTATGCCCCAGCAACCCTGGGGCAGCAAACTCCTCATCTTCAACCTTCATGCCCCCCTGTCTCCTCTGGAATGGGGGGTGAGGGGGTGGAGGTGGGGAGGGAGGTGAAGCTAAGAGGTAGAAAGCAGCTTAGGTGCTTGGATTTCAGGTGAAGGAATCAAGGATGAGGTCTTAGATATTTTTTGCCCCCAAGACCAAGTTGGAAATTTATGTTTGTTTGTATTTTAAATATATTTTTATTGATTTCAGACAAGAAGTGGGAGGGAGAGAGAGAGACACCAGTGATGAGAGAGAATCATTGATTGGCTGCCTCCTGCAGGCCCCCCACTGGGGATCGAGCTCGAAATTCCGGGCCTGTGCCCTTGACCAGAATCAAACCAGGGACCCTTCAGTCTGCAGGCCAACGCTCTATCCACTGAGCCAACCAGGCTAGGGCAGTGGTCAGCAAACTCATTAGTCAACAGAGCCAAATATCAACAGTACAACGATTGAAATTTCTTTTGAGAGCCAAATTTTTTAAACTTAAAGTACATAGGTAGGTACATTGTTATTAACTTAATTAGGGTACTCCTAAGCTGGCCTTTGCTAAAAACGTCCTCAATCTGATTGAGGTACGTTCGCTGAGGTCGACCCCTTCCAACTCTCCCATCCACACTCGTCTTGTACACTTGTTTCGTCTATCTCCTTTCGTTCACCCTCTCTATATGTCCAAACCATCTCAACATACCTTTCTCAATCCTCGACACTACATCTTCTTTCACTCCACAACGAAAACCGACTTCCGCGCATGGGCCACAAAGTTTGAATGGCACTTTACTTGTGCTCCCGCATGTGGTATTTTGTGGAAGAGCCACACTCAAGGGGCCAAAGAGCCGCATGTGGCTTGCGCACACTGGCCAGGGCACCACTGGCTAGGGCCCAAGTTTGAAATTTAAATGCTCTTGAAGCCGACTTGTGTCTGCTTTCATAAAAAGTCATGATTTCAAGAACTGAATGAGCCTGGTATGGAGGTAGGGGTTCACAAGGGCACAAAGAAGTAAAGGGCAGGAGACTGTGCACAGGGAGCTTCCAGAGAGGGTAAGGGCAGCCCAAGTGCCTGAAATGAGGGGAACCAGGATGCCAGTCAGGAGGTGCCCATCCTAAGGGTCATGGGGCTGTGGAAAGGTTCGCTGAGAAGGCAGACTTTTTTTTTGTAATTTATCATTATTGTTGAAAGTATTACAGATGTCCTCCTTGTTTTTTTCTTGTTTGTTTGTTTGTTTCCCATTGAGCCCCTCTTCCCTACACCCGTCCCTCCCAAGCCTTCGCCACACTATTGCCTGTGTTCATGCATAGAACTTCCCCAGTCTATTTCTCCTCCCCCCACCTTGAGAGGGCAAATTTTGGAGGCTGCCTATGAGCTGGTTGGGGTGAAAGGGTACTGAGGGACAGGGACAGTGCAGTCCTGGAGTAAAAGTGTAGAGCTGAGAAAAGCCAGCTGTGCTCATAAGTGCTGAGGGTTTGTACTGCACATTCACACTGAGTCCCTAGTGCCTACCCCAGGCTAGCTTAATCCTTCAGGTGGTGCTTAATAAATCTTTGTCAATAAATGATCAGGGTGGGAACCAGAGTTTTGAAAGTCCTGAATGCTATATAAGGAAGAGGGGGGAAGTTACATTTTAGAAACCTACTTTGTGTTATTTGAGTTCTATTATCTCATTTAATTCTCACAACCCTCTTATGAGAGAAGAATAATTCTGGCCATTTTTTAGGAGAGAAAATGGAGAGCCAAAAAGAGAAACATGACTAAGGACATGGAGCTCCTAATTGGTCTGGCCTGTATTTGAACCCTACTGCTGACTCCATAACACATGTACACTGATGCTTAGAGCTTTCTTGTTTTGTTTTTAATTGGTGAGAGAGAGAGAGAGAGACATCAATGTGACAGAGATACATTGATCAGTTGCCTCCCGCCCGTGCCCCAACCTGGGATCAAACCTGTAATCTAAGCTTGTGCCCTGACCGGGTTCAAACCCGTAATCTTCCAGTGCATGGGATGATGCTCCAACCAACTGAGCCACACTGGCCAGGGCTAGAGCTTTGTTCTTTAAGTGTTTAGGAGCCAGGGAAGGCTCCACTGTCAATTAAGCATTACACAACATTTGCATACCATTCAAATGCACTGGGAAGTAGTGATAGGAATGGGGGAAAGGTTACTAAACTCACATTCTCAGTAGACTCCAATTTTGAGCCCTCCCCCACACCCCAGCCTGAAAGGCGGATAGACTATAGGGGAACACTTAACACCGCAGGATGGAGGTGGGGGAGACTCCTGACTCATATTGTTGCCCTCAATGATGCTGGTCACCTTCATCCACCCAGCACCCAACTGGGTAACAATCAGGTGACTAAGTCCCAAATGGCCAGTGACCAGCAAGGGAGGACAGAGAGCCTCTGACTGATGAGTCACAGAGGCCATGACTGTGGAAAGGTTGATGAGCCCATCACTAAGGTTGATGCCCCCAGGAAATGATGGAATTGGGGGACCAGCTCATGCTCAGCCCCTACAGGGCTCTTTCCTCACCCTGCCCATCTGTTCCTCTTTTCCACACCCCACCCCTCAGTCCCTCTGCTTTTGAACAAGACATGAACCAATTGAAAATGATAATATTGTTCTGATTAAAGTTTCTTTGTGTGTGTTTTTCTGAATAAAGGTTATTCATTGCTCACTGTAGTAAATTTGGAAAATACCAAAATAAACAAGGAAGAAAATGAAGATCACCAGTAAATTCTACACAGAAGAGAACTACTAGTAACTTTGATGCAGTTACTTGGAACTGTGACCCTGAGTTTGGCTCCAGCTCTGCCTGCCCAGGCGCAGCCCCTGGAAACTGGCTGGGGTGGAAGAGAAAGCAATAGAAAGTAGTTAGGATCATGGGGGAGGGTCAGGAGCTGAGGGTGGTGGAGGCGAGAGGAGAATACAGACAAGGAGGATATACAAGGAAAAGGAGTAAATTCAGGTGAAGGTGATAGCAGATTACTCCCCCAGGCACCTCATATAAGAAAAAAAACCCATCGGGGATGTTTAGGACGGTGTGTGTTAGTGAGAGAGATGGTGGTTATCATGAAAGGTGACAGAGGGGGCACTCCGGCCTCCGGAGACCCTGGGGGATAGAACCACATTCTAGATAGTAAGAATCCGGGAGAGAATAGAGGATAATAGTGAAAGCTGCCAGATAATTTATTGGTTTATTTATTTAAATCTCAGCAACAATTCTAAGGGCTGGTATTATCACCTATTTATAGAAAAGGGGGGAAAAAGAGTCTCTAATAGGTTGTTTTGGGTCACACAGCAAGAAGCAGCAGAGCCTCAGGCTCAAGCTATGATCTTCCCCCCTCCCTTTCCCTGCAATCCCCCCCGGGCACCCAAACAAAAGCCCCTGGAGCCGGGAGCTGCAGGCAGGGCGTAAGTACAAGGACTGCATGACTAAGTCTGTCCCCATAATGGCGTCATGACCACCCCTCTGCCAGCCCCCAGCCCCTGAGCCAGGCTGACCCAGCTCTTTTTCCCTCTGATTTGTCATCTCTCACTGGGGGAGCTGGGGGGATGTGTGTGAAGGGTCAGAACGTGTGGTCTGCCTGCCACAAAAAGAGAACTTGATTCCATGAGAGAAAGAACTCCGGGGTTCTTTGGCTGTCTTGCTCCCTTCCTGCAATCTGGTTTCCCTCTCTGCCCACAGAAGAATGTGTATAGAAATATTTTTAATTATATATGTTAAACTGTCACGGGAGGGATTAGGTTAGAATCTGAGAGTATGTTCTAATGATCAGAGGCTATGGGGCTATGGGTGGAGGGCAAAGGTTTGTAGAGATCTCTAAGCCCAAGAGAAGCCAATCTCTACACTGTCACCCGCCCCCTCTGACAGACACCCTTACTGGAATGGGGTGGCCTGAAGGGCTACATCCTGGTTTTTAAAGGGCAAGTCTGGGTCCTGAAACTGGAAACGGGATGTGAGAAAAAGCTAAGTTGTAACTGAGTTAAGGCCAGCGTGCTCTTGATCTAGAGACGCTGGTTTTCTCCTCAGGGAGTCAGGATAAAGGGAACTTTCCCTGGCTGAATGGGATTGAGTTCTCTCCAAGCCACTCACTCTGGAAACGTTGGTTTTTAAGAAGAACTCCGCCCACATACATGCACTTCTTTAATTAGTCATGAATTCCTAGAAGCCAGATGGGAAGTCATGGCCGGGATTGTGCGCAGCTGGAACTGGTTAGAGACCAGGGAAGTGGGAGGAGTTTGGGGATGGCTCAGGCCTGGGCCAGCACATTCTGTTCTCAGGATACACCAAACTTGGTTGAGGACCCCCCATTAAGGACACTTTCTGGGGCCCTGCTTTGAACTGGTTTAATTGAAAGAACATCAGACCCAATTCTTAAGTTCTCTGGTTCTTGTCAAAGTGTGAAGAGGGCCAAGATCTGCTTTCCTTCTCCAATTCACAGAAAGGGGTGTTATCCCACAAGACTCCCCTGGAGATTGCTGTAGGCTTCTGCTGGTGGTCCCATAACGCAGCAGAGTGCCAAAGGGATGCATGCAGGGATAAATTCTAGCATCAGAAACAAGGAAGGTAAGAGAAACCAAGATGGCAGCATAGGTAAACACCTGAAATTGCTGCCTCGCACAACCACTTCAAAAATACAACTAAAAGACAAAACAGACATCATCCAGAACCACAGGAAGGCTGGCTGAGTGGAAATTCTACAACTAGAGGGAAAGAGAAAAGCACACTGAGACTCAGAGGAGGTGCGGGAAGTAAAGTGCAGAGGTACGGAGGCGCACGCGGAAAGGGCTGGCAACTGAGAACGCTGTTGTCTTTTTCAATCGGGAGGGAGTCACAAGCTCCCAACTGCTCTGAACTCCAGTTCCGGGTGAGTCTCTGGGGACCCAGACTCATACGGGGAGAAACTGTCTGGCATCGGCGAAACTCGAGGGCGGCTTTCTTTCAGAGGTGCTTGCAGCGATTACCGCAGGACACTGAGACCCGGGGCCTCTTAGGGCAGGACTGAGGATCAGCCATAGCTGTTTGCTCGGCCCTGTTGATTCCCTAAGACCCTGCCCCACCCAAGCTG
>NW_005368921.1:531348-545967 GCF_000412655.1 Myotis brandtii
GAAACGGGTGGAGGGGAGCTATGGGGGGAAAAAGAGGAACAACTATAATAATCTGAACAATAAAGATTTAATTTTTTAAAAAAAGAAAAAAGGAGAAGTCAAGGCAGGAAATAACATGTATGCAAGCGTATGAGTGCATAAAATAAAAATAATCAAACATAAAAAAAAAGAAACCACAGAGTTGAGGCATAGTTGGTGATTAAATAAATTGATATTTGTTGTAGCTATTAAAAAAAGAAAAAGAGCTCTGACTGGTTTGGCTCAGTAGATAGAGCGTCGGCCTGCGGACTCGGGGGTCCCAGGTTCGATTCCTGTCCGGGGCATGTACCTTGGTTGCGGGCACCCCCTCAGTGGGGAGTGTGCAGGAGGCGGCTGATCGATGTTTCTCTCTCATCAATGTTTCTGGCTCTCTATCCCTCTCCCTTCCTCTCTGTAAAAAATCAATAAAATATATTTTAAAAAAAAAAAAAGAAAGAAAAGAAAAAGAGCGCCGGGGTCGCCGTGCGGTTCTTGGACCGAGGCTGGTTGGGAGGTTGCCTTGGGCTCGCTGAAGCGGCACCTGGGAGATGATGGCGGAGGGAGATTATCGCAGCACCAACTTGCTGGCTGCAGAGACTGCAAGTCTGGAAGAGCAGCTGCAAGGATGGGGAGAGGTGACGCTGATGGCCGACAAAGTCCTCCGATGGGAAAGAGCCTGGTTTCCGCCTGCCATCATGGGTGTGGTTTCCTTGGTGTTTCTGACCACTGAGCAGCAGCAAAGATTCCATGAAATTTGCAGCAATCTAGTAAAAACTCGTCGCAGATAACATGTATGCAAGCGTATGAGTGCATAAAATAAAAATATTCAAACATAAAAAAAAAGAAACCACAGAGTTGAGGCATAGTTGGTGATTAAATAAATTGATATTTGTTGTAGCTATTAAAAAAAGAAAAAGAGCTCTGACTGGTTTGGCTCAGTAGATAGAGCGTCGGCCTGCGGACTCGGGGGTCCCAGGTTCGATTCCTGTCCGGGGCATGTACCTTGGTTGCGGGCACCCCCTCAGTGGGGAGTGTGCAGGAGGCGGCTGATCGATGTTTCTCTCTCATCAATGTTTCTGGCTCTCTATCCCTCTCCCTTCCTCTCTGTAAAAAATCAATAAAATATATTTTAAAAAAAAAAAAACCTCCTATGCATCAGTTTTCACAGTTTAGTATGCAAAACAGTCACTAAGGAGTTTTTAAACAGGAGGCTTCTGGGCTCCCTCTGAAACCCACTGAACCTGAACCTCTTGAATGGATTCTGGTCCACAAAGCGAGTGGCCCCAAACCTGCTCATTATAAATACTACAACTGCTCTAGATGGTTATCTTACTAATTTTATATCAAACACAATTAGGAGAATGAAGCACATTCGATCTTAATTAAGAGAAACCCCGGACAAGTTATTACATCAATCTCTCTTCATAAGCTTAACAACAGCCTGAGTAACAAGTCATGTAATGACTGAGTCTGGAAGAATACCATATGCACCTAATGACTCAATGGTAATTGAAATACATGCTTACAACGTTTCAGTTAAAGATGTATCCTCCACTTTACTTATGAGGAAGTCTACACAATGATTTATATTGATCCTTTAAGGTTAGAAAGGCCCATTTTTGGTGAAAATAGCATATAGTTTGTGTCTGGAAATATGTTTATAAGCACTTTGTACCTTTTTAAGTATTTCAGGTGGATTAATCCAGAAGTTAAAAAAATAGTGCTAAACAATCACTGGAATGGACAAAAAAGACATTTATATCTTACCTTTTGTAATATGCATAATATCTATTGATCTTGATGCAAATTATAAGCATGTAGGCCTCATAATCCTATATAATAAAAGACTAATATGCAAATTGACCAAACGGCAGAGCAACAGGTTGCTATGATGCACACTGACCACCCAGGGGCAGACATTCAATGCACTGCCCCCTGGTGGTCAGTGCACTCCCACAAAGGGATAACTGCTCAGCCAGAAGCCAGGCTCACGACTGGCAAGTGCAGCAGTGGTGCTGGGAGCCTCTCCCACCTCCATGGCAGTTGGACATCCCCCAAGGGCTTCCAGACTGTGAGAGGGCGCAGGCCGGGCTGAGGGACCACCCCCACCCAAGTGCACAAATTTCATGCACCAAACCTCTAGTTGAGTAATATTATCCTTTTTTATCTCAAATATCAACTATTATTATGATGGCACATGACTGATTTTAAAAGCAAATAATACCATTCAATTAATGTTAAATAGTAGAAACACTACTGTCCACACTACCAATGTAGTTATCTTGTAACTAATAATATGCATTTATTTCTTTATATTTATAGTAATTACAGTTTTGAAAATTCACACTTCATCATACTTAAAAATCTGTCAAAATTCAAATTATCAAAACTTAACTTTTCATTCATATGCAAATTTGAAAATTCTCTCTTTCATACACACACTTCAAACAACCAGCCCCAGTAACAAATGCACTTTTCTGCATTACTTTGAAAAGATGAATTTACTATTTATGTTAAATGATGAATTTGCTACTTATGCTCCCAAGTTAAACATATTTATCAGTTAAATATAATTGCAATGAACAATAACATGAATCAGGAAAAAGGCTAAGGTTGATTGTTTAAATAAGTTAACTCATAGTTTTAAAAACTGAAGTCTGAGTAATTTTTGATGAATGTCCTATAGTCAAACTCATATAATTGGTGAAAGAAAGACTCAAATCTATGGCTTCTTCTTACTGTAGTGTTGCATTGTGAAAATTTTATGCTTCTATCCAAGAGATCTGGCAGCTCACAGAGTGATTGACAGGGACATGATATCATATTCGTGATTCTGGTTTTTTTCCCCTTTAATTAATGGACTTTATTTTTTAGCGCAGTTTAAGTTTACAGAAAAATTGAACAGAAAGTATAGAGAACTCTCATATACTCTCTCTTCTAAAGCCCACGGTTTCCTCAATTATTAACATCTTTCATTTGTGTGGTAAATTTGTTACACTTAATGAACCACTATTGATACATTATTATTAATGCATTAATAATATTACTTTAACTCTGATTAACTAGCTGTAATATAGTTCTGTGAATTTATTGCACTGATGCTGTAAAACCTGGATCTTGTGGTATATCTGTCCCTACATAAGTGTTGTTTTCTCCCCTTCAATATTGCTGTCAACAGTGGCACCCATGTAGCATATGTTTGAGTTTTTTGTTTCATACTACAAGCTACCTTAATTTACATGTGTTTCCTCATTGTAAATAAGCCTGTCTTCTTATCTGGATTTTTTGTGTGTATACATGTTCTACCAACTACTTTTGTGATTTTAATTCTGTATTACTGCTTCTACTTCGTTTTGTGAAAAGGGGGAAAATAAAAGCTGGTATCCCTTAAAAAAAAAAAAAAAGAAAAGAAAGAAAAAAAGAAAAAAAAAGAAAAAAAGAAACAAGGAAGGTAATCTTATATAATAAAGCAGGAATATGCAAATTAACCATCACACCATAACAGTCAAGATGGCTATGTCCACAGTGGAGGCAGGGATTCCATAACACAAGATGGCTTCGCCCACAGTGGAGGCTGAGTTCCCATAACAAGCTTTAATGAGCAATCAGCAGGGACCTGAGGCTGCGTGGTGCTGGGTCAGGGCAGGGGACGTGAGGCTGTGACCCCCGCCTGGCGGAGTTTGACGGGGAACCTCAAGCTGTGCCCCCAGCCCAGTGGGGCTAGATGGGGGTGGGGCCAGCTGGGGCTGGGTCTTGCATGATTTCAAGGTGCACGAGGGTGGGTGGGGACTTGACTCTGGTTCCCGTGGCATGCCCCAGACTCTGACAGGAAGAAGATTTTCATATACATTTTACTAATTTTCTTTCATCCCTGACCTTCTATTATAGAGAAAGGGCAAATAGCAATATTAAAATATTTCCTCTAATTAATTTCCTTTTAATGTGCATGAATTTCATGCACCGGGTCACTAGTAAAGAAATAATGAGCTTAAGTGTTCTTTCAGCATCTGGAATGATAGGGAAATGGTGGTTACAAGGAATTTTTGCTCCTTCTGGGAATGACAGCTTTTTCCTTAATAAAAACCAAACTGATCTTTATTGCTTTTCCCAAGGGAAGTGGAATGTGGGGAGAACTTTGGCCTTGTGTCCTCACTCCATGACCCCAGGAAACAGATCTGTCCTAATATTCGGGGACTGTCCTGGGCCTGGAAAGTCCATCTTTGGCTCTTTTTTTGTTGGCAAAAGCATTTGATAGGTGGTGGGCAGGGGAAGAAGTTCCCACTGACTTCCCTCTTTGAAGAGGGTAATAACTAGACAGGGGAGGGAGACCTAGAAAAGACTCAATTCTGTCTCTGCCAGGCCAGCAATGAAGAGAGGGCTATTGGGGCGAGAAGGCTGCCCTTGATGGGGAGCTATATAGGAGGTGGGTTTGCCTCTATCTCCTGTTTTGCCCCTAACTTGCCTAAGAAGGATAGTGGGTGTTTACCAGTGTGGCTTTGTTTTTTATTGGTTTCGTTAATTGACAATGGGGGAAGAGCTGACACTGTGTACAAGTGTATACTCACAAAGGGAGGAAGAGCTAAAACATTTTAAAGTGCCAGAGGGGCACAATCCAGTTTGAGTTTGAGCTGCATGCAGTTTTGTCACGATGAGCACCACCCCTCAGCCATGAAAAAAGTTTCTAAAATGGGAAAGAGGAAAAGATAGCTAAGGGAGAAGACCACTGATCCTAAGACTGTATTCTTAGATTTTTTTTATCCAGAAGCTAATCTTAAGGATGTGTGTGGTTGCCTATTGCTCATTTTGTAAGACCCATTATAGTGTGTGTGTGTGTGTGTGTGTGTGTGTGTGTGTGTGTGCAGGAGCACATGCAGGTGTGCGCACTTTATTATAGGAGTGATACTCTGTTGTAAAAAAAAAAAATGAGATAACTGTCCGCCTGCTTTCAAAAAGGAAGTGCCAGATATTGATGGGATCAGAGCACAGTGGGAGGAAAGAGTTAAGAGATCTTTGAAGACCAAGAGCTGGAACAGGTGAAAAATAATCCAGTTGATCACTGGCCACAAAGCAAGGCTGATCATTGACCAGAATGGCCATAGCCAGGATGGTCAATAACATCAGAGAGAACTGATCAGCAAGGGTGTTAATGGTGGTAGCCGGTCGCAAAAAGGGAATTGAAAAAAAGCAAGTGAAAAAGGCAATCAGGATGGGGAGCTGAAGGAGCATGGAAAACCAAACCCAGGTTGGGCTAAGGCAGTGATGGCGAACCTTTTGAGCTCGGCGTGTCAGCATTTTGAAAAACCCTAACTTAACTCTGGTGCCGTGTCACATATAGAAATTTTTTGATATTTGCAACCATAGTAAAACAAAGACTTATATTTTTGATATTTATTTTATATATTTAAATGCCATTTAACAAAGAAAAATCAACCAAAAAAATGAGTTCGCGTGTCACCTCTGACACGCGTGTCATAGGTTCGCCATCACTGGGCTAAGGTCATGTGTTGAGAGCAAAGCCAAAGAGTTCTACTTTTGGCTAGCAGACTGGGTGAATGAGTACAGTACTGGAAGCCAATTCCAGCATGTCAGCAGGGCTGAATCATCTGGAAATGGCTGAGAGCATTTCCCAAACCTGAAAAGGATGCATAAAATGATTGCTTGCTGCCAGACAGCTGAGGGCATTTCAATCTACATGTTATTGCCTCCTACTGGACAAACACCTGAACAGCCGTAGGCAATTCTTCCAATCTGACAATGGATTCTGTATACTAAACCCTGGCCTTTGATGTGTATATCTACCTTGCCTTAGGACAATTTGTGTTAATAAATAGCAAGGGATCCTGAGACAAAGGAGAACTAGTTCCTTTAGCTAAGTCTTCTCTGACTCCCCAAAATGCCTTTCAAAATTATGTTTCGTCTCTGGACTCTTTATTAATTTACACATAGCGCCTTCTCCAGATTTCTGAACCCTTCTTGATAATGGATTAAGACCCCCGGTATTAGTAAAGTATTGGCAAAAGTTGTATTCATCCATCATTCATTGCTTCACTAATTGAATCTGCCAGTGCTTCTTAAACTTTTCTGACAAAATTCCTCAGGTAGATTATGAAAACGTATGCTCAGAGGGTAGATGTGAGTATTTAACTGTGATGGTCACTTCTTTCAGTAATTTGTCCATCTCACAATGATTACTCCTTTTCTTTCCCTCTCCCACAGGATCAGAGGGGTGGCTTCCAGCAGCCCCATCATTCATTGCTTCACTAATTGAATCTGCCAGTGCTTCTTAAACTTTTCTGACAAAATTCCTCAGGTAGATTATGAAAACGTATGCTCAGAGGGTAGATGTATTTAACTGTGATGGTCACTTCTTTCAGGAATTTGTCCATCTCACAATGATTACTCCTTTTCTGTCCCTCTCCCACAGGATCAGAGGGGTGGCTTCCAGCAGCCATGTTTATGCCATGTAAAACTAAATATATAATTCTAGGTTGATAGTTTTTTCTCCTTTGAGTACTTTAAACTGTCTTCTGATCTCTATAGTTTCTGATGGGAAGTCCATGGTAATTCAAATCATTGTTTCTCTGTATATAATGTGTCCTTTTTTTCTGTTTTCAAGATTGGTTCTAATTTTTGGTTTTCAACAGTTTGACTGTGATGTGCTTAAATGTGGTTTGCTGAACTTCTTTTATCTGAAAATTTATGTCTTTCACCAAACATGGGAAGTTTTTTCAGTCATTATTTTTTCAAAGTCTTTTCTGCCCCATTCTTTCTTTCCTCTCCTTCTGCGACTCTAATTACATTTATGTATATTAGATTTCTGATATTGTCCTATAGTTTTCTGAAGTTCTGTTTATATTTTTCAATCTTTAAAGAATATATATGTTCTTGCCCTAGCCAATTTGCTTAGTGGTGAGTGTTGGCTTGAGCTTGAAAGGTCACAGGTTCGATCCTCGGCCCAGGTCAGGGCAAGTTCAGGAGGCAATCAGGAGGCAACCAATCGATGTCTCTCTCTCATATCGATTTTCTCTCTGTCTTTCCCTCTCTCTCCCACTCTCCCTAAAAATCAATGGAAAAATATCCTCCGGTGAGGATTAACCAAAAAAAAAAAAGTGTTTTCTGAATTTAATAAAATTCCATGACTTGTTGCTTTCCCAAAAGATCCTTTAACATTTCCTCTCTCTCCTCCTCTCAGCCAATTACATTACCTGCATTCAGTCAATTACTCATTTTGGAGTATAACTTCCATCACTTCTACTGTTTAACATCTTCTTTGATCTCCAAGGGAGAAAAAAATGCAATCCTTATCTGTTTTGAGAGACAGCAATATTGACCAAAAATTGTACCCTCTGAATCCCAGATTCTCTAACTTCCTCAATTTGTAAGACTAGGTCAGTGGTCGGCAAACTGCGGCTCGCGAGCCACATGCGGCTCTTTGGCCCCTTGAGTGTGGCTCTTCCACAAAATACCACGTGCGGGCGCGCACGTACAGTGCGATTGAAACCTCGTGGCCCATGCACAGAAGTCGGTTTTCAGCCTGGGCGAGTCTATTTTGAAGAAGTACTGTTGATATTTGGCTCTGTTGACTAATGAGTTTGCCGACCACTGGACTAGGTTATAGTTGCAGAGGGGAGGGAGATCTAGGTACCCTCTCCTGGGATGCCTGGGAGCCTGAAAAGATTTTCTAGTTGATAAACCTGTCTGCTAATCTCAAAACAAGTTGGAGTTGAGGGACAAAATAACTTACAAATATTGGCCCCTCACAGTACCACCTAGTGGACAATAAGAAACTAACACATGGGCTCTGAGCCCATGAGGGTAAATGGCCAGTCCTAAAATAACTCACTTCTAGATCCCTAGAATCTTGCTATTTATACATTAGAAGGGAATCATCTGCAATGAGGAAAGAACTTCCAAATAAATCATAATATAGCTTCAGGAGTAAAAAGAAAGCCAGGGGCGAATTTACTTTACCATAGCAAATAAGGGTCTGTTGGGGAAATAGTTAAACTAATATCCTCCCAGCCCACCCACCGCAAACACACAGACCAAAGGGGAGTGTGTGATGCTTCAGCCCCTCAGTATTGATGTTATTGGTGGCTTTCAAATGTATTTTCCTGCAAACCAAGGTAAGAAATATTTCTTCTGAAACAAAAGTATCATGAGACATATTTACCCTTATTAAGCATCAATATCTGCTATTTTCTATACTAGTCACAACTTTCTAAATTCACTTCATTACCCACATTTAGAAAAACACGGCTTATGTGCAAATTTTCGTCCTATATCAGGTGATTAACATTGATTTTTTTAAAAATATATTTATTGATTTCAGAGAGAAAGGGAGAGATAGAAATATCAATGATGAGAGATAATTATTGATCACCTGCCTCCTACACACCCCCTACTGGTGATCAGGGCATGTGCCCTGACCAGGAATTAAACCGTGACCTCCTGGTTCATAGGTTGATGCTCAACCACTGAACCACACTGGCTGGGCAACATTGATTTTATGTAAGGAAACATGGTCCTGAAAAACTGAAAGCAGCCCTAGCCGGTTTGGCTCAGTGGATACAGCGTCAGCCTGTGGACTGAACGGTCCCGGGTTTGATTCAGGTCAAGGGCACATGCCCGGGTTGCAGGCTCCATCCCGAGTAAGGGGCATGCAGGAGGCAGCCAATCAATGATTCTCATCATTGATGTTTCTATCTCTCCCTCTCCCTTCTTCTCTGAAATCAATAAAAAAAAAAGGAAAGAAAAACTGAAAGCAAATTCATACCTGCCTTTCAAACTGCCAAGCCTCACCTGAGGATATTTTTTCCATTGCTTTTTTAAAAATATATTTTTATTGATTTCAGAGAGGAAGGAAGAGGGAGAGATAGAAACATCAATGATGAGAGAGAATCATTGATCAGCTGCCTCCTACATGCTCCACACTGGGGATCGAGCTTGCAACCCAGGCATGTGCCCTGACCGGGAATTGAACCGTGACCTCCTGAGCCACGCTGGTGGGCTCCATTGCTTTTTACAGAGAATGGAGGGAGGAAGGGAAGAAGGGAAGAAGGGAGGGAGTGAGGGGGAGAGAGAGAAAAACATCAATGATCATGTGAGAGAGACATATCAATCAGTTGCCACCCGCAGAAGTCCTGACTGGGGCTGGAACCTGCAACACAGGTATGTGCCTTTGGCAAGGAATTGAACCCCACAACTCTTTGGTGCACAGGCCGGCACTCAAACCACTGAGATCACTGGCCAGAGCCTCCCTGCCTTTCTTTTTTTTAAAATATATATTTTTGTTGATTTCAGAGAGAAAGAGAGCAATAGAAACATCAGTGATGAGAATCATTGATCAGCTGCCTCCTGCACGCCCCCTGCTGGGGGTCGAGCCTGAAACCAGGCATGTGCCCTTGAATGGAATCGAACCCAGGACCCTTCAGTCCGCAGGTCGACGCTTTATTCACTGAGTCAAACTGGCTAGGGCATCCCTGCCTTTCTTGAGATGCAAGTAATGATCTTTTTCAAAATCCAACTCCACCATTAAGCCTCTCCATACCCTAAATCAAAATAAATTCTTTCTTAGCTCTCCCTCAACACATTGTTGATACCTCTACCATAGAACTTAATTAAATCTGTCAAGCACTTAATTTGTGACTTGCACAATTTAATAGCTTTTTCAAATGAAGGGTCTACAATGTATTCATAATTGCATCCCTCCCAACTAGCAAAATGACTGACAGAGCCCAACAAATAACAAAATAAACTTTAATCAAACCACTAAAGACCCAAGAAAGTTAAAGGTTTACTGAAGTGAATCCTTTTGCAAAACAAATAATGGTTTTAAAAGTATAGATCCCTCAGAAACGTCTAAACTTACAAAGCATCAAACTCCTCCATATAAGCCAATTAAACCTTATTTATAAAATCCTTATAATTGTGTAGAGGTCCTACACAAGAGAGCGCAGGCTGTTGGTCTCACACTGAGGTGCCTAGTCGAGTCCTCATTTTTTTGGCAAGGCACAAATTATCCCTCCTCTTCTGTTTCTCCATGTGGCTTGCAGCCTCATTCACTCAGTCAAATATTTGAGAGTTTACTATGCACTGGGATGCAATGATGTTAAACACAAGCTCAGGGCTTGAGGCCCCCCTGATTGATGAGGAAGAGGGGCTAACAAGTAAACAGCGTGACAACGTAATGTAATACACACCATTACAAAGGTTAAGTGCAAGTGATAAGGAAGCAAGTTAAGAGAGGCACCTAAATCAGCATTGGAGGGTAATGGAAGTCTTCCCAGAGAGGATAACATTAAAGATCCAAAGGATAAGAAAGAGTTGACTAGGAAGAGTGGATCAGGAAGAGAATGTAGGCAAAGGAACCAGTAAGAGTAAACGACTGAGGTTGAGAGAGAATATGACTCATTTGATGAACTGAAAATCGTTCAGTAAAGTTGGAGCAGTTTGACCAGAGTTGAGGAATGGCAAGAAACAAGGCCAGACTGAGTGGGACCTTTAGGCTAAGAACTTCGAACTCCTGAAAAAGGTCATTACTGACGTCCCCCTCTGTTGGTTTCTGCACCAGCAGCTGACTACAAAGAAAGATTGATAGGTGAAGGAGTGGAAATCAGAGCTCATGAAAACATTCAGTGGCAGCTCTTTTTTGGCTGTAAATTTCTTTACTTGTATCATTAATTTGCCCCACAATGTTATCTTAGGGTGGCATCTGATAAGATAAAATTTCAGATGAGCTGCCCCAAAGAAGCCGTGAAGCAAGTTGATTATCTTAGAAAGAAACAGTAAGGGAAGATTAAAAATGGCGGCAGAGTAAGTGAATGATGCACAGACACGCTCCCAGGACCAAACTGGAATTACAACTAAAATACAGAAAAACTTCCTGAATAATGACCGGAAGACTCGCTGGAGAGAACCCTGATAATTGAGAAAGAAAGTAATGGTGTTACAAAGGCCCCACTGCTATGCAACACAGTGATGACACATGCAAATTAACATGTCAAATGAAATTTGTTCTGTTTCATTTTATTATAACACTAATTTCTGTTCACTGAAATCTAACCAAACATACAGAAATCAGTGTTGCTCATTTGGTCATATATTCATAACTTAAAAATTATTACTCCAGCCAGGTTCACAGTTCGATTCCAGTCAGGGCACATGCCCAGGTGGTGGGCTTAATCCCCAGTGTGGGGAGTGCAGGAGGCAGCCGATCAATGATTCTCTCTCTCTCTCCCTACCTCTCTGAAATCAATAAAAAATAAAAATGAAAAATTATTACTCTAGCCCTAGCTGGTTTGGCTCAGTGGATAGAGTGTTGGCCAGTAGACTGAAGGATCCCGGGATTGGTTCCAGTCAAGGGCACATACCTTGGTTGCAGACTCGATCCCTGGCCTGTGCAGGAGGCAACTAATCCATGTCTCTCTCTTATATGGATGTTTCTGTCTCTCCCCCTCCTTGCCACTCTCTCTAAAAAACCAATGGGAAGATATCCTTGGGTGGCGATTAATAAAAAAAATTAAAAAATGATTACTCCCTAAACTTGTCTTCCTGTGCCAAACTGGAGGGAATAAAATACCTACTAGAAGTTGAAAAGAAAGAGGCAAAGATAGACAATTTGTCTACTTGTTTATTCTGTTCTTAAAAAAAAAAAAAAAAAAAGAGGTCAGGGATTGAGGGGGAAATAACCCATAAACACTGTGAACAGGAATCAAGACTCCAAGACTTGGGCATACTCCCCCTACCCTCAACCTCAGTTCCCGAGAGTCCCACCCACCCAATTTTCTTTTGAATAAGACACCCAAATCAGCAGCAAAGGAGCCTGGGGGAGTCACTGAGATTTTTGAACACTGGGAATGGGAGAGGTCAGGGATTGAGGGGGAAATAACCCATAAACACTGTGAACAGGAATCAAGACTCCAAGACTTGGGCATACTCCCCCTACCCTCAACCTCAGTTCCCGAGAGTCCCACCCACCCAATTTTCTTTTGAATAAGACACCCAAATCAGCAGCAAAGGAGCCTGGGGGAGTCACTGAGATTTTTGAACACTGGGAATGGGAAGGGGAAACGTCTAAAAAATAGGAGTTTGGAAGAAAAGGGAAGGAATGAGGGAGAGGCTAGGCTCTGGAGGACAGAGGTGGGCCATGAGAGAGGGAAGTGAGCCAGTAAGGGGGGGCGTACCCCTCCTGACTGCTGCTGCCATGTTCCCCAGGACCCCAGAAAGCCCCATGGTTTGTTGTAGTCCATTCCCAATTCCCCAAAGGCCTCACAGGCCGAGCTCCAAGTCCTCGAGCTCCTCCTCCAGCACCCTCCTCCTTGCTAGCTTCTCCAGCTGCTCTTTGCTGGGCTGGCTGACTTCTCCAGCCTGGATCCGTTGCTGCAACTCTTCCACCTGCCGAAGCTTCTTCTTTAGGTTCTTTATCTTCTTGGCCTTCTCAGTGATGGCAGCTGGGTCAGGCTGGTCAGAGGCAGCTGTGGGGGCTGCCCGGGAGCCCTGTGGAGCACTGGGGAGTTGAGCTGTCTCTCCCAGGGACACCTTTTCCAGAGTCCGGCTCAAGGCCTCCGCCTCCCCTTTCTCTTGCTGCTGCCGCCTCTTCTCCTTCCGCTTCATGTTGCGTTTGGCTGTCTTGGAGAGGCCTGGTTCCCCACCTTCAGACCTTGATGGGTTGACAGGAGCAATGGCCTCGAGGCTCAACCCTGGGGGCAGTTCTGGTTTGCTCTTGAAAAACTTCACATACTTGTTCTCATAGCTGCAGGGAGCAGATGTCAACAGTTAGAGAATCACTGACTTTAGAGCCCTTTTCTTAACCTTCCAAATCACTTTACCCTTTTCACAGCTCTGCTTGCTTTCTCCCCCTTGGTCCCTCCCCAACTTTCCTCTGCTTTGCAGGTTTTAGGAGGGCCCCTAGGGCTCAGAGCTCTGGATCTCTGAATGCTATTTGGAGGTTCTGATGAACAGAGGCCATAGGAACATGACTAGTCCCTTGTAACCCTCACTCATCCCTGTATCCCAACCCCTGCCTCTCCTTTCTCAGTTGTCCCCTCCCATTCCTGAGATTTGGGCATCAGAAAATTCTTCCCTGAACTCATGGGCATACATGTTCTTTCTCTCTGTAGGGACCCCATTAAATACCCCCTCCTCACGCCTAACCACGTACACTGGGACCTCCTCCTGGGGCACATAGCCTTCTTTCACCCTCCGCTGCTTGCGCCAGGTCCCGTCAGGTCGCTGTGTTGAGGCAATGTACTTGCCTGAAATGAGAGAATCAAGTTGGAGAGTTACTCTAACTTTCAAATCGTTCCCAAGATGAAAGAACGCATGAATGCACACAGCTTTCCTCAGCACCCATGTGGACACTAAATGGAACCATTAAGGTGTCCCTTTCTCATAACAACCTTCAATCCTGCTCTGGTCATTATTTATTGAGTGTCTATACACTGTAAAACACACCATCCCTCCCTCAGGGCATTTCTAGTTTCATAATCTAGTTGGCAAGGCAAGACAGGCACAGAGGAAGAGTCTTTAAAAGCAAGACAATAGCATGTACACATCAAAAGACAGTAAATGATTAAGAGGCTAAAAAGGAGTAAAAACAAAGAGAAATGACCAGAGAAGATGTTGTAAGAAGGGAAGTTTTATTAAGATGGATTGTAAAAATCAGGTCCACTTTTAGGAATCCATACTATAGATATAAGGAGCATCAATGCACAAGGATATATATAAAGAATGTTTGTTGCACCCTGGCTGGTGTGGCTCAGTTGGTTGAACTGTCATCGAATGCACCAAAAGGTCATGGGTTCGATTCCCAGTCAGGGCACATACCCGGGTTGCAGGTTCCATCCTGGTCAGGGTGCAATCACAGTGTGTATGGGAGGCAATCCATCGATGTTTCTCTCTCACATCAATGTTTCTCTTTCTTTCCCTCTCTCTCTGTAAAAATCAGTTCTGAAAAATATATCCTTGGGCGATGATTAAAAAATAAAGAATGTTTGGTGCTGCATTATTTAACAAAAAGAGGAAAGAAACTTGAATGGCCATTAATATATGGATGATTAAATGGATGTGGGTCATCCCCATGATGGCACACCATGCTGTTATGGAAGTTTTGTTGTTGTTGTTTCCTGTTTTAAAAAAATACATTTTTATTGATTTCAGAGAGGAAGGAAGAGGGAGAGAGAGATAGAAACATCCATAATGAGAGAGAATCATTGATCGGCTGCCTCCTGCAAGCCCCCAACTGGGGATCGAGCCTGCAACCCGGGCATGTGCCCTTGACCGAAATCGAACCTGGGACCTTTCAGTTTGCAGGCTGACGCTCTATTCACTGAGCCAAACCGGCTAGGGCTGGGGTTTTTTCTTAATCCTGACAGGTGGATATGTTTTTATTGATTTTAGAGAGAGGGGAAAGGAGAGGGAGAGAGAAAAACATAGCTTGGTTGAAGGGATCAAACCCGCAACTTGGGTATGTGCCCTGACTGGGAATTGAACCCATGACCTTTCGGTGTAAGGGACAACACTCCAACCAAGCCTCACCGGCCAGGACTGGAAAAGAATTTTATTATTTTTTATTTTTATTTTTTTAAATCTTTCTTTTTA
>NW_005368921.1:553338-568533 GCF_000412655.1 Myotis brandtii
TTTTTTGTTAAAAAAAAAAAAAAAAAAAGAGGTCAGGGATTGAGGGGGAAATAACCCATAAACACTGTGAACAGGAATCAAGACTCCAAGACTTGGGCATACTCCCCCTACCCTCAACCTCAGTTCCCGAGAGTCCCACCCACCCAATTTTCTTTTGAATAAGACACCCAAATCAGCAGCAAAGGAGCCTGGGGGAGTCACTGAGATTTTTGAACACTGGGAATGGGAAGGGGAAACGTCTAAAAAATAGGAGTTTGGAAGAAAAGGGAAGGAATGAGGGAGAGGCTAGGCTCTGGAGGACAGAGGTGGGCCATGAGAGAGGGAAGTGAGCCAGTAAGGGGGGGCGTACCCCTCCTGACTGCTGCTGCCATGTTCCCCAGGACCCCAGAAAGCCCCATGGTTTGTTGTAGTCCATTCCCAATTCCCCAAAGGCCTCACAGGCCGAGCTCCAAGTCCTCGAGCTCCTCCTCCAGCACCCTCCTCCTTGCTAGCTTCTCCAGCTGCTCTTTGCTGGGCTGGCTGACTTCTCCAGCCTGGATCCGTTGCTGCAACTCTTCCACCTGCCGAAGCTTCTTCTTTAGGTTCTTTATCTTCTTGGCCTTCTCAGTGATGGCAGCTGGGTCAGGCTGGTCAGAGGCAGCTGTGGGGGCTGCCCGGGAGCCCTGTGGAGCACTGGGGAGTTGAGCTGTCTCTCCCAGGGACACCTTTTCCAGAGTCCGGCTCAAGGCCTCCGCCTCCCCTTTCTCTTGCTGCTGCCGCCTCTTCTCCTTCCGCTTCATGTTGCGTTTGGCTGTCTTGGAGAGGCCTGGTTCCCCACCTTCAGACCTTGATGGGTTGACAGGAGCAATGGCCTCGAGGCTCAACCCTGGGGGCAGTTCTGGTTTGCTCTTGAAAAACTTCACATACTTGTTCTCATAGCTGCAGGGAGCAGATGTCAACAGTTAGAGAATCACTGACTTTAGAGCCCTTTTCTTAACCTTCCAAATCACTTTACCCTTTTCACAGCTCTGCTTGCTTTCTCCCCCTTGGTCCCTCCCCAACTTTCCTCTGCTTTGCAGGTTTTAGGAGGGCCCCTAGGGCTCAGAGCTCTGGATCTCTGAATGCTATTTGGAGGTTCTGATGAACAGAGGCCATAGGAACATGACTAGTCCCTTGTAACCCTCACTCATCCCTGTATCCCAACCCCTGCCTCTCCTTTCTCAGTTGTCCCCTCCCATTCCTGAGATTTGGGCATCAGAAAATTCTTCCCTGAACTCATGGGCATACATGTTCTTTCTCTCTGTAGGGACCCCATTAAATACCCCCTCCTCACGCCTAACCACGTACACTGGGACCTCCTCCTGGGGCACATAGCCTTCTTTCACCCTCCGCTGCTTGCGCCAGGTCCCGTCAGGTCGCTGTGTTGAGGCAATGTACTTGCCTGAAATGAGAGAATCAAGTTGGAGAGTTACTCTAACTTTCAAATCGTTCCCAAGATGAAAGAACGCATGAATGCACACAGCTTTCCTCAGCACCCATGTGGACACTAAATGGAACCATTAAGGTGTCCCTTTCTCATAACAACCTTCAATCCTGCTCTGGTCATTATTTATTGAGTGTCTATACACTGTAAAACACACCATCCCTCCCTCAGGGCATTTCTAGTTTCATAATCTAGTTGGCAAGGCAAGACAGGCACAGAGGAAGAGTCTTTAAAAGCAAGACAATAGCATGTACACATCAAAAGACAGTAAATGATTAAGAGGCTAAAAAGGAGTAAAAACAAAGAGAAATGACCAGAGAAGATGTTGTAAGAAGGGAAGTTTTATTAAGATGGATTGTAAAAATCAGGTCCACTTTTAGGAATCCATACTATAGATATAAGGAGCATCAATGCACAAGGATATATATAAAGAATGTTTGTTGCACCCTGGCTGGTGTGGCTCAGTTGGTTGAACTGTCATCGAATGCACCAAAAGGTCATGGGTTCGATTCCCAGTCAGGGCACATACCCGGGTTGCAGGTTCCATCCTGGTCAGGGTGCAATCACAGTGTGTATGGGAGGCAATCCATCGATGTTTCTCTCTCACATCAATGTTTCTCTTTCCCTCTCTCTCTGTAAAAATCAGTTAAAAAAAATATATCCTTGGGCGATGATTAAAAAATAAAGAATGTTTGGTGCTGCATTATTTAACAAAAAGAGGAAAGAAACTTGAATGGCCATTAATATATGGATGATTAAATGGATGTGGGTCATCCCCATGATGGCACACCATGCTGTTATGGAAGTTTTGTTGTTGTTGTTTCCTGTTTTAAAAAAATACATTTTTATTGATTTCAGAGAGGAAGGAAGAGGGAGAGAGAGATAGAAACATCCATAATGAGAGAGAATCATTGATCGGCTGCCTCCTGCAAGCCCCCAACTGGGGATCGAGCCTGCAACCCGGGCATGTGCCCTTGACCGAAATCGAACCTGGGACCTTTCAGTTTGCAGGCTGACGCTCTATTCACTGAGCCAAACCGGCTAGGGCTGGGGTTTTTTCTTAATCCTGACAGGTGGATATGTTTTTATTGATTTTAGAGAGAGGGGAAAGGAGAGGGAGAGAGAAAAACATAGCTTGGTTGAAGGGATCAAACCCGCAACTTGGGTATGTGCCCTGACTGGGAATTGAACCCATGACCTTTCGGTGTAAGGGACAACACTCCAACCAAGCCTCACCGGCCAGGACTGGAAAAGAATTTTATTATTTTTTATTTTTATTTTTTTAAATCTTTCTTTTTTAATATATTTTATTGATTTGTTACAGAGAGGAAGGGAGAGAGATAGGGAGTTAGAAACATTGACGAGAGAGAAACACCAATCAGCTGCCTCGTGCACACTCCCCATTGGGGATGTGCCCGCAACCAAGGCACATGCCCCCGACCGGAATCGAACTTGGGACCCTTGAGTCCGCAGGCCGACGCTCTATCCACTGAGCCAAACCGGTTAGGGCTGGAAAAGAATTTTAGATATAAATGCACTGACCTTGACTGGTGTTCAAAATATACTAAGTAAAAGAGTAAGTTGCAGAAAAATGGGTAGTGATCCTCAAACATTTTTTTATTTCATGATTCCCCCTCGCACTTGTATTTTGTAATATTATGCATTTAACCATACAATATTTGTTAATATCATCAGAAAGAAGTTTTATTGGAAAGCTTTCAAGCTCTCAGTGGCAGATACAAGTTTTCCAAAATTCTAATGTTCACTTGAAGCCTTGAATCTTATCACTGCAACAAACACTGTCAGTTGTTTTCCTTAAAATGACAGGCTCACTTCCTTCATTTTCAGCAAAGTGCCTATCAGATATCCAGGTCTGAATTACCAGTTTGTCAGTGGTTTTTTCAAGTAAAAATGTGTTCTATGAGAAGGAAGCTTATTTAGCTTGTAATTGGTACAGCTGCGCCAGTACTTTTCCTTGAGACACCGTCTACAGTGTGCAGCAAAATGTTTCACATTTACTTCCCATTTAGTCCAGAGAGAACATTTAAAAGATGTATAACTTTCAGTTATAAGATGCGTTAAGTTCCAGGGATCTAAGGTATAGCATGGTGACTATAGTTACCAATATTGAAGTGTATATTTGCAATTTGCTATCAGAGTAGCGCTTTAATGTTCTCATCGTAACAACAAAATGGTAACTCTGTGAGATGAAGGATGTGTTAACTAACCTCATTGTGGTACACATTTCACAATATATGCAAATATCAAATCATCACACTGTATACCTTAAACTTACATGTTATATGCCAATTATATCTCAATAAAACCAGGAAAAATAATAAACAAAAATGTTTATTTCAAGGGCCAGGGTTTAATCAAATTAATAATAAAGAATATTAAGTGAAAAACTGGCATTATTTACTGCAAGCATGTGGCAGTGAAAAATACAATGATGAGTATAGTTGGTGCCACTACCTTAATTAGTGCTATGGGGCCAGCAGTTTTACCCACCTCTGCTTTTGCTTATCAGTGAAAATGTCAATCTAGCAAATAGGCAAATAACATCTTATATATTCTGAAAATAGTCATGGTTGTAGATTTCCTATAAAGGTCTTAGGGAACCTCCAAGTGTCCTGGACATTTGAGTTACCTTAAGAGGAATAGGTGGTAGAAACCATTAACAAAAAATGATATATCTATATATACATATATATATATATATGCAGGGTTTGACAAAAGTAGGTTTACAGTGGTGAGTACTCAGAACACAAGTTAATAAAGCTATTGTAATAATCATAACCTGCATGTCTTTTTTTCATACAAATTGTAAACTTACTTTTGCCTACCTATACTACTAGTATATATCTTGTATTACTCATTTTTAAGTACATGGGCCTCCCACATGGATTATACATTGTAACAGGAGTTGTTGTTTTTTTTTTTGTTCAAAAAGCAAATATGGCCCTAACTGGTTTGGCTCAGTGGATAGAGTGCTTTTTGTTCAAAAAGCAAATATGGCCCTAACCGGTTTGGCTCAGTGGATAGAGTGTCGGCCTGCGGACTGAAGGGTCCCAGGTTCGATTCCGGTCAAGGGCATGTACCTTGGTTGCGGGCACATCCCTGGTAGGGGGTGTGCAGGAAGCAGCTGATAGATGTTTCTCTCTCATCGATGTTTCTAACTCTCTATCCCTCTCCCTTCCTCTCTGTAAAAAATCAATAAAATATGTATTTTAAAAAAGAAAAAAGAAAATCTGTACTCAGCCAGTGTGGTTCAGTGGTTAAGTATCGACCTATGAACTAGGAGGTCAAGGTTTGATTACTGGTTAGGGCACATGCCTGGGTTGTGGGCTCTGTCCCATGTGGTGCATACAGAAGACAACCAATCAATGATTATCTCTGATTATTGATGTTTCTCTATATTTTTTAAATATATATTTATAAAACAAAAAGAAAATCAGTAAGATTTGACAGCTAAAAGGGATGGGAGAAAGAACAAACATGAGCAAAGAAAGGCATGGAGGTGGGAATGGGCATGGAATATTTTTTTAATTTTTTTATTTATTGATTTTAGCGAGAGAGGAAGGGAGAGAAACATCAACCTATAGCTCCACCCATTCTTGTATGTGCCCTGACCAGGCATTGAACCAGCAACTTTGATTTATCAGGATGATGCTCTACCCAACGGAGCAACCCAGCCAGGGCGGCATGGAGTATTTAAGGAACAGAAAGTAGAGGAGTCCAGAGGAATCAGACCATTCGTTTTAGGGAATAATAGGAAGCCAGGTTGGAAATAAAAAATGGGGCTAGATCTCCCCAATAGGGGGCGTGCAAGAGACAGCCAACCAATGATTGATTCTCTCTCATCATTGATGTTTCTCCCTCTCCCTCTCCTTTCCTCTCTCTGAAATCAATTTAATAAAAAAAAAAAAAAATAGGGCCAGATCTTAGAAAGCCTTAAAAACAAGGTCAAGGAATTCAGAGCTTTATCTTTCGAATAAAAGAGAATGAAGATATTGTCTGCTTAGCTGTGACAGTTTAGAGACAAGAGAAAAATCGCTTCTTGGCCTTTTGGCTAAGATCAAGTGCAGAGACAAGACACAAGAGTAAAAACTGAGTAATGAAAAAACTGAGAGGCTTCAGGGAGGGAGGGCTGAAACTCGAGTGGGGCTTTGAAGAAATAATCAAAAACTGAGAAAAGGGAAGCAGAATGAATTCTAAACAGAAGCTCATTCTAAAACAAAATTTCAGACATGGTAATGTAGATGGAATGTTCAGGAGATGGTGACTAGACCAGTCCGGCTGGATCAGAGGGCTGGTGCAAAAGTAAATGAGGGGAGGATGTTCATACCTGGAAATGCCAGTTAAGGGATGTAATGTCTGCTGCATGGCATGCATTCAATAAGGATTTGTCAAACAAATGAATCTTTTACCCAAAGCAGTGCTTTAGGACAATTAATCTGGCATGATGAGAAGAATTGGAAAGGGAAACATTGGAGACTGGGGAAATCAGCTAGAAAAAAAAAAAAAAAGATCGCAATAATCCTGGCATAGGGACAGAATTGGCTGAACCTGTGAGAATGGAAAGGAAGAGACTGATATCAGGTACATTATCAAAGAATCAACACTTGGTAATTCACTGATTGGGGCAAGGGTATGGGCTAGGGGTTAAAGTCAAAGATAATGCAAAACAGTTTGTTTTAGTTATCCTAATCTTGATAATTTAGCATAAGAAAATAGTTCTAACAGGAAAAAATAAATCATATAAAAATGGTATTACCTATAAATAGCTAAAAATTAAAACAAACTTCACATCCAGTTATACAGGAATGATTTGTAATACACCCATTAAAAATGATTAAGCCCTGCCCTAGCCGGTTTGGCTCAGTGGATAGAGCGTCAGCCTGTGGACCGAAGGGCACATGCCTGGGTTGTGGGCTTGGTCCAACCTACAGGAGGCAGCCAATCAATGATTCCCTCTCATCATTGAGGTTTCTATCTCTCTCTTCCTCTCTGAAATCAATAAAAATATTTTTTTTTTAAAAAAATGATTAAGCCCTGGCCAGTGTAGCTCAGTTGGTTGGGCATCTTCTTGTGCACCAAAAGGTTGTCAGTTCAATTCCCAGTCAAGGTACAGGCCTGGGTTGTGGGTTCAATCCCCGATAGGGGGAGTAAAGAAGGTAACCAATTGATGTTTCTCTCTTACATCGATACTTCTCTCTCTCTCTCTCTCTCTCTCCCCCTCTCCCTTCCTCTCTCTGTCTAAAAATCAATAAAATTGTTTATAAATGATTTTTAAAAATTTAAATCATGTAATGTGATATAAAGCATAATTATATATACCATGATTTTAATTATATCATACATATTTGTAAGTTTATTTATTTTAGCAAGAGGCATATTTGTACGTTTAGGAAAAAGTATGTAACTCAAAAATTTATGTTGAGGTGATTAGATTATAAATACTTTTTCTTTTTTAAAATTCCTATTATTGCCCTGGCCAGGTTGCTCAGTTGGTTGGAGTGTTGTCCCGTACACCAAAAGGTTGCGGGTTCAATTCCCAGTCAGAGTACATATCTAAGTTTCAGGTTCTATACCCAGTCAGGGTGTGTATAGGAGGCAACCAATCAATGTTTCTTTCTCACATTGATGTTGTCTCTCTTTCTCCTTTCCTCTCTCTAAAATTGATGAAATAGCCCTGACCGGCCTGCGGACTGAAGGGTCCCAGGTTCAATTCCGGTCAAGGGCATGTACCTTGGTTGCCGGCACATCCCCAGTAGGAGGTGTGCAGGAGGCAGCTGATTGATGTTTCTCTCTCATCAATGTTTCTAACTCTCTATCCCTCTCCCTTCCTCTCTGTAAAAAGTCAATAAAATATATTAAAAAATAAAATAAAATTGATGAAACAGCCCTAGCTGGTTTGGCTCAGTGGCTAGAGCGGGTTCAATTCTGGGCAAGGGCACATGCCCAGATTGTGGGCTCGATCCCCAGTGTGGAGTGTGCAGGAAGCAGCCAAGCTATCTCCCTCCACTCTCTGAAATCAATAAAAACATATTTTTTAAAAAAATAATAAATAAAATAAATAAAAATTCCCATTATTATTGGTGTTATATTGTGGGTTTTAAAAATATCTTATTTTAGGTTTCAAACCTAAATGGCTTGGAGAGTGGGTACACAAAGGAGAGTGAAATTACTTTTGACCAGGTGAGTTTTAAGGTTATTTTAAGGACACAGCATCTGTTGTCTACTTTGGAAGATGAGCAAGATTTAGACAGGTGGAAGCATGGGGTGGGACTATGAGGAAAGGAGAAAAGGAAGTATTTCAGGCATAAGGGACAACATAAGCAAAGGAACAAATTGGACTAGTCACACTCCTACTTAAAATTCTTCCTGGATTCCTGTTGCCTCAGAGTATGTACATGGAAAATGGAACCACATACAAAGGCCTTTTTGATCCAGTTTCCAGCCTCTTAACACCCAATTATTCACACTTTCTGCTCCAGCCACTGAAATATTCACAAATCTCACCCAAAGGTGTCTCTATTCTCATGCTTTTGCTTCCTTTGGCTTGGAACAGACTTTCCTTGAATCATATGTTAGTTAATTCCTATTGGTCTTTAAAGGTCAAGTTCAAATATAAACTACTCAATGTAGTCTTCCCTAATGTGCCTACCCCAAGCCAGGTTAGAAGTAGCCCTTTGTGTACCTACAGTACCTGTTTTGGCCTTTATCATGCTCTAATTTTTAACATAATTGTTTGCTTGAGAGCAGAAATTTGTCTTTGATCTTTAAAGCAAAGTACCTGCCCCAAAGAAGTAATTAATTCAAATTAATGAATAAATAAACCTGTATCATATTAGGGAACAGCAAGAATCCAGTATATTTTGAGCAAAAAGTATATGTAATGGGAAAAGAGACTTAGAGGTAATTTAGTCAGAAGATAAAAGGTATCCAATCTCCTCTTGACTTTGGACTTGAGCTTCAAATTGTAGGAGGACACTGAAGGCCAATAAGGGAGTACAGATGATCTTCTCAAAGCAATGCTTTAAGATTAACCTGAAAATATGTAACAAACTAAAGGTAGGAAAAAAATGAAAGCTATAGTCGCAATGCAAGAAGACTTGATTTAGATGCTCTGTTTGGGTATTGAAAGGAAAATGAAAAAAAAAAATCATCATGAAGAATAAGTTAACAGGATCTGAAGACTGCCAAGATTTGGATTAGAGAGAGGGAATAATTGAAACAGTGATACAGTGGAATTAATCTGGTGATTTTCACATGTATCCTTATTTTTCACAACATACTTGTGGGTAGGTAGGGCATATGGTAATAACATTTATTCACACATGGATTTTAAATGTTTATTGAGCACTTAACTGTAATAAGACCTAGGGATACAACAATGAATAAAACTGGCAAGGGTCTAGCCTCCTTGTAGCATGAGTTCTAGTGAGGTAGAAAGGTAATAAAAACACAAATAAACTAATTACAATATCACTTTTGAATGTGGAAAATCTGGAGAATAAAAAGCAGTGATAGAAAGTCTGGGGGAGAAGAAAACCTTGTGAAAATAACATTCGATTCTAGATAGGCAGTGTTTTACATGGAATTGAGGAAAAAAGGAAAAATAAGAAACATATATTTAAGTGCCCAGAGATGATAGTGGAAGCCTTAAGGCTAGTAAAGATAAAGATAGGGATGATCTGACTTACATGTAGACTCTAATGAACATAATAAACTGACAAGACCGGTCCAGAGATATGGATGCATGGAACAGACTGGCATATCTCAGAGGGGAGCAGGAAAGAGATTAACCAAAGAACTTATATACGTACTAGAGGCCCGGTGGATGGATTCCTGAACATTGAAAGGAAATTAATTAGAAGAAATATTTTAGAGGCCAGGGAGGGACTGCGGGACACTGGCTTCAGGGTGAGTCTGGCCCATCTTGCCCAGTGCCGATCAGGGCTGATCGGGCCAGCAGGGGAGGGACTATGGGAATTTGGCCGGCCGGGGAGGGACTGCTGGAGTGCTCCAGGGCGTGTCCGGCTCATCTCGCCCAGTCCCAATCAGCCGGACCCCAGCAGCAAGTTGGAGTGTCTGTCCCCTGGTGGTCAGTGTGCGTCATAGTGGCTGGGCGAAAGGTTGAACGAAAGGGCGGACACTTAGCATATTACGCTTTTATTATATAGGATATGCATAAGCAATGAACACAGACAATAGTGTGGTGAAGGCCTGGGGTGTGGCAGGGGCTGGAAGGAGGGGAGAAAAGGGAGGGAAAATTAGGGGACATCTATAATACTGTCAACAATAACATATAGATAGATAGGGCAGAAGCTTTCTGAATGGCCACCTTAACTGGAAGCCCTCAGAGATACAAACAGCCTATTATCACAAAGAAGCACTTATTTTATGTTATATTGGTTTCATTCTCTGTTCTTAATGGTATCCAAAGATAAAGTCAAAAAGAAGGAAGAGGTTTTTACCCCTAGAAATAAAAACCAAAGGCAGATTATCAGGATTTTCCAGAAATTACAGATTAGAGACTGCTACTATAACACTTTTGTAAGCTTTGTTATTTCCTGACATTTGCTGTTTTGTAATCCTCAGACTGTTTCCTTAAACTGAAAGGGCCCAAATTTTTCAGTGATGGCAGGAAGACAGTGGAGAAAAAACACAGCAAGGAGTGGGAGAACTCCAAGGGGTTATCAGCCGTGGGCAAACTACGGCCCTCGGGCCGGATCCGGCCCGTTTGAAATGAATAAAACTAAAAAAAAAAAAAGACCGTACCCTTTTATGTAATGATGTTTACTTTGAATTTATATTAGTTCACACAAACACTCCATCCATGCTTTTGTTCCGGCCCTCCGGTCCAGTTTAAGAACCCATTGTGGCCCTCGAGTCAAAAAGTTTGCCCACCCCTGGGTTAGGTGGAAGTGACTGCTCAAGATGTGCTGAATCCCTAGGACCTGCTTCAAGTAAGAAAGGAGATTTGGGTCACATATCTGAGCTTAAGGATGATCTCAGGGCCAACAATGATAAGACCCAGGTTTCTAAAACAGAAAAAATATACAAAGATCCAATTTGTTTTTTGTTTTGTTTTGTTTTTTTAAATGTATTTTATTGATTTTTTACAGGAAGATCCAATTTGTTTTTTGTTTTGTTTTGTTTTGTTTTTTTAAAATGTATTTTATTGATTTTTTACAGAGAGGAAGAAAGACGAATAGAGAGTTAGAAACATTGATGAGAGAGAAACATCAAACAGCTGCCTCCTGCACACCCCCCACTGGGGATGTGCCCGCAACCAAGGTACATGCCCTTGACCGGAACCAAACCTGGGACCCTTGAATCCGCAGGCCGATGCTCTATCCACTGAGCCAAACCAGTCAGGGCCAAAGATCCAATTTGGATGAATGACCTGGAAAAATGGTCATGATCATACTCCTCAAGGAAGAAAAGGTGTCAGCAACAAGAGAAAATGATTCTAGGAAAGAAGAACCAGGACAGTGCTATGCCATGGAGACCAAGAGTTTTAAGTAAGGGCAGGTGATTAACAGTATTAAATACTGAAGAGAGATTTAGGAAAAGATTTTGACAATTTAGAAATCTCTAGTTATTCCAAGAATATTGTCTCAGAAAAGCAGAGTGGTCAGAAGCCAGACTACAAATTAATTAAATGCAATCTATAATAATAAAAGTGTAATATGCTAATTAAACCAGACGTCCTTCCAGACAAAGCCACAGCGGGCGGGGACCAAGGTAGAGGTGGCAGAGACCCCTGACCTCGGCGGCTGCGGCAGGTGGGGACCAGGGCCAAGACCCTTGCATGAATTTCGTGCATCGGGCCTCTAGTAAATTACTAAAAGCCTCCTAGGAGAAAAGCACTATACAAAGTGCTACAGGGATTAAGTAAAACGGTCCCACTTTCACGAAATTTATAGTCTAAGTAAGGAGAGTGGGTAAGTTAGGAAAACAAATAATAAGACAAAAATATAAATGTCTTAAGTATCCTAAGAGACACTGATACAGACTGATAAGAGATTTCAAGAGAATAAATTATTACACCCTGTTTCATGGTGGAAGGTGACACAAAATCATGAAAAAAATTTTACAATTGATTTTAGAGAGAGAAGGGAGAACGAGAGAAAAAAAGAGAAATCAATTTGTTGTTCCACTTATTGATGCATTCACTGGTTGATTCTTTTTTTTTTCTTCTTTTTATTTCTTGGTGCCCTTGACCGGAATCGAACCTGGGACCCTTCAGTCCACGGGCCGATGCTCTATCCACTGACCTAAACCGGTCAGGGCCACTGGTTGATTCTTATATGTGCCCTGACTGGAAATGGAACCCACAACCTTGGCGTAAGGGGACATGCTTTAACCAACTGAGCTACATGGCCAGGGCTAAATCATGACAACCTTGACCCTAAAGACTAGGGTCAAATCAGTGGCTCATTATTTCTGCTGACAGAGAAAAGGGAAAGGGCATTCTAAGAGAAATTACAACAAGCAAAATCATAGCAATGGAAAACTCACAGTATGTTAAGAAGAATTAGGAAAGAACATTTATAAATTAACTAGAGACCTGGTGCACGAATTCGTGCATGGGTGGGGTCCCTTGGCCTGGACCCCCTGGGGGCCGGGGAGGGACTGCAGGAGGTTGGCCTGTTGGCTGGGAAGGAACCACAGGAGAGCTCCAGTGCGTGTCCGGCCCTCTCACCCAGTCCCGATCAGCCGGACCCCAGCAGTAAGCTAACCTACTGGTCGGAGTGTCTGCCCCCTGGTAGTCAGTGCACGTCATAGCGGCTGGTTGAGCAGTCGACCTATCAGTTGAACACTTAGCATATTACACTTTTATTACCATAATATAGAAAAACCCAGGGTCCATAATATCCAAAACGACCAAAGGCTCGACCGACTGGAAGTCAGTGCTGGGTTGCTGTGGTGACCCCGCACTGCCTGCCACCATTGCAGGCACCCCGACCCAGCACTGACTGCAGAGGCCCCTGGCCTTGGCGGCCGCAGCAGGTGGGGACCAGGGCCAAGACCAGGCCCTAAGAGAGGCCTGGAGAGAGAAGCAGGGTCTGATCTGTAGCCTCCATGGCAGCTGTTGATCAGCACTTGCCTCTCTTTCTCTCCAGGCCTGGCCAAAGCCATGCCTCTCTCTCGGGCATCCGCTGGGGCTGCCGATCAGCCCCACCTCTCTGATCAGGCCTGATAATAGGCCTGGAGACACTGACTGGCATAGGAACCGACCAATCAGAACCAAATCTGAGTGAAGTGCCGGCAGGGAAGGGCAGTTAGGGGTGATCAGGTAGGCAGGCAGAGGCAGTTAGGGGCGATCAGGGAGGCAGGCAGAGAGGTTAGGGGCAATCAGGCAGGCAAGCAGAGGGGTTAGGGGCGATCAGGCAGGCAGGCAGGTGAACGGTTAGGAGCCAGCGGTCCCAGATTGCGAGAGAGATGTCCGACTGCTGGTCAGACATTCCCCAAGAGGTCCCCAGTTGGAGAGGGTGCAGGCTGAGCTGAGGGAACCCCCCACGCCTGTGCACAAATTTCATGCACTGGGCCACTAGTATAGGATAAGTAGCTACAAGAACTTCATCTACATTACCTTATTAAATCTAGACAATGGGCAGGTATTACCCTCTACAGCAGAGGAAACAAAGTTGTCAAGAGGTTAAATGATATGTCCGAGATCACAAAGGCGGTGGGTACCTGCAATCTGAACTCAGTTCTGATGCCTGTGCACAAATTTCGTGCACTGGGCCACTAGTATAGGATAAGTAGCTACAAGAACTTCATCTACATTACCTTATTAAATCTAGACAATGGGCAGGTATTACCCTCTACAGCAGAGGAAACAAAGTTGTCAAGAGGTTAAATGATATGTCCGAGATCACAAAGGCGGTGGGTACCTGCAATCTGAACTCAGTTCTGATGCCAAAGTTTACACATCTGCACACTACTATTGCATCTGTCTTATACTAGATAGCCCAGTTTCGTTGGAGGGTATAGGCAGAAATGCAGTATGTGATGATACTATATTGAAAACTGGTTTGTGCTCATAGTAGTGAGTGTAAGAGTGAATGATCCATATGGAAATTTTATAGTCAATTCTAAATAAACTCAATAAAGGGTAGTTTTATAGTCAACCAACCTTTATTGAGTGCTTGCTTCATGCCAAGGACAGTACTCGTATGCATTATTTCATTCTCACGACTTTATGAATGATTATTCCAGTTTCACAGATTATGATAATTTAATAACTTGCTCAAAGTTACGAACTCAAAATTCAAACCTAGGCTGTGGGTTTCAAAGTACTTCAAAGAAGTAGGATTTTTAAAGATGAGAATACAAATGCAGTCAAAGAAGTGGTGAAACCAGCATATTCATATATCATCAGTGATAAAAACCCATTAGAAAGCAATTTGGCTAACATAGCAAGAGAATATAAGATAATCCTACAATTTTTTCAGCATTTCCCAAAACTTTTGTTATATAAAACACTACTTCCATAAGACATTAACAAGGGTTACCTAAAAAAAATTGTTAAACAAGTTTGGGGAATTCTGGGTTAAACATAGAAAAAATACTTGTTTTTTATCAGCAAGACTTAAGTGAGTTAATGTTCTCCCTCCCCTCCCCCGCCCAAATACAAGCAAAAGATTATTTAGAAAGTCAAAGGGGTAGAAGAAGTGAGAAATAAGTTACAGAGGCAAATAAGTTACAGAAGGGCCCCTTTGGAGCTTAGGAGAAAGGCAAAGAAAACTCCCCTGGGAGAAGAAGAGGGGGAAAGGTGCCCTCAGGCTTCAGTGAGAGAGAGAGAGGGAGCAGGAGAGGGAGAGTGGGAGGGAGGGGGAGAGAGAGAGAGAGAGAGAGCAAGGTGCCTGAGTTAATATGTTCTTATTTATGTGAATACCCAAGATGGGAATATGATCTACAGTGTTTCCTAAATGTATTTGACCCAGGAATCTTATTATTATTTCAGTTATTTATTTTGTAGCACATTTCACAGGACTAGTAAGTGTTCTGAGGATCATATTTTGGGAAATACAGCCATTTGCTATGATCCCAGTTACATTAAATACAGGTAAGCTATATGTGTGCATAGAAAGAAAAATTAAAATAAAATGTAACTGTAGTCATTTCTGGATTCTGAAATTACCAAACATGTGAGTGGCATATTTTATACAACCTTTCAAAATATTTTCCAAGTTTGCTATAATCAATAAGAATTAATTTTATAATTAATAGACAATAAATAAATGCTTATACCCTCCAACCCAATAATTCTATTTCTGGGAAATCTATCCTAAGAAAATAACCCTAAATGCAGACAAAATTTTATGCACAAAAATATTCATAGAGTTCTTATAATTAAAATTCTGAATGGTCCAGGGAAAGCTTCCTGTGTTGTTGAACCTGCCCAGTTGTGAGTGCAGCCTCGAACCAAGCAGCCCTACCCTGACCTAAAGTAAATTCCCAGGAGAAGTTTTTCTTGGGTCTTGAATTTGCAGCAACAGGTGTGAACATTCTAGCAGCAGTTTGATGATCATGTATGATACTGCAAACAAGACCAAAATAAATAAATAATAATAATTCTGGAAACAATCTAAAAGTCCAATAACAAAAGAAAGATAAAAAAGGGTATGTTTCCAAACAATAAAACATTCTGCCAGTACTATAAAAGATGTTTACAAAAGCCCTGACTGGTTTGGCTCGGTGGATAGAGCGTC
>NW_005368921.1:568905-581891 GCF_000412655.1 Myotis brandtii
AATATATTTTAAAAAATACATTTAAAATAAAATAAAAGGCAAGATATAAAAATGTATATATCCTCTGATTCAAAAGTGTTTTTTAAAGGCACAGAAAAAATAAAGATCAGAAGGATATATGACAAATTTAATAGTGGGCTCTGGGTGAATGAATTAAATTGAACAAAAATTACATAATTTAACTTGTACTTAAGGAGCAATAATCTGATAATAGTGTTTCAGGGAGTGTAACTGGAACAGGCAGACTAGAGATAAGACTACTACTGACTTCTGGTCAAGATGGTGGCATAGGTAAAGATAGTACCTCCTCCCACAACCACATAAAAATTACAACTAAACTATAGAACAACCATCATTTAGAACTGCTTGAAATCTAACTGAATGGAAGCCCTACAACTAGGAAATTAAAAAAGAAGCCACATGGATACTGGTAGAAGGGGCAGAGACATGGAACAGGCTAGTCCCACACCACCAGTGACGGATAATCGGAAGGATATCTCAGCTGCAGAGGTCCCCCGGTGGAGTGAGGGGTCCCAGCCTCACACCAGGCCTCCCAGACCAGGATTCCAGTGCCAGGAACAGAAGTCACCATAACTTCTGGCTGTAAAAACCAGCAAGGATTGAGGCTCAGGGAGATGGAGGTTACTAGAGTCCCAGGCAGTTCCTCTCAAAGGGCTTGTGCACATACTAACTCAGACTCACTCCGTCTGAGCTCCAGAGCTGGGACAGCAGCTTCATAGGCACCAGAAATTTATGGGGAGGAACTGAATTGTGCAGCATCAGACCAAGATCTGGGGGGCAGCTTTCTCCCAGATAGAAGTGCTGGCAGAGGCCATTATTTCTTTGATGAGCCCTCCCCACACAGAGCCAGCAGGAGGGCGTCAAGTCTGAGAATCCATCAACCTGGCTCACAGTTTGTCCCACCTTGATGATTCCTTGAGGCCCTGCCCCACCCAACTTTTGGGCCCACCCGAGCTGTTTCTAGTAGCTTTTCCATATGAATGGCCTGTCTTGGCTCATGCTTCAGATTTTCCCAAAATCTCTCAAATAAGCAGCATCTGGCCTCAGTGAACCCCGTACTTCTTGTTAGGTGGCCCCAGGCCTGGCACTAGCAGCACCCAGCCTCAGTTCTTGACCTTGCCTGAACACCTCTAAGCCCAGCACAAGTAGCGGCAATCTGCAGATTGCTTTGTACTCATGCCAGGTGGCCCCAGGCAGAAAATAGGTAGTAGCTGGCCTTGGTCTACATGTCCTGGGAGGCCCCAGAGCCAGAGTACTGGGTGGACAGCTTCAGACAATGTCAAAACACTACCCCCAACCATCTCCACAAGCAACACACTCAAGCAAGCACCAGAGCCCTGCTGAAGTAAGTTGTGCTCTGTGGGGTGGGACCCTGTAAAGCTGATCTTCCATAGTGATTGGAAGTTGGTGGTCAATGGTCACAGCCAGTCCTTATAGCTTGATCATCCTGAGGGTAAATATCTCCCGTTGACATGCCAATAGCAATCAAGGCTCAATTATAAGAGGAGGGAGTACACAGCCCACACATCAGGCACATCTTGAGTATCCAGCTTGAGTGATCAGGGAAGCTGTGCCACTGGGCCCTACAGAACACCTATTGCATTAGGCCACTCTACCAAGCCTGGGAGACATAGCAGCTCTACCTAATACATAGAAACAAACACAGGGAAGCTGCCAAAATGCAGAGACAAAGAAACATGTCCCAAATGAAAGAACACAAAACTCCAGAAAAAGAACTAAACAAAACGGAGACAAGAAATCTACTAGATATAGAGTTCAAAAAACTGGTTATAAGGGCTCCATGAAAGTGAGAACCTCAACAGCATAAAAAAGGACCAGTCAGAAATGAAGAATACATTAACTGAAGGATAACTTACAGGAAATCAACAGTAGAGTAGATGAAGCCAAGAAAATACACAATTTGGAATATAATGAAGCAAAAAAACACCCAATCAGAACAGCAAAAAGAAGAAAGAATAAAAAAAAAATGAGGATAATGTAAAGAGCTTCTGGGACAACTTCACGGGTACCAACATATCATGGGGGTGCCAGAATAGAAGAGAGAGAGCAAGAAACTGAAAACCTATTTGAAAAAATGACAGAAAACTTCCCTAACTTGGTAAAGGAAATAGACAGACAAGTCCAGGAAGTGCAGAGAGTCCCAAACAAGATGAACCCAAAGAGGCCCACACCAAGACACATCATAATGAAAATGCAAAAAAGTTTAAAGAGCCCTAGCTAAAAAGTTTGGCCCTAGCCTGTTTGGCTCAGTGGATAGAGCATGGGACTGTGGACCGAAGGGTCCTGGATTCAATTACAGTCAAGGGCAGGTTACCTAGGTTGCAGGCTCCTCCTGGCCTGCACCCTGGTCGGGGCTCATGCAGGAGGCAACCAATCGATGTATTGATCTCACATCGATTTTTCTCTCTGTCTTTCCCTCTCTCTTCCACTCTCTAAAAATCAATGGAAAAATATCATCAGATGAGGATTAAAAAAAAAAATAACAAAAGTTTAAAGACAAAAAGAGAATCTTGAAAGCAGCAAGAGAAAAACAATTAGTTCCTACAAAAGAGTTCCCATAAGACTGTCAGCTAATTTCTCAACAGAAACTCTGCAGGCCAAAAGTGGTTGGCAAGAAACATTCGAAGTGATAAAAAGCAAGAACCTACAACCAAGATTACTCTCGTTTTAGGAACGAAAGACAGATAGAGATTCCTAGACAAGGAAAAAGCTAAAGGAGTTAATCACCATCAAATCAGTATTATATGAAATGTTTATGGGTCTTCTTTAAGAAAATTAATTCAATAAATAATATGAAAAATAAAATGGCAATATATATACATATTATATATAAACAATTGAATCTAAAAAACAAAACAACAGAAACAGACTCATAGATAACATAGAACATTTTGATGGTTGCCAGATGGAAGGTGGGTTGGGAGAATGAATGAAAAAGGTAAAGGGATTAAGAAGTACAAATTAGCCGAAACCGGTTTGGCTCGGTGGATAGAGCGTCGACCTGCAGACTGAAGGGTCCCGGGTTCGATTCAGGTCAAGGGCATGTACCTGGGTTGCGGGCACATCCCCAGTAGGAGATGTGCAGGAGGCAGCTGATCGATGTTTCTCTCCATCAATGTTTCTAACTCTCTATCTCTCTCCCTTCCTCTCTGTAAAAAATCAATAAAATATATTAAAAAAAAAAGAAGTACAAATTAGTTATTACAGAATAGGCAAAGGAAATATAGTCAATATTTTAATAACTGTATGGTGTCAGATAGATGCAAGATTTATTGAGATGATCATTTAGTAAGTTATATAATGTTAAATCAGGGGAGTACACTTGATACTAATATGATAATGTATGTCAACTGTAATTAAAAATAAAAATAAAAAATAAAAGACTTCCCTGGCTTGTGTGGCTCAGTTAGTTGGATATCACCCTGTGTACCTGTGGGGTTACTGGTTCAATTCCCAGTCAGGGCACATGCCTAGGTTGTGGGCAGGAGGCAGCCAATCAATTTTGTGCTCTGATATCTCTCTCTCTCTCTCTCCCCCCCCCCCCTCTCCCTCTCCCTCTCCCTCCTTCTTTCTCTAAAAATCAACTTAAAAAAAATATTACTACTTAGGAGGTCATAGCACTATTTGCAGGATAAGGAAACTAGAATTTTATCAGGTACTTAGAATGACCGAAGTACTATGCTTGATACTTTGCATGTATAATTCCGTCTAATCCATATAATAATCCTTACACATAATTACAGAAGCATTTATGGAACACTTTCTATGTGCCAAACATGTACATTATTTAATTTTTAAAAAATATATTTTTATTGATTTCAGAGAGGAAGGGAGAGGGAGAGATAGAAGCATCAATGATGAAAGAGAATCATTGATCAGCTACTTCCTACATACCCAACACTGGGGATTGAGCCCTTAACCAGGCATATGCCCTGACTGGGAATCAAACTGTGACCTTCTGGTTTATAGGTCAACCACTGAGCCATGCCAACTGGGCTACATTATTTCATTTAAATTTTAATTCTCAATTAGTTCTATGTTTAGGAGTTATTCCTATTTCACTGATAAAAAAACTAAGGCTTAGATTCCCAAGGCCATATACCTAACAAGTATCGAAAATGGGATAGAGGCCCTAGCCGATCTGGCTCAGTGATAGAGCTTACCACTGAGCCGCCAACTGGGCTACATTATTTCATTTAAATTTTAATTCTCAATTAGTTCTATGTTTAGGAGTTATTCCTATTTCACTGATAAAAAAACTAAGGCTTAGATTCCCAAGGCCATATACCTAACAAGTATTGAAAATGGGATAGAGGTCCTAGCCGATCTGGCTCAGTGATAGAGCTTAGGCCTGCTTACTGAAGGGTCCTGGGTTTGATTCTGGTCAAGGGCACGTACCTCAGCTGCAGGCTCGATCCCAGTCCTGGTAAGGGCTCACGTGGGAGGCAACCAATCAATGTGTCTCTCTCACATCGATGTTTCTCTCCCTCCCTTCCACTCTTTCTAAAAATCAATGGAAAAATATCCTTGGGTGAGGATTAACACACAAAAAGAAAAGAAAATTGGATAAGGGTAAGGCAGTGGGAATAGAAGATCAATAATTTGACAGCTGGTGCGGGGGAGGGATGAGGAGCAAGAGTGGTGTAAATGATGCAAAACAATACCCCCAAAGCAGCAAAAACTCCTAGTGCTCTGATTTTGGTTTCTTATTATCGTTCCCCAATAAAAGGAACAAGGACTCCTTAGAGAAATGGCTGGTTCTAGTATTGGAGTAGAAATATACAAGATGATCTTAAAGCATCCTAAAGCAGAAAATAAGGAAGAGCTAAAAAAAGAACAACAAACAAACCAAAACCCACACTGGTAGGGTATACCAAAGGGACACAGGCCAACTAAAAGAGCGCCCAATGTTCAAAGCAGGAACATTTTAGCAATAAAATAAATAAAACATATTGTATTATGACCAGAAGTCCATAATAAGTAAATGATTGAATAAATATATGGGGGAGGAGAGACAAATCTCCTGTTCAGAAGAATTCCAAATAATGTATGTAAATAATCCTTCCTTAAGGAAGGGAGCATAACTCTCCACTTTTCAAGTGTAGGTGTTGATCCCAGACAAGAAAAAGCTGAAAGAGTTCATCACCACCAAACCAGTACTACAAAAACTATTAAAGTATCAAGAAGAAAGAAAAAGGGAAGAGGAGGGAGGAGGAAGGAGAAAGGAGAAGAAAAAAAAAACATGAATAAGAAAATATCATAAAGAGTATTGTAGGCCCTAGCTGACACTCTACCCACTGAGCCAAACTGGCCAGGGCTCATCATTGATGTTTCTATCTCTCTCTCCCTCTCCCTTCCTCTCTGAATCAATAAAAAAAAATATATTTTTTAAAGAGTATTGTAGAATTGTATACCTGAAAACTGTATAATTTTTATTAACCAACTAGAGGCCCAATGCACAAAATTCATGCAAGGGTAGGCCTTCCTTCCCCCGGCTTCATGGCCCCGCCCACCTTGGCCTGGAGCTGCCTGCCGCCACACGCCCCCAGTTCTGCAGAGGCCCCCGATCGATCACCCCACAGAGGGTGGCCTGGGCCTCCCTCGGTGGGGCAATCGCAGAGCCCCCCAATTGATTGCCCCACCGGCCGGTGGCCTGGGCCTCCACTGTGGGGCAATCATGGGGCAATGGCGGGCCCCCCTGACCAATCGCATCGCACCCGCCTTGGCTGGCCTGGCACCAGTGCGTGTCTTAACGTGGTCATCTGGATGGTCGTTCTGCTGTTTGTCCATTTGTATATTACGCTTTTATTATTATAGATGTCACCCCAAAAAATTTAAAGAAAAGAAAAGAGCCCTACCCGGTTTTGCTCAGTAGATAAGAGCATCAACCTGTGAACTGAAGAGCCCAAGGTTCAATTCTGGTCAAGGGCACATGCCCGGTTTGTGGGCTCAATCCCCAGTAGGGGGCATGCAGGAGGCAGCCAATCAATGATTCTCTCTCATCATTGATGTTTCTAGCTCTCTCTCCCTCTCCCTTCCTCTCTGAAATCAATAAAATATATTTTTTTTAAAAGAAAAGAGAATATTGTAAAGAAAAAATACATATTCTTGCTGACAAGGACAAACAATAATAGCAGTGGATCAACTAACACTAAAGCTAGTACAAAAGTTAAAAGGTAAAAGTAGTAAGATCACGTGTAATTACAACAATAAATTAAGGGATACACACACACACAAAAGTAAAAAATAATGACAAAAATATAAACATGGAGGGGATAAAAATGGTAGTGATTTCGGAAATACATTCTAACTTCAGTGACCAACTTAAAACAGAGCGCTATAAATATAGCGTAGTATACATGAAGTACATGGTAACCACAAGCCAAAAATCTTCAAGAGATATACAAGAAATAAAGAGAAAGGAATCCACACACAACACTACAGAAGTTGTCAACATACAAGAGAGCAAGAGAATAAGAAAGGAACAAAGAAGAACTATAAAAACAATCAGAAGACAATTAATAAAATGGCAATAACTACATACTTATCAATAATTACTTACATAAAAAAAAGAAAAGAAATAATGACTTACATAGATTTAATGCTCCAATCAAAAGAGGAATGGATAGCCCTGGCCAATGTCCTAAGTGTTTAGAGCATTGGCCCAAGCACCAAAGGGTCATGGGTCAATTCCCAGTCAAAGGCAGGTAACTGGGATGCAGGTTCGATTCCCAGTGGTTGGGGCGCATGTTGGAGGCAACCAATCGATGTGTCTCTCTCACTCTCTCACATCAATCTCTCTCTCTCTTTCTCCCCCCCCCCCTTCCATTCTCTCTAAAAATCAATGGAAAAAATATCCTCGGATGAGGATTAACCAAACAAACAAACAAACAAAAAGGAATGAATAAAGTAGATGTGGTACACATATACAATGGAACATTACTTGGCCATAAAAAAGAACGAAATTTTACCATTTGTGACAACATGGATGGACCTAGAGCCGTGGTCGGCAAACTGCAGCTCACGAGCCACATGTGGCTCTTTGGCCCCTTGAGTGTGGCTCTTCCACAAAATACCAGAAGTGGGTATTTTGTGGAAGAGCCACACTCAAGGGGCCAAAGAGCCGCATGTGGCTCGTGAGCCACAGTTTGCGGAGCCGCAGTTTGCCGACCACTGAAGAGGATATTATTCTAAGTGAAATAAACCAGACAGAGAAAGACAAATACCATGATTTCACTTATATGTGGAATCTAAAATACAAAATGAACAACAAAACAGAAACAAATTCATAGATACAAAGAACAAACTAATGGTTGCCAAATGAGAGGGAAGTTGAAGGGGCTGGGTAAAAAAGGTGAAGGGATTAGGAAGAAAAAATTGACAGTTACACAATAGTCATGGGATGTAAAGTACAGCTTAGGAAATATAATCAATAAAATTGTAATAATTGTATATGGTGTCAGGTAGGTACAAGAATTATTGGGGGATCACAGTGTAAGTTATAAAAATGTCTAACCATTATGCTCTACACCTGAAACTAATATAATATTAAATGTTAACTGTCATTGAAAATTTTTTTAAAAAATGAAAAAAAAGTATGAACAGTGACTTTCTTCTAATGAATACAGTATGAAAAAGGGAAAAGAGTCACTTTTACAGTGGAGATACCTTACAAACAACCTTAGCCAGGTGGTCACCGTCAATATCAACAGTAAAAAATCATTGTGATACTATTTACCCTTGACATGATATGATGAAAATGTCACTTTACCTCAATGGTTAATCCCCCCAAAAACACATAACTCCAGTCTAATCATGAGAAAAACATCAGGGACAGGGAAAAAGAGTCACTTTTACAGTGGAGATACCTTACAAACAACCTTAGCCAGGTGGTCACCGTCAATATCAACAGTAAAAAATCATTGTGATACTATTTACCCTTGACATGATATGATGAAAATGTCACTTTACCTCAATGGTTAATCCCCCCAAAAACACATAACTCCAGTCTAATCATGAGAAAAACATCAGACAAATTGCAATACAGGGGTATCCTACAAAATACCTGACCAGTACTCCTAAAAATGTCAAAGTCATCAAAAACAAGGAAAGTCTGAGAAACTGTTACAGCCAATAGGAGCTTAAGGAGACATGAGAACTAAATGTTATATGGTGTCCTGGATGGAATCCTGGAACAGAAAAAAGAAATTAGGTAAAAAGTAAGGAAATCTGAATAATATATAGGTTTTAATAATAATGTATCAATATTGATTCATTAATTGCAATAATGGTACCATATTAATGTAAGATGTTAATAATAGGGGAAACTGAATGTAAGGTACATATAGAAATTGTCTATATCATCTTCTCAAATTTTCTATAGATCTAGGCCCTGGTCAGGTAGCTCAGTTGGTTGGAGCATTGGCCCAATGCACCAGGTTGTAGGTTTGATCCCTGGTCAGGGCACATGCATGGAGCAGCCACTGAGTGCATGTATAAGCAGAACAACAAGTCAATGTTTTTCTCTCTCTCTGAAATCAATAAGCAAAAATTTTAGAAAACTGTTTTCTCTAAATCTAAAAATATTCTAAAAAATAAAGTCTATTTAAAATTTTAAGAAGAAAATAAAATTTTAAGGAGAGAAAGAGGGAGAGAATGCAAAAAAAGTTGATCTTTGGTTGGCTAATACAATGGTGCCTTTAACAGAAATAAGGAAAAAGAACTGATATTGATTTTGGTCAGATTGTATTTGAAGTATGACAGTATATCTATCCATGAATGAAAGCTATTTACCAAACAATTATAAAAGGAAATTGGCAACTCAGGAGAGAGGTTGGTGCTAAAAGTAAAAACTGTAAAGAGTTAAGGAAACTCTTAAGCAGTGAGGAAATGGAAATAGTATGTATAGAACTGACATTCAAGAAATCAAACTGTGGACAGGAAAGAAACAGAAATGATAGGCCTTGATTTTTCAATGAAATAGAAAGTGAGGTCATCTGCCAAAAGAGGGAGAATTAAAAGGAAAGGTTACAGCCCTCACCAGTTTGACTCAGTGGATAGAGCATTGGCCTGCGGACTGAAGGGTCCAGGTTCGATTCTAGTCAAGGGCACATGCCTGGGTTTCGGGCTTGATCCCCAGTGGGGGGCATGCAGGAGGCAGCGATCAATGATTCTCTGTCATCATTGATGTTTCTCTCTCTCTCCCTCTCCCTTTCTCTCTGAAATCAATAAAAAAATTATTTAAAATTTTTAAATAAATAAATAAATGGGAAGGTTACAGAGAGCCAGAAAAGGTTGGGGAAATGGCCATGGTAGACTGTAAGCAAACCAAGAAAGAAGAATTGGAGTGAAACTGCGATCTTGGCAGAAGTTAACATTAGGTTATATTATACTGGATCTGCTAGCTTCTGTGCTTTTTTTCTAGCTATATGCTGTGACCTGGAAGCAGAAGCCAAGAAAACAGTTGATGAGTATGACTCAAAATAACATAAGTGCTTGCTTAGTATAAATCAAAACAAATGAAGAAAGCCATGAGGATAGTAGCAAAGTGGCTGGTCACAGAGGTCTAGCAAGGGCAGCATCAATGATAGTCTTGAAGGTAGTGATAAGACTCAATGAAATGGGAAAGGTCAAGAACCAGAGAACCTAAGGAAGGCAAAATGCTGATTCTGTGGGTGTGACGTAGTGAAAAAAGTGACTAGTAAGGAGGCAAAAATAAGTGATGGGGAGCACATGAAGGGGAAGCAGTATCATAGGTAAGGTCCAAGTTGTAGTGACTCTGATGTGTAGCCGGTTTGAAAATACAAAGGAAAGTCAATGGTCTCATGCTGAGGAACTATAAGATCAAAGTATCCAAAGGTGCTGGAGTTACTGAGGATGAGAGCAAGAAACAGTGGAGAAAAAAAGAATGATGGCCCTGAAGTTTTAGAGAAAAAGTTATAATTGCATGGCAATACCTTCCATTGTTGGGGTCCAGCCCCAGCAGGTCCAGGGGTTCCCAAAGGTGTGGACGGAGACAGCGTTCAGTTGATCAGCAGCCTAGCCAGATTCTCTAGTCAGGGTCTCCAGCCAGGTTCTGTTCTTTATTCTCCTATTACATCTGTATTTATACCAGTTGATTTTAATCCTATCCATTCTATTCCAAAGGTTAGGGCGTTTGTTATCTCCATTCCAAGGTCACTACTCTATTGTTCTGTTAAGCTACAAGGAAGTAACTGAAGGAGATTATCCTAAGTAAAGATTATGTAGCTTAAGCGTGATTGTTCATAGTTAAAGTGATTAATTACCCTACCCGCCTAGCACTTAGTTAAGGAGTTTTATTCCCTTCCTTAATCCTGTTAGTCCTGTTAATCCCTAACTCCAGGGAAAAATCCTCACCTGGGGAAACAACCTTTCTCGGGGAGGTGGTCCTATTTAAAACACATAGTGCTAAGAGGGGGAGCAAACATATGCCATATACGCCAGGTCCCTTGAAACATAAGCTGTGCAGATGTGAGGTGGTCCTTAAAACACATAGTTCTAAGAGTGGGAGCAAACATATGCCATATACGCCAGGTCCCTTGAAACATAAGCTGTGCAGATGTTTCTTCCCTGCAGCGACTGTGTCAAGCAGCAAGGGTGGACCGGCTTCTGGCATTCCATGAGTATTAGTGTGACAGTGGTAGATCAATGATCTGGAAGTAGTAAGAGAAAGCAAAAAAGCAATGTGATTCCTTCTCCTCTTCCACATGGTCACAGAGATAAGAAAATAATCCTTGGTAGGAAGGTAGGGTGAGATGCAATATCTGGATTTTCATTAAATCAGTTTAAGAAAACAGGTAAGCCCTGGCAGGTGTGGCTCAGTTGGTTGGGCATCCTCCCACGCACCAAGAGGTCGCTAGTTTGATTCCGGGTCAGGGCACATGCCCAGGTTGTGGGCTCAATCCCAGTCAGGGTGGGTGAGGAAGGCAGCCGATTGATGTTTCTCTCTCACATCAATGTTTCTCTGTCTCTCTCTCTCCCCCAAGTCAATAAAAAACAGTAACAACAATAACAAAAAACAGTTAAGAATAAAGAAGTGTACTGGAAATTGGAAGTTGAGTAATATTTTCAAAGCACACATTAAAAGAAGCTAGTTGAAGAAGGACCTACTGAGTAGAGAACAGGAAAGGTTGTACCCACCACTTTACAATGTGAGGTTAGGGAGAGGTAGCAGAGACCAGGGTTGTCATTAGATATCATAGGAGAGGTGGGTTGGGATATAGAGGACATGAAAAGTAGCAAAGCAAGAAGCATACATGGCACATTTTAAAACAGATCGTATGTACCACAGCACAGGCACAGCATCACTTCTACAGAGGACTCTACATACACAGTGAAGGCTTCACAAAAGAGAAAACAGTAACACCTTGCCTTGCACAGCATGTTATAAATTGCTTTCACATATACTATCTTATTTGATTGTCAATGACTAGATATTCCTATGCACATTTTTCTAAAGATGAGGAAATTAGGATGGGACAAAACCACAATGAAAATCTTGATTTTCAGGTTTCAACACATAAAGCTCACATATGCAGCAGACACTTCAGCATTTCAATCAGCAAGACTGGGAATTCTCCAGCCAGAAGGAATAACTGGGTTCCATCAACTTGTCAGAGGGCTTGAGACCACTAGACACGTTCCTGGTTTGCCTTCTTCCACCTTAGATCCCTCACCTCCTATCACTATCAACAGAGAAGGCAGAGGAGGGTGGGGCCACCGAGGAGAAAACTCATGCTGAAAGTTCTATTAGGATCCTCATCCCTTCACACCTCTGGACCAACAATAAAGATGAGGGAGGAAGTGGGAAAAGCGCTAGAGAGCAATGAGAAGATCTACAGACACAGCTTCCAGAAAAAGAATTTAAATGTGGTTGGGGTAGGGCAGAAAGCAGGTACAGCTAGAAGATGGGGGAGGGGAAGAAAGGGAAGGTAGGAATTGGAGGGAACTAAGTGTTGGAACCCCCAAGGCTGGAGAACCCAAAAGAGAGAGACCGGAGCTTCGACTGCGAGAGAAAACCTTAAAGGCCCGTGAGGGCCCTGGAGTAGGGGCCAGCATTGAAGGACCCCAAGGTTTGGGTGACCGGAAGCAGAGACCCCTAAACTCGAGACCAGAAGGGGGCGCAGGTGGCACCCCGTAGGAATGAATGGGGAAGGCGGTCCGAAGGGCGGGGCAAAGGAGGGGCCCCGGGATGGGCGGGGCACAGACCCTTTTCCAAGTCCGAACCCCTACCCCGAGAGCCCGGAGAGAAACGGCTCCGCGCCTCCCGCACTCACCGCCGGTCTCGTCAGTTACATAGGGAGTCGCCATCTTGAGAGCGCAAACCACTTCCGGCGTGAACGGGCTGGGGTCCCGCCCCCTCCCCACCGGAAGTGGAGTCCCGATCGTAGCCTGCCACCATTTTAGTCTTAAAGGGAGCGTACACAATTTCATGGACGAAGATGGAGGAGGAGGGAGTAGAAGCTGAAGACATTAGTAAAATGAAAACAATGGGCTCTTTTACTGTCACTGATACCATTCTCGAGCGCCTGCTGCGTGGAAAGCAGTCCGCTGGGCGCCGAAAGAATGCTGAGGCACAGCCCTCTCCTCACAGGCCCTCTTAGTCCGTACAGGACCCACGAGGGAAAAGGGGGCAAGGCCCACCTGCACCCGAAAAGGGGGGGGGGGGGGGGGGGGCTGATAAATGAGGAAAAGAATACTCAGGCCCTGGTCTGCGCCCAAGTCCCAGAACGGCTTGGGGACATGGAGCCGGTCGGGCAAACTCCGGGAATGCACCGGGGCGGGCGCACTAGTGTTGCTGGGGGCGAATGGAAGACCCCTAATCCTCTTAGATGGGCAGTCGAAATCGCGCGCCGATTGCTCTCGGCCGCCCGGCTCAACCCGCCGGACAGAGACCCGCCAGGCGAGGCGAGGAGGGGGGGAGG
>NW_005368921.1:582101-585824 GCF_000412655.1 Myotis brandtii
TGTCTCTGGGCGGCGGGGATGGCGAGCAGGCCACTCGCCAGGAGTGCGGACCCGCGCGGCCACACCTTCTGCAGCCCCGCCCTGCCCCGCACCTTCCTCGTCTCTATGGGACCCCAAGGTTCTCCCTCCCCGGTTCTTTTCAGCAGCTCTGCCCCTTCAGGGCGAAATCCTGCTAAACTCGTTTCCCCTCCAGCCTGGGAGGGGCCGGCAGGCTCCTCTCCTCCGGTGTCACTGCCGCCCTCCCCCAACCCCGTGCTGTGTTTTCCTCCTCAACCCTGTTGTACCTTTTTCCAAATCCCTACCCGGGCTCACGTTCATTTCCCACAGCAGCGCTGAAACCGGGGAGGGAGGAGGCGAATGTTAGTGACCACCTCCATCACCAAGTTCTCTGCCCCACTTTAAAAAAAAACAACAAAAAAAACACAAAAAAATGAGAGCAATGGCTAACCAGGAACAACCGAAGGCTTTGAAATGAAGCTTCAAACGTTTTGGGGGTAACAGCTTGCCTGCCTGCCCTCCACCTCTCCGACTCTCAGCAGAAGCCCAACTCAGAGGGTCTCAAAAAGCCTAGAAAAACTTATTTGCGTCCCATGCACAGTTCCTGCGAGTGTTGTCACACGGCCATTGTCAACCCTGCTCTTTCACCACCTGTGCTGCAGGGTGCCCGACCTGGCGTCCTGTCCTTAGTCTTGTTACTACTTGGAGGAGAGAGTGTGGAGGCCCCTAAAAACCAGGGGGTGCACTGGCCTCGGCTGCACCACCTGAGGGGTGCAGGTGCTCGCCTGGAGCTGCTCTGTGGAACCTTCTGCAAGAGGGAATCCTGGATGGCCCCCGTTGACGACCCAGCCCTGGGCCCCCCGGTGCCCCCCGACATCCTGCCTCAGCTCTGAGGTTGACAGGAAGTGAAACTTAGTGTCTGCCTCGCAGACCTGCCCCGGCCCGGGCCCGGGGCCCGGATGTGGCCCCCCACCCTGAGGAGGAAGAGGGGAAAGAAGAGGCTGAGGAGAACAAGGCTGTTTTTTCCTTTCCCTTTGTTCACTGCGGTTTCTTTCTTTCTGATTTTTATGATGTGGTTGATTAAAGAAATGAGCACCTGGAGCTGCAGTCATCAGACGCTTCCTCCTGAGATGTTACTTGGCCTTTCTGCATCATACCCCCACCAGTAACCGACTTGGGGCGTGACACCGTTCCCAGAGGAGACACAAAGGCGCCCAGGCTGATGCCTTCTCATTCCTCACGAGAGAAATCGCCTCCTGCTGCACGTGGACGTCTCCAATAATGTCATCAAAGGGGACTCTCTAACCTCATGTAGGGACAGAACTGATGACGAGGAGGGAATGAGGAACTCAGGTCATACAGAGGGTGTATCCCTGGGAGTGTTATTTGCAAGGAAAGCTGAGTGCTTTAAGGGGTAGTAGTATCATTCCAGTATTTCTACGGTTTAAAAAAATGTATTTTTATTGATTTCAGAGAAGAAGGGAGAGGAAGAGATAGAAACATCAATGCTGAGAGAGAATCATTGATCGGTTGATCAGCTTCCTCCTGCACACCCCTTACTAGGGATCGAGCCTGAAACCCGGGCATGTGCCCTTGATGGGAATCAAACCCGGGACCCTTCAGTCCGCAGGCCGATGCTCTATCCACTGAGCCAAACCAGCTAGGGGCATTCCAGTATTTCTAGATGAGAGGTTCAAGGACAGAAAACTGATTGGAAGAGGCTCTAGGGGACTTGTTCTCAACTGATAACGTATGCTTGTTTAGGCTGGGTTTGAGGGGCAGGCACTTGACACAGACACATACTCGCACACACCAAGCCACTCTATGGTGTACCCCTAAACTAGGCTCTGTATTTGGCTGTCTTGCAGAACTAAGTACAAGCCCTGGTGCAAAATAGGCCTTTTTAAAAATATATATATTTTATTGATTTTTTACAGAGTGGAAGGGAGAAGGAGAGGGATAGAGAGTTAGAACCATCCATGTGAGAGAAACATCGATTCAGCTGCTTCCTGCACACTCCCTACTGGGGATGTGCTTGCAACCAAGGCACATGCCCTTGACCAGAATTGAACCTGGGACCCTTCAGTCCGCAGGCCGACACTCTATCCACTGAGCCAAACCAGTCAGGGCGCAAAATAGGCCTTTAAAAGCACTTATGATTCCTTATGACTAAAAAGGTCATATAGGAAGGGGAGATGAAAGATGTGGAGTGGCAGGGCCTGGGTCTTTTTAAGATTGGGGGGGACACAAGAGCAGAGAGACAGACACTCTCTAACCTCTACCTCAGATCTCCAGTTCAGATGCAACAATACTCCCAAACCCATTACTCAGCAGCTATATTTCTGATAAAAATGGAGGAGTCGCCCTGACCGGTTTGGCTCAGTGGATAGAGCGTCGGCCTGCGGACTGAAGGGTCCCGGGTTCGATTCCGGTCAAGGGCATGTACCTGGGTTGCGGGCACATCCCCAGTAGGAGGTGTGCAGGAGGCAGCTGATCGAGTCGATGTTCCTCTCTCATCAATGTTTCTAACTCTCTATCCCTTTTCCTTCCTCTCTGTAAAAAATCAATAAAATATATATATTTTTTAAAAAATGGAGGAGTCTCTTCCAACAAGCCTGTCTTGATTGTCTTAAAACAATCAAGAACTGCTTACACCCCTCTGTTTCCACTAGAGGTCCTCATGTATTCATTCCTCCTCTTCAACCCCCACCGAAGTATGTAGAAGTATGTCTATATTATATGTGTGTGTGTACACACACAACATTTACAGAACACACACACACCCTCCCAGCCAGGGCTCTCCCCTCCCCTTTCTTCTACCACCAGGTGTAAAAAGGAAGATTCCAGGAACTCAAGCCTTTGTTATTGTGCCCTATTTCAATGAAGGGTAAGAGGAGGTGTGTGTGTGTGTGTGTGTGTGTGTGTGTGTGTGTGTGTGTGTGTGGAGGGGGAGACGGGGCGGGGCCAGGAAGCAGGATGCCAGGGTCCCCAGTTCCTACCAGTAAGTCCCTAGGCCTCCGTCTCTCTCCCTTGCCACCGTGCTGCCCCCAGGGTCTTCACTCCAGAACAGATTCCAGAAAGAAGCTGAAAAGACCTCTTTTCACCCCGACTTTTGGCCAAGGCCTTCTATGCCACCTGCCAGGACCAGCAGGTAACGTGGGAGGGCGAGGGCATAAAGAAAGGGTGGAACAGGCCAGAGTGCTCTTTGCACCTAAACCTCCACCCCAGAATCAAGGGAGCCATCTGGGTTTTGCGAGAAGGAAGTGTCCGTAGACTTGGGAAGACAAGTGTGAGGCGTCTGGGTCGGGGTGTTCCTGAGGTGAGGGGCCTGGAGGTAAGGGGGGCAGCTTTTCTCAAGTCGCGTCAGGTAGTGGGGCCCCTGGTGGGTCTCAGGATGTGGAGTCTGAACTCTGGCCTCGCTGCCGAGAGCTCTCCGGGGTATGGACTTAGTCCATAGTGGATGCACCGGAGCTGGGAAGGCAGCAATTAGGAGGGGGAGGCGCGGGCCGGGGGCAGCTGCCTCCCTGTGCCGCCCGCTCCCGCCCCCGATCGATCCCGGGCTCCCGGGGCTGGAATGCAGGGAGAGGCCGTGAGTGGCTGGAATGAAGGGAAAACAGCAGCAGAGCGGGCCCCGGGGCGGGAAGAAGATGAGCAGCGCGGGCAGGAGGTGGAGACGGAGGCACAGACCGGAGCCCTGGAGACACCGGGAGCCGGGGGGGCGGGGCT
>NW_005368921.1:586185-588788 GCF_000412655.1 Myotis brandtii
GGCTCGGCCGGAGCCGGGGAGGCAGCGGTGCACCCAGAGCTCCCCCTCCTCCTCTCGCTGTCTCGGAGGGATGGTGAAGCCCGACTCCCAGGGACCCGAGTGCGAGGAAAGTCCATTTTTGGAACCTCGACAGCGCTGCACGTTGGAGAAGGCTTCTTGTTTTGGCCTCCTGGTCCCCGACTTCCCACCCGTCTCTTCTCCACACCTGTCACCGGGATTCTGGAACTCCCGGGGTCTGAGTCCCGTTTTTCACCTTCAGTGGAGGCAATGAGCTTTACTGAAGAAGAAACGCAAATATGATTGGGCATCTTCTCACCCTCAGAACGAATGAGCCCACATGCCCCAACTGTGCCAACATCGGAACTTCCTCCTGCACTGCACAATGACCCCCCCACACCCACACCCCACCCCCTTAATCAAGCAACACTGCCATCTGTGAGGTTTGTGGAGGTTTAACGAATTTTGAGGCTTCGAGCCAAGCCAAATGTTTCCCTCTAGGGGGCTACTCACTAGTGGCAGCGATGGGCAGGGAAGAGGAGGATGCAGGTTCTGGTGTGGTTAACGGGTTCAGAAGTCCAGGTTCAGTCCTGGGCCCTCAAGGACCAGTGCCTGCCCTTGGGGTTCCTTCCTGGGTCAGCCTTAATGTTGCGGGGGCAGAGCTGATTCCTGAGTAATGGTAAACTCATGGGACTTGGAATGTGAGCAATGAGTGCTGAGGTGAAAAGGGAAACTGTAAATGTTAGCACTGGCTTTGGAAAGCATACTTACCTTTCGGTTACCAGCAATGTTAGTATGTGATGTTTAAAGTAAGATCTAGGAAACCAGAGGCACTAAGGTTTAATGAAATGGACCGGGGACAGGCTGTGCGGAGTCTGCGTGTCACCCTGAGACGGTTGCCCTCTCTCTGGGCCTCAGTTTCCTCCCAGCTCTGAGGATGTTCTACGATTCTCTGCCTCCAAGTCAACTAACTCTCTCACCCCAAGTTGGAAGAGGCAGGCAGGGAAAGCAGAGGAGGGAAGGGAAGGGTGAGTCACAAGTAGCTGGCGGCTGGCAGCTGACCCCACCCTCCCAGCCCTAGCAGCCGCCTGGACTAGCCCAGGTTGTAGACTCAGGGTTGGGATGGAGCAGAGGACAAACCTGGACTTGTTATAGGTCTTTAAGGTCCTAGGATCCTGCAGTTTGTTGCCTTTCAGCAACCGGGGTGGCTAAACTTTCGGGGGGAAAGTCAGAAGGATGGCTGAAAAGATCCCAGGAGTCCTATGTCCAAGGTCCCAGCCCAGGAGTATCCTTGGACCCTGACAGTGTAGTTTGCAGCCACCTCCTCACACACCCCCCACACCCCCCATAGGCAAAATGCAGAATCCTAATGCTACATGTCTGTGCCTGACACAGGGGAAAGTCTACAATTGGGCCTCACTGCTACTGGGAGTCCCTAGAATTTATGCCTTCCTGGGTCAAAGATATCATTTTCCCTAAACTCCAGATGTGCGTTTCTCTAGGTACCATCCTTGTATTATAATAAAATAACAAAAATAATACTATCTAACATTGACAGAGTTCTGTGTCATGAAGTTTACTAAGTATGTTGCATGTATTATCTTATTTAATCCTCACATGGTGACTAATTTCTCTAGGTACCCATTTTATCGATGCGGAAACAGGTTTAGGGAGATGAAATAACTCACCCAAGAGCTAGGATTCTAATCCATGCCTATCAAATTCAAAAGTCCATACTCTTAACCTCTACTGTATACTACATTTAAGACCTTGGAGGCTAGGAAAGATCATTTTGAAAAGAGAGACAAGAAAGAAGTATTGTCCTTTTGTCCCTTGTTTGCTCTCTCCCTGTCACTTTCTCTCGCAGATGTCCTAGAACCTTGGAGCCATCTAAGAATTCCCAGGGGTAATCAGAGTGGCTAATTAAGCCATACAGGCTCCATTAGCCATGAGACTATTATGTATTCATTAGCTCTGTTGGCAGAAGTTGGATTATAGTCTTTGAAAAGGGCCAGAGGGGTGGACTCCTTTCTCCAGAATATCAGTGTCACAGAACCCCTTCCTAAGTGTTCCCAGAGCATCCCCAGGCGAGGAATGTTATACACATACAGGTGGGCAGCAAAGATGTCCCAAGGTTAGAGGCTACAGAGTAGATTCTTGCACCACCAGAAAAGAAATTCTCATAGGTCCTAACTGCCTCCTTGAGCCTGAATAAATAAGTGGGCAGAGAGGAGGCAGAGGTCAGATTAACATTATTCATTCATTTAACAAATATTTATTTAGCACCTACTATATGTGCTCCAAATTGTCTCACGGATTCCCCTGCCTGTCAAGATGGACACGCTGGCATCCCATTTAACCATATTTGTATTATTCTTCTCAAAATATGACTCCCTAACTTTACATAACTATTTGTACAACCAATATGGAGCACCTACAACATGCTGGGCACTGATTTTTTTTTATTGATTAAGTTATTACATATGTGTCCTTATCCCCACATTACCCCCATCCCCCCCACTCATGCCCTCACCCCCTGTTGTCTATGTCCATTGGTTAGGCCTATATGCTTGCATATAAGTCCTTTGGTTGATTTCTCCCCCTTA
>NW_005368921.1:588821-590929 GCF_000412655.1 Myotis brandtii
TCAGTTTATGTTGTTCATTATATTCCACGAATGAGTGAGATCATGTTTGGGCACTGTTTTTGGTATTGGGGATACAGTGATGAATAATACTGACAAGCCTTGGCTGGTTTGGCTCAGCATTAGCCTGCAGACTGAAGAGTCCTGTGTTTGATTCTCTTCAGGGGCACATGCCCAGGTTGCTGGCTCGATCCCCTATAGGGGGTGTGCAGTAGGCAGCCGATCAATGATTCTCTCTCATCATTGATGTTTCTATCTCTCTCTCCCTCTCCCTTCTGAAATCAATAAAAATATATTTAAAAAAGAAACAAAAGATTAAAGAAATAGAATTTAAAAAATAATAAGTTCCTGCCCTTGTGGAACTTACATTTTAGTAGGAGAAGACAAACAGGAAAGAAAATAGTTGGGTATGAGATTTATCGGAATGATCACTTAGTAAGTTATATAATGTCTAATCCAGGGGTGGGCAAACTTTTTGACTCGAGGGCCACAATGGGTTCTTAAACTGGACCGGAGGGCCGGAACAAAAGCATGGATGGAGTGTTTGTGTGAACTAATATAAATTCAAAGTAAACATCATTACATAAAAGGGTACGGTCTTTTTTTTTTTTAATTTTATTCATTTCAAACGGGCCGGATCCGGCCCGTGGGCCGTAGTTTGCCCACGGCTGGAATCACTGGGATGAAACTAACACAATATATGTCAACTGTAATTGAAAAATAAAAAATGGTTCAAAGAAAAAAAATAACAAGATAATTTCTAGCTGTGTTAAGTTCTATAAAAGAAACGAAGGTGCTATGCAAAGGAGGGGACTACTTTAGAATGATCAGGGAAGGACTCTTGGAGGAGCTGACATTTCAGCTTTGGCAAAAAGTCAGCTCTGCCCACGAGTATGGAAGAGTGTTCCAGGCAGACAGAACAGTAAGTCTCATGGCCCTGAGCAGGGAAGAACTTGGTATGTTTGCAGAACAGAAAGGAGGTCAGTGAGACTAAAAGGCAGTGTGTGAAGAGAGTGTTGCTCAGTGGTTGAGCATCCACACATGAACCAGGAGGTCAATTTCCAGTCAGGGCACATTCGGGGGTTGCAGGCTCAATCCCCAGTAGGGGGCATGCAGGAGGCAGCTGATCGATCTCTCTCATCGATGTTTCTAACTCTCTATCTCTCTCCCTTCCTCTCTGTAAAAAATCAATAAAATAAAAGACAAGCAGGGGCCCCTGCCACACAATTCTTGGATTGCAGCTTTGGTTCCTGCCTTGGGAAGTCCCAACCTCCTCTTTGAGCTCTAGTTTCTTCACCTATAGAATGGCTATACCAATCATTTTTTATCTCATAGAATTTTCTTTTAATTGTTAATACAATAACTACTGTTTCTTGAAGGCCTTCTGTATGCCAGACATTATAGTTGGTACTTTTTATACATTATTTGACAATCCTCACAACTGTGATAGATAGGTGTCATTCTCCCCATTTTACAGATGTAATTTGTCCAAATCAGACGCTGGTATCAGAGCTAAAAATAGAACCCAGATATGACTAACCCTAGTTCTGTTTGACTCCAAAACGGTGCTGTCCTATGCTGCGCTTATACTAATGTGAGATATTATTATTGCTGTTTTTCAATACTCAAGGCAAGTTGCCCTCTGCTACTTGGTCTCTGGGCCAGTGGTCAACATGATCCACATGATGGCTCCTCTTTGGTCTCTGAGTCCCATAGCTAAAAATGAGCTCCCTAAACACTGTTAGCCAACCTAGGTGGGTAGAAGGAAGACCCCATAATCTGAGACTCCCGCATTCAGTTAAACCCTGCTGCAACTGGGAAGCCAGGAAGATAGATGTCTTTCCTCTAACTTCTCCCAATCTCACGTGCCTGGCTTCCCCCCTTCCTCAGTCGAGCTCCGCTGGACACTGGTGAGGCAGGGCCAAGGTTGGGGACCCGCCAGAGTTGGTTCTGTGTCGCGCGCGTCAGAAGCGCTAGAGGTCGTTGCGGGGCGTGGGTGGCTCGGGGAGTGGGTGGCAGAGCGGACCTGGGGACTGGGGACCGAGGCTGGAGGCGGAGCAAAATGGGGTCCTGGCCCGGAAGACGTGCCAGCAGCGCAGTGAGAAGTGAGA
>NW_005368921.1:591003-642345 GCF_000412655.1 Myotis brandtii
GCGAGAGACACACTCACGAAGACACATACACTGGGAAAGCGGGTGTGGGGGCGGGAAGGTGAGGGTGGTCAGAGATGAATTAAGACAGATTGGAGGGCGAGGGGAATAAGAGAGCTAGAGAAGGATCCAGAAATGGAGGAGAGAAAGAGATGAGTCAAAAACAGAGACAAAGGACAGACTGTCAGAGAGATAGAGACACATGGAGAGGGACACAAGGAACAGAAGAGACTTAGGGAGAGACTCAGAGAAAAGGAAAGAACAGAAATAATAGTGGGAGTGGAGAATTAACTGAGTAGACAACCAAAGAGACCATGCTGGCTCTTTCAGCCTCATGCTCTTGTCATCCTCCAGACCTACCCTTGGAAGCCCACGTCCAGGCGCCGTAAGTTCTACTACCAAGCTGCCTTTGTGGCCACCCTTGTGAAAAAAAGGAAGATGGCCAAGGAGAGGGGCCTAATGAGCCCCAATGATTTTGCCCAGCTGCAAAAATACATGGAATGTGAGTCTTTTTCTGTGTCCTTTAGTTCTGGAGACCTTACCCCAGAGAGCTCCTCCTCTTCCTTCAATTTTCCCCCCTCACCTCCAGTTTCCCCCATGATCTTGAACCAGTCAGCTCCTAAGATATGCCTATAACTAGGAAAGGGAGGAGAGGGGGATGGGGAGATGTCTGGGGTCTCAGCTGTCCATCTACCTTCTCTGGACCTTGACTGCCTATTACAAGTCTCAGAGAAGAAAAAATAGGGGTACCACTTTGGAGGATCTGAAATGTTATTCTCTTCTGTATTTCTGTGTATTTCAGACTTTCTTCTTTCTTCGTCTCACTTGAATCTTTTTTCCTGTTGGATGTCTGGGTGGGACACTGGCAGAGGGCAGGGAGAGCTAAACTAGACTAATGCTCTTCTTTCACTCTCTTCACACCTTAGACTCCACCAAGAAGGTCAGTGATGTCCTAAAGCTCTTTGAGGATGGTGAAATGGCTGGATATGTCCAAGAAGATGTGAGTGGCAGCTGGTAAATCTTTTCCTGGACCAACTCCTCCTATCTTTGTTTTTTGCTACACCATTGGGATCCCCAACTTCCAGGGATTATTCTGGGCCCAACCATGCTCTCTTCCCTCGAGATACCCCAACATTCATTGTTACTGCAGCTATTGCTTTAGGACAAAGCAAGAGATTCTAGTAATTCAGGACTCAACCTAAGAAGTTATACTCCTGCCATGGGTGCTTCTCAATTCTGCACTTACTGTCTCTGTCCCCACTACTCCCAATTCTTCAATCCCCAACTCCCATCCTGCAGACTCCCCAGGATAATGGTTGCTCTCATCATAGGCCATTGGGTATGAGGGATTCCAGCAATTCCTGAAAATCTACCTGGAAGTGGATGATGTTCCCAGTCACCTAAGCTTGGCCCTGTTTCAATCCTTCCAGACTAGTTACTCCTTAGAAGAGACTGTAAAAAAAGGTATGGTCACATAGGTGGGAATGGGCCCAGCCTCCTGAAGAAAAGTCATGGGTTTTGGGGTGAGAGCTGAATTGAATCACATGCTGGGGTTAGGGTTGGGGGTCAGAGGTAGAGGTTGGCCCTGCTGGTCTCTGGGAGCTGGAAGAAGGAAAGTTAAAGGGAAGAGTTGGGACAAACAAAGGAAAAGAGAAGAGCCAGAGTGAAGGGAGCCCCAACCTCAGATTTACTGTACTTTTTGTATCCAGATATGGTATGTCTCAGTGATGTCTCCTGCTACTTTTCCCTTCTGGAGGGTGGCCGACCAGAAGACAAGCTAGAATGTGAGTTGCCATTCTGGACTGGGGGAGGGGAAGAAAGGTGAAGGGAGAGAGGGTGTTCCCCAGCCTTCCTTCCCTAATTTTTTCAGGATTCCTAAAGACCGACAGGGCCTGACAAAGGTGGGGCCAGAGAGTGAGCCCATTTTCTCTGTTCCCCCAGACTCCTTATACCTAATGCCATCCACCATAGTCACCCGAGTTCCTATGTTTTGTACATTTTCATGTAGGTGGCCTGGGGTGTTCTTGGGATGTAGACGGTGTGTAGTATCTCCCCTATCAGGTTCATTGAGGGTGGAATCCAGACCTGTTTCCCCTCCCTTTTTGTCTCCTTTTTCAGTCCCAACCCCAAGCTCTGGGCTCTTCATCTAAAAGGTTTCTCCCTATCTCTTTGTTTCCCCTGTATTCTATGATGAATTCTTTGGGTATCCCTCACAAACTGACCCTGGCCCCCCTAAAACACCCCACAGTCACCTTCAAGCTGTACGACATGGACAGAAATGGGATCCTGGACAGCTCAGTGAGTTGTGGGACCTGTATGCTGGGCAAGGGAGTATGTGTCCATTTGTCTGTGCCCTCCTGTCTCAACTCTTCCAGGATCTTAAGAAGCAGAGGAAGCTAGAGGGAGAAGTTGAATTTTGTAGAACTAAATTTGGGAGTAGGTCCCAAGCTCTTGACCCCTAAAACAGGAGGCTGGAGGCATGAATTGGGGACTGCCTTGAAAACATATGAACACACATAGACTTAGCATAGGCACCTGAGAATGAGAGATGGGTCTGGGGTGGAATCTAAGAACTCTGATTTCTAGAGAATGGTTTGAATGGTGGTAGTGAGGTGGGATATGGCTGTGGCTCTTACTCTCTTGGCCCACAGGAAGTGGAAAAAATCATCACACAGATGATGCGAGTGGCTGAATACCTGGATTGGGATGTGTCTGAGCTGAAGCCGGTAAGGCAGCTCTTCCTTCATGTCCCTTCTTGTATTTTCTCCTTGTTGAGTCTACTTTACCCTTAGCTAGGATGGCTGGTCTGGATGTCCTAGGGGGCCTTGGAGAGGTGTCAGATCTGAGGGGCCACTCACACCAACAGTCTCCCCATTCTCTGCTTAGATTCTTCAAGAAATGATGAAAGAGATTGACTATGATGGCAGTGGCTCTGTCTCCCTGGCTGAGTGGCTCCGGGCTGGGGCCACTACGGTGCCATTGCTAGTGCTGCTGGGCCTGGAGATGGTGAGTAGGAGAGACTGGTAAGGAAGTTAAGACAGCTGCCTTGGGTTGTTTGCCAGAGGTTGGTTCTCTAAGGGCTTAGACACTCCCTAGCATTTACTATGCCCTCCTAGACCCTGAAGGACAATGGGCAGCACATGTGGAGACCTAAGAGGTTCCCCCGACCAGTCTACTGCAACCTGTGCGAGTCAAGCATTGGTCTTGGCAAACAGGGCCTGTGCTGTAACCGTGAGTGATGGGGCCTGGGAGTGTGGGAGCAGAGGGGCAGCCCAGCTATCTGTGGGAGCATGGCGCTCTGAACTTAGTGTAACCTGGGCTTGAATTCTGACCTCTGTCACTGACTAGTTATGTGACCTAGTTAAGCCTTAGTTTCCTCAACTGAAATTGAGATCATTGTGAGCATTAAATAAGTTGTTGCAAGAAGAGTGCTTCATGCCCTAACCAGTTTGGCTCAGTGGATAGAGCATCAGCCTACGGACTGAAGGGTCCCAGGTTCGATTCTGGTCAAGGGCATGTACCTTGGTTGCGGGCACATCCCCAGTGCGGGGTGTGCAGGAGGCAGCTGATCGATGTTTCTAACTCTCTATCCCTCTCCCTTCCTCTCTCTGTAAAAAATCAATAAAAATATATATTTTTTTAAAAAGAAAAATGCTTCATCCAGTGCATGTACCTACTATTAAGTCTACAATAAAAATTAGTTATTATTATTGTTTTATATCTGGGCCTCCTTTGGATCATCCAACTCAGTTATTGGCACGTGGAGGGAGTAGGGGTAGTCATGCAGTAACAATTGCTCTCTAAGGGGAAGAGTGAGCAAAAGGCATAGGTCTTGGAGGTGAGCCCCCACCCCAAACTTTAATTATCTACCATACCCTCACAGCAAGGGATTATATGTCTTGTTTCAGTGAGTGATCCTACCTCACCCCCGGGTAAGGAGGAACTAGAGAGAGAGGCTTTAGCTAAGTCTCTGACCTTCTTCCCCCTTGCCCAGTCTGTAAGTACACCGTTCACGACCAGTGTGCCATGAAGGCCCTGCCTTGTGAAGTCAGCACCTATGCCAAGTCTCGGAAGGACATTGGTGTGAGTGACCCCCATGCCTACCCCATCACCATCCACAGCCTGGCCCCAGCCCTTGGCCCATTGTTACCCTCAACCCTTCCCCAGTCCTTGCTCAGACCCTCTCAGACTGGGATTGCCTTTCTCCCCAAGGTCCAATCACATGTGTGGGTGCGAGGAGGCTGTGTATCTGGAAGATGCGACCGCTGTCAGAAAAAAATCCGGATCTACCACGGTCTAGTTGGGCTGCATTGTGTGTGGTGCCACCTAGAGGTCAGTTCGGAGGCTTTGTCTACAGGCTGCGCCTTGGGGCCCCTGCTTAAACTGCCCTCTCTTCTCTGTTAGTCTCTAGTCTTCTCGCCTCCCAGACAGCTTATCCCTTACAGCCCCTATGGGCTCTCTTTTCAGTACCAGATCCCCAAGTTGAGAAGTGATGAGGTTCCCTCCACGATCTCTCCATGCCCACCTTGTCTTTCAGATCCACGATGACTGCCTGCAAGCTGTGGGCCATGAGTGTGACTGTGGGCTGCTCCGGGATCACATCTTGCCCCCATCTTCCATCTATCCCAGCGTCTTGGTGAGTGCTGTGGGAAGCGGCTGGGAGGGGACACGAGTGCTTCTCCGATTTAAAAATACACATGCACACAATGCCATTTAGAGCAGAGAGCCTATACTTTTAGGACTCAAGTCAAACTCTCATCTGTTTAGGGATTCACACACAATCCAGTTTTCCTTCCCTTTGCTTCCCTTCCTAGGCCTCTGGACAGGAGCATAAAAGTAGCAAAACAAGCCAGAAGATCGTGGATGATTTAAATTTGAGCACGTTTGAGGCTCTGCGGGTACAAGGCTGAGAGGGTTGGGCTTCATGTGGTGGGGGATGGTTTTCCTTCAAAGGAGCCCTCCTGGGGGGAATGAAGTGGAAACCTGGGGAATTGTGCCTGCTCTCCAGAAGCCCCACCCTGGTAGAGGAGGGGAAAAAATATCTTGGGGGAATAACAGCTTTCTGTTCCTGTCTCCAGGGTCCATCTGAACTCTAACAAAACCCTGTGTTCCCTATCCTTGTTTTCTTCTCCCATGCAGATTGACCCTGTTGCTAACACCCACCCACTTCTGGTCTTTGTCAACCCTAAGAGTGGTGGGAAGCAGGGAGAGAGGTGAGAAAACAATACTGGGTCTTCTGAGATGGAGGGAGAAGACCGACAGAGATTTGGAATCTGTGTGTATGGAGAGGACTTTCCTTGAGGAGGACAGCAAGAAAGTGGGGTACAGAAACTCCATCCCCTGCCATGAGCTTTCCTTTTTCCCTCAAACAGGGTGCTTTGGAAATTCCAGTATCTGCTAAACCCTCGACAGGTGTTCAACCTCCTAAAGGATGGTCCTGAGCCAGGGTGAGTGTAAGTTGGGAGCTGTAGCACAATGTTTGTGTGTGTCTGCCTATCTGTGTATGTTGAGAGAGCAGGAAAGATTGCATGTTAGGAGGGGAGGGCCAGGGGACCCCTAGAAATCAGAATTCAGAATGCTGTTTTTACTAGGGTCACTGAGTATTCTGTCCTCTGAGTGCTCTGCCTCATCATTGTTCTGCTCTCAAAGGTTGGAGATACCAATTTTCCCTAACTACTAAGGATGGCTATAAACTATCCCCATTGTACCTTTTCTCTGCCCTTAATAGAGATAAGTCTTTTGACATAGGAGAAGGGGATTATAAGGAAAGTCCAAAAAAGAAGTAATCTGCCTGTCCGGGAGTTGGGTAGCCTCATTCCAGTTATCGTTCCTCACCTTCTCTTTCACCTTTTGTCTCAGGCTTAGATTCTTCAGAGAAGTTCCCGATTACCGGATTTTGGTGTGTGGTGGAGATGGCACAGTAGGCTGGATCCTCGAGACCATTGGTCAGTGCAGGGAGCGCTCCGGGCAGGGCACTCGGGCAGTGGCCTTCCGGGGCTAACTCCCTCCATGCATTTCTGCACCTGCCTCCCCAGACAAAGCCAACTTGCCTGTTGTGCCTCCTGTTGCTGTGTTACCCCTGGGCACTGGAAATGATCTAGCTCGTTGTCTAAGATGGGGAGGAGGTAAATGATTAGAAATTTTTGCTTGGGTAATGGGTGGAGTTGGGTTGGAAGGGGAAGACACCTAGAAAGCATCTAGGCGTCTGGTGTACAAAGAGGGTTGGGAAGAATAGGCATAGATGGGCAGGTACCAAAGTGGATTGTCCCAAAAGGAGAGAGCTGTGGAAGGAACAAGGATCACAGTCTGAACTTAGAAGGGTCAAGGGTGATGGTTCTCTCCCCTATAAATCTAAAAATCTTCTATTTCTCCCAACCAATTCTTAGGGCCCAGAGCATCAGGGAAAAAGGGGGTAGAGGGAGGACAGTGTAGGAATAAGAAAGGTTGTATAAGAGCTAAGCCAGCTCTGGCCAGTGTGGCTCAGTTGGTTGGGCATTGTCCCGTGCACAGAGAAAGGTTGCTGGTTCGATTCCTGGTCAGGGCACATGCCTGGATTGCAGCTCGATCCCCAGTAGGAGGCATGCAGCAGGCAGCAGATTGATGTTTCTTTCTCTACCTGTCCCTTCTTCTCTCTCTCTCTCATATCAATGAAAACGTGTTTTTTAAAAATATGTAAGCCAGATGCCGAGTGATGGAACTAGTAGGGAGATTGGCCATGACTCATCCATTCATTCAACCAGTTAATCAGGTCATGTATTCATTCATTATAATTTCTTCCCAAGTGTATTGCAACAGTCTCCTAACTACACTCCCATTTCTAGTCTTTTGCTCCCTTCAAAGAGAAAGAGTTGTAGGCATTGGTAGTTACAGACGTCAATATGGGGCAGGTTGAGTTTGAGGTATCTTGGAGCTGAGCTGTTGGATTCAAAGTCCAGCTCTGAGATGTCACAGGAGATTATAGAAAGGGTCTGCTAAGGAGAGTAAAAAGTGTTTTAAGTGGAAGAAATTATGTAAAACCATTGGAGCCACCAAACAATGTGGTGGTGCATTAGGGGAAAGTGTGAGTCATTCATTGTGACTGGGACATAAGGTGCGAAATGGGGAATGGGGAGAAGGAGGACTGAGTTTACTAGAGTCCAGATTATGGAGGGTCATGAATGCTGTGCTGGGGAGTTTTTAACTTCATCCTGCTGGAGATTGCAAGCTGACAGCCCACAGAAATTATTTGTATTGTCTACCTTGCAGCGTTTTAATTTTTTTGACTTTGGCTATTTCTAAGAAGTGGGTTATGTATTCTTCAATTTCCCACAATCCCTGGGCTTCCTACTATTCACTCGTCCACTTTACCTTTCTAACAACTGAGGCATTTGAATGTGCAATTCCTGAATCGTAGGGAGCTCTTAAACTCATGAAAAATATATGTAAAATATTATACTCTTGTATACACTGGCCGGTGTGCTCAGTGGTTGAATGTCAACCTATGAACCAAGAGGTCATGGTTCAATTCCCAGTCAGGGCACATGCCCGGGTTGTGGGCTCAATCTTGTGTGGGGCATGCAGAAGGCAGCCAGTCAATGATTCTCTCTCATCATTGATGTTCCTATCTCTCTCTCTCTCTCTCTCTCCCCTTCTTCTCTGAAATCAAGAAAAAATATATTTAAAAGTAAAATAAAATATTATACCCTCTATATATAAAATATTATTCCAGAAATTAGGAATATTTTTGAATACATATTACAATGTAAATTTTTGGCCAGATTTTATTTATTTGTTTGTTTGTTTTGTTTTGTGTTAATCCTCACCTGAGGATATTTTTCTCATTGTTTTTCTTTTAAAAATATTTTTATTGATTTCAGAGAGGAAGGGAGAGGGAGAGAGAGAGAGAAACATCATTGACCGGTTGCCTCCTGCACGCCCCACACTGCGGATCAAGCCTGCAACCCGGGCATGTGTGCTTGACTAGAATCGAACCTGGGACCCTTCAGTCCACAGGCCGACACTCTATTCACTGAACCAAACTGGCCAAGGCCCCATTGATTTTTTTAGAGAGAGTGGAAGGAAGGGGGAGAGACACACACAGAGAGAAACATCGATGTGAGAGAGATACATCGATTGGTTGCCTCCCGCACGCACCCCAACCAGAGCCATGAGGTAGAAGCCACAATGTTTGGTAACTAATGGTTTGTGGAGGAGGACGTGAAGACCTGTCTAAGACATTTCCTAGGTCTGTGGACTGAGCAGATGGGATGGCATTTATTAAGATATGGGATACAGGAGGAGGACCAGTTTAAGGAAGCAAGACTCATTTTTAGACACGCTGCATTGAGGTGTCAGTGGAGCACCCAGATGGAAGTGTGTGGTGGGTAGTTAGAAGTCAATGTTAAAAATTTAGGAGAAAAGTCAGGGCTGAAGATACATGCTCGAGAGTCATCTGCTCCTGGGTGGTAATTGACATCCGGAGAAAAGAAGAGTTACCAGGAAAAGAGTTAAGAAGAGAAGGTGGATGAGAACAGGCAGATCCTGGTAATCACCCTATTTAAGGTTGAGCAGAGGAAGATGAATTATTAATGGAGTCTATATTAGTGACCTGTTTCTGCTATAACAAGTCACCACAAGCAGTGGTTTAAAACAACACAGCTCTGACCGGTTTGGCTCAGTGGATAGAGCGTCAGTCTGGGGACTGAAGGGTCCCCCGTTTGATTCTGGTCAAGGGCATGTACCTTGGTTGCGGGCACATCCCCAGATGGGGGTGTGCAGGAGGCAGCTGATCGATGTTTCTAACTCTATCCTTCTCCCTTCCTCTCTGTAAAAAAATCAATAAAATATATTTAAAACAACAACAACACAAATTTATCATCTTAACCTTCTGAGGATCAGAAGTCCAAAATAGGTCCTATTGCACTAAAGTCCAGGTGCTGGCAGGGCTGTGTTTGTTTAGAGGCTCTAGGGGTCCTCTTTTTACTTATAAGGACCCCTGTGATCACCTTGGACCCGCCTAGATAATTCAGGATAATCTCCCCATTTTTAAAAATCATTAATTTAATCACACCCGCAAAGCCGCTTGCTGTGTACGGCAACATATTCACAGTTTCTGGAGATGAGGATGTGGACATCTCCGAGGGGCCATTACCCTGCCTACCGCAGAGACTAAGAAGGAGCCGTTAGAGAGGGTCCTCTGTCACTTAGAGAGTGCTAGTTTAGAAACCAAGTGAGTAGTTTCGTGAGTTAAAATAAGAACTAAAGATATACTATTGGTTTTGGCAGGAATCATTGGCAATCTTTGCCAAAAGAGTTTCCACAGGGTTGTATGGTGAAAGGCAAATTACAGTGGGTTGAACCACCAATGGAATGTGAGGAAGTGAAAACCCAGTTTTGTAATCTTTTTCTTCCTGATTGCAAAAACAATACGTGCTTGTGGTAAAATATACTTCAAACATTTCAGATATACGTGCCAAGAAAGTGAAAGTTCTCTGTAATCTACTCCCTGGAGTTTTGGAGTCTATTTCCACATGGTTTTCTTTCCAGAGACATACTAATCTGTATTTAAACAACAAGGTCGTTTTACAGATGCTTTTCTTCTTCTTCTTTTTTTTTTAACGAAACAGTTCATCTTGGTTGTCATTATATTTCTTTATTAAAATATATTTTTATTGATTTCAGAGAGGAAGAGAGAGGCAGAGAGAGATAGAAACATCAAATGATGAGAGATAATCATTGATTGGCTGCCTCTTGCACGCCCCCTACTGGGGATCAAGCCCGCAACCCAGGCATGTGCTCTTGACTGGAATCGAACCCAGAACCCTTCACTCCTCAGGCCAACACTATCCACTGAGCCAAACCTGCTAGGGCTGCCTCACTCCTTTTATTACTGAATAGCACTATGCTCTGTGAATGTTATTATTTACTTATTTATTTTTATTTTGAGAGTATGTTTATTAAAGCTAAGGATAGCGAAAGGAGGAAGGGCTTAGGATAGAAGAAGCAACAGGAGAGAGACTAGGTGAGGCTGCTTAAGCTCCCTAGAACTGTTCTAGGAAAAAAGAAGTGAGCCAAGGTGGGGCTGCTTTTGCTCATTGGAAAGTCAGAGGAAACGGGGCCTTGGACACAGGTTCAGAGGGTTAGCCCGGGAGGAACAGCTGCTGCCCATGGCTCCTCTGGTTGCAAGTGTTGTGGGGACTGTTAGAGTTTAGGAGAGGCATGCCTGTCGGGGAAGAAAAGCATGGATGTGCTCCTGGGAGGGAACGTGCCTTTCATAATTTATTTAACCAGTCCCCTCTTGATAGACATTTGGTAGCATTTAGTCTTTTACTACAAACCATGTGCAGTGAACACTGCACATCTATTTCTGCACACAGATGTGAGAATTTCTCTAGGAGAGATTTCAAGAAGTGAAATTGCTGGCTCCAAGAGCATAAAGATTTGACACTTGATTAGTTATTTTCTTAAAAAAAAATAGTGCTTGCTTGAGCAGTATATATACTAAAATTGGAAATGATACAGAGATGATTACCATGGCCTCAGTGCAAGGACACACAAATTTGTGAAACATTCCATATTAAAAAGAAAAAGAAAGTAATATGTCAGTACATTTTCACTGTAAAAAATTTTGAAAAGTGAAATGTGTAAGTCTTCATATATAGGTCTCTTTTTCCTTACTCCTCACCAAATTCCACATTCCTCCCACTGCTTCCTATTTGCACTCATTTTTCTGTTTTCTCATGCACACACACACAGAACTTTTAAACAAACATAAATGGGATCATGCTATCCAAATTTTTCTGGTTCTTTTTTTCATGGCATAATGTGTCTTGGAGTTCTTTCCATGTTAGCACCTATAGATTTCATTTTGCATTCAGTAGCTGCGCATTATTTCATGGCATGGATTTGCCACCATCTATATAACCTTCCCTTACTGATGGGCATTTAATTTTTTCCAATATTTTGCTTTTTTAGAAGTACCTCAGCAAACTTACTTGTATATCCACTGCTGTGCACGTGTGTTAGTTTCTGTAGGTGAAATTCCTAGAAGTGGAATTGCTATGTCAAAGGATACGTTTTGATAAAATTTGATAACGTTTTGATAAAAATTGTCAAATTGTCTTCCAAAAACGAAATAACAATATGTGCTCCAACTAACAGCAAATGAGAGTGCCAGTCTATTCATAATCTCTTTAACACTTGATTTTATCAATCTCTTTATACTTTGTCAATTTGAGCATCTTTAATATGCATATTGTCCATTTGTATTTCTTTCTTTAAAATATATTTTTATTATTATTTAAGATATATTTTTATTGATTTCAGAAAGGAAGGGAGAGAGAGAGTGATTGAAACATCAATGATGAGAGAAAATCATTGATCAGCTGCCTCCTGCCCACCCCGCTACTGGGGATTGAGCCCACAACCCTTCAGTCCACAGGCTGATGCTCTATCCACTGAGCCAAACCAGCTAGAGCTGTATTTCTTCTGTGATTGTCTTGATTGCCTTATTTGCCAGTTTTTCTATTGACTTTATAAATATAGAATTTGTCAGCTTTTTTTGAATGTTGGCGAAGTTAATCTGTTGTCTGTGCTGCAGAAAATTTTCCTCAGTTTGTATTTTGTCTTTGTTGTTGTTGCTGTTAATCCTCACTTGAGGATATTTTTCCATTGATTTTTTTTTAGACAGAGTCAGAAGGGTGGGGGAGAGACACAGAGAGAGAAACATTGATGTGAGAGAGACACATCGATTGGTTGCCTCCCGCACATGCCCTGACCGGGACAGGGGATTGAGCCTGCAACTGAGGTGCATGCCCTTGACGGGAATCAAACCTAGGACCCTTCAGTCTGTGGGCAGACGCTCCAACCACTGAGCCAAACCGGTAGGGCTATTTTGTCTTTTTTTTTTTTTAAGTGTGTTATTTATTTAACCATACAGAAGTTTCTAATTTTAATCAGTCTTTCCCTTTTTTGGCTCCTAGCTTTGTATTATGCTTTAGAAAGGCCTTTTCCATTCAAGATTGTTAAAACATTGTGCTTTCTTCTAGTACAAATTCTGCTTCCTTTTTTTACATTTAAATTCTTTGATCCACCTTGAATTTATTTTGGTATAAGGAGTAATTTTTACACCCAGCACCATTTATGGAATAATCTGTCTTTTCCCTGCTTACTTGAAATGTCATCATATACTAAATTCTTATATATACTTCATTCTATTTCTGGGCACTCTGTCCTTTACTTTTTACTTTATTTACTTTTATCACACTGTTTAGACAGAGAAAGTGTCAGGGAATGAGGGAGAGAGATAGAGATAGAGATGGAGAGGGAGATAGAGATAGAGAATGAATTTTCCCCATTCATCACTCATTTTAAAAATTTTCTGGCTATTTTTTCTAGTCTTCCAGATGAACTTTGCGTTATTGTTAGATGGGTACACACATTGGGAACGCACATCCTCCATGACAGTGTGGAAGAAAGGGTCAGCAAGGTCCATGCCCAAGCACCCTTCCCTTCCACTGGCAAGGGCTGGGAGGGTCTGCAGAATCAGGACAGAGGATCCCTGGGAATTTGTGGAGCTAGGAGCTAAGAGGAGGTCCCTCTGAGACTTGGGGCTGAGTGCTAACCTGTCTTCTCCCCCCTCCCTAGGCTATGAGGGACAGAATTTGGGGAAGATCCTCAAGGATTTAGAGACGAGTAAGGTGGTACATATGGATCGATGGTCTGTAGAGGTGATACCCCAACGAACTGAAGAAAAGTGTGACCCAGTCCCCTTTCAAATCATCAATAACTACTTCTCCATTGGTGTGGTCAGTGGAGTGGGCATGGGGGAAGGGAGGAAGTAGGGGTTAAGCAGGCACAGGCTGGAGGAGGGCAGACTGGAAAGGTAGAGGTTAAGGAAGCTATGCACAGGAAAATTTGGGGTGGGGCCCAGTGGTGTGAGTTGCAAGAAAAGAACATGAGGCATACTGCTCCCAAATGGGGAAGTTAAAGAAAGTTATGTGCTGAGAGGAGGCAGGCCTCTGATCTTACATGCCCTGAACTCCCTAGGATGCCTCTATTGCTCACCGATTCCACATGATGCGAGAGAAATATCCTGAGAAGTTCAACAGCAGGTGAGAGAAAGTGGGGGTGGGGGTAGGTATACACAGTGGCAGGGACCAGTTGTGGCCAAGTGTGACCAGAGCACTTATATGGGTAGTAACACCTCTAGGAAAGCCCTCAACCCAAAGGTACCCTGTTCTGCATGGCTATGGAGTCAGGAGGTTGATGCCCTTCCCTGTCACTGCCAACTGCATAATTTGTCCCCTCCCTACTGGGTCTTGTGTTGGGGCTGATACAGAATGAAGAACAAGCTATGGTATTTCGAATTTGCCACATCTGAGTCCATCTTCTCAACATGCAAAAAGCTGGAGGAGTCTTTGACAGTTGAGGTGGGTATGATGAAACCTAACCCTATATCCTTTTCAGCTTTTTATATCTTAGTTTCTCCCTACACAGGTGCCTCAAGAACTTCCCATATTCTTGAACCTTTGCTTTGACCTCCCAGTTCTCCAATTTTGAATTCCCAAGTTCTCAAGATATACTAGTCCCTATTTCCCTCCATCCCTTGCAAAACTCAAAATCTTGGCTTTCCCTATTTGTCATTTGGTGGAGGAAGAGGTCACGCCCTTGATTGTGTCGTGAAGTAAGGGTCTGTTTTCTCCTATCCTCAGATCTGTGGGAAACCACTGGATCTGAGTTCCCTATCTCTAGAAGGCATTGCAGTCCTGAACATTCCTAGCACGCATGGTGGATCCAACCTCTGGGGTGATACCAAGAGACCCCATGGGGACATCCACGGGATCAACCAGGCCTTAGGTTCTGCAGCTAAAGTCATCACCGACCCTGACATCCTGAAAACCAGTGTACCAGGTGAGAGGAGCAGCTCTGGAAGCCGAGTGAGCGGGGCTAAGGGGAAGGTGTGACTCTCTCTGAAGGCACCCTGCTTCTGCAAAACCTATCTCACTACTTTCCACCCCCAGACCCAAGTGACAAGCGGCTGGAAGTAGTAGGGCTGGAGGGTGCAATTGAAATGGGCCAGATCTATACCAAGCTCAAAAATGCTGGACGTCGGCTGGCCAAGTGCTCTGAGATCACCTTTCAGTAAGGAAAACTCTGGCCAGGGGCTCTGAGGGAAGGAGTTGGGCCGGGAGCACCCAGGTCATGGGAATGGTGGGGAGGGGCTGTACTAGGAGATCTCAGTGCTAAAGGGTCTGAAAGCCAACCTGAGAAACAGAGTTTTGGTATTTGATTGGTAAGGAAATATCCACCAATCTGCCTTGGCCTCCCACAGCACCACGAAAACCCTTCCCATGCAAATTGATGGAGAACCCTGGATGCAGTCGCCCTGTACGGTGAGTATTGCCTATGCCTGCCAAAAATTGAACCCTCAGGCTCCATGGATCCTAAATCTCCATGCCATAGCTTCTTTACTTCCTCCTGATGCCTGAAGTTCCCCTGTGCACCATTCCTCTCATACCCTGACTTCCTAGCCCCTGGCCATCCTACTATGTATGGCTTATCTTGGACCCCAGCAACCCACCCTGAACCCATGGGTCTTCCCCCAAATTTCTGCTGCTGCAGCCCCAAGACACCAGGTTCTGCATCTGAACATGCCCCCTTCCCTTCCAGATCAAGATCACCCACAAGAACCAGATGCCCATGCTCATGGGCCCACCACCCCGCTCCTCCAATTTCTTTGGCTTCTTGTGTTGAGGGGGACACCTCAGCCTCCAAGCCAGCCTTGAACCCACCTCCCTGGACTCTACTCCATAGGCTCTGTACACTGCTGCCACACCCTCCTGCCAGCTCAGGGCAGTGTTCCTTCACCCTTACAGTATTTATTATCCTGCACCACCTCCACTATTTCCCATGCATATGTGTGCACACACACATACACAAACACACCACAAACACATACATTGAAAGTGCCTCATCTGAATAAAATGACTTTTTTCCCCTCACTGGGATATCTGTTAAGTGAGTGGTATACCTCCTTCTTTTATACCTTCACTCTATAAATGACATAGATTCTCCCAAGAAGCAAGAAAAAAACAGCATCGGGTTCTGAGTATTTATTTCAGGTAATGGCAGCCTTCGAGTAGAGAAAAGATAGGCATTGCTGTCCACCCTGGGTAAATCATGGCATCCCATGTGAGTACTCAGACCTGCTGCCCGCTGAGGAGGGGCTTGCTCTCACCAATGGAGGAAGAGTGGAAGACCCGGGGCAGACGCAGCCAGTGGGTGCTACCCTGTGGTAGCTGGGGAAGGGAGACAGCAGAGCCCTGCTTCATAAGTCTGCGCCTGATATTGGGAGAAGGAGGAAACTGGTTAGCAATGGCCAAGGGCAGCCTGTCTGTGCCTCTGCAAAGGACACACCCATATTTCAGGTTTACTTGGCCTCGATCTTTGCTCCCCAACCTTCTCCTCACCAACAGTGTTCATCCTCTCTTGTTTCTGTGGTAGCCTCTGTCCATTCTCCTCTCCCTACGAGCTTCCCTATTTGAGGACTCCAGGCCTAGAGATCTGCCCTTTTTGCAGGTGGAGAACTCAGTTCACCCAACCTCCTCCACCTTTGATATTGCCAATAACAATAGTCAGCAATATAATCACTTATTGCATTCTTGCTTCAGAACCAGGTGCTTTATCCACATTGTCTCTAATCCTGACAACAGCCCACTGGATAAGTGTTAGTTTTCCTACTTTGCAGAAGTTCAAAAAGGTTAAGCTACTTCCCGAAGATCCCACCAGCAAGAATGCAGCCCACACTTGTTTAACTTCCAAGTTTGGGCTCTTTCCTGGACACCATCCTTCCCCTTGAGGAAGAGCGAGTGGTGGAAATAAGGAATAAGGAAGTGTGAGCTGGATGGTGGGGTTCTCACCTGTATACCAGAGATGCAAGCACCATAGCCACCAATACCAGCAAGATACCCACGAACAGGGGAGCCTGCCCAAGGTCTGCTTCTTGACCTGTGAGTAGAATCCCAGGCTCTGCTTCAGTGTCTGCTCCCTGACAGATAGCCTCTGCCCACTGCCCTTCTTCATCCCTGCTCTTGTCCAAGTACCTACCAGGCATGACAAGCTGGGTGCTGACCATTGCCAGGCTGTTGGCATCAGCCAAAGACACATTGAGGCAGTAGGTCCCTGAGCCACCTGTTAGTACCTGGTACAGAACCAGCTGGCAGGCTGGGCTAGGTGGCACAGGCTGACACAGCCGCTGGGTAGGGGGCTGGCACCCTGGCGATGAGATGTCCATACAGGCTTCCTCAGGCAGCCTGGGAGAGGTGACATCTTATGTCAGGGGGTCTGGGAAAGAACACTTGATACCAGAGAGTAGGTTAACAGTCAACCCAGGAGTTCTCAGGGCCACCAGTGGGACACTCACCCGCCTTGACAGGACACAGTCAGCTCAAATGCATCCCCTTCACTGGATGGCACAGCCTGCAGGATCTCAGCACTCTCGATGCCCTCTGCAAAGTTGCAAGATTTTAAGCCTGGGATTCCTCTATCAGGATTCCCTAAAGGCCCACAGACAGGAAATCCCTAGGCTGCTTCCCTAATCCCATCCCCATGCCTTCAAATGAAAACTCTGGGATTTAAGTATTCTTGCTCATGTGAGCAACTCCTTCCACAGTATGCTTCCACTGGCAACCTGAGACAGCCCGCACCTCCCTCCGCCAGCCCCCACAGTAGGCAGGACTCACGGACAATGTCCATGGTGAGGGAAAAGGAACCGTATCGATACAGAACGCAATCCAAGGGGGCTTGTCTCTTCACCAGGATTAAGGTGTCTGTATCATCCAGCAGGGGGCTCTGGGAGCCTGGCAGGAGAGGAGAGAAGTCAATAGACAAATGACTCACCTGGAAACAGAAGCCTAGCAGGCTTATTCCTAGAAGAGCCAGAGCTACTGGATCCAGGCTTGGAATCTGACAAGACCTGGGAAATCTCATTGTATAGATAAGAAAAGTGAGGCCCTGACAGAGAAATACTGCCCCACAGTCTCACAGATGGGGTAGAGTTAGAGTTTTTAAAAATCACAAGTATTGCCCTGACCGGTTTGGCTCAGTGGATAGAGCATTGGCCTGCGGACTGAGGGGTCCCGGGTTCGATTCCTGGTCAGGGGCATGTGCCTTAATTGCGGGCCCATCCCCAGTTTGGTGTGTGCAGGAGGCAGCTGATCGATGTTTCTAACTCTCTGTCCCTCTCCCTTCCTCTCTGTAAAAAATCAATAAAATATTTAAAAAAAAAAAATCACAAGTATTTATCATACCCCACACTGTGCCAGGCCCTAGGCTAGATACTCAACATATGTTTAACTCATCTAAGTGTCACTTTCTCACTCTCCCGTTTTCAGTGCTGTAATTCCAGACTGATCTGCTTTGGGAAGAGAATCCAGGGGTGGGAAATGGTGTCAGAATCTGGAAAAGATTTCCATGCATTTTCGCTTGAGCAGAAAATGAGATATAAATATTATAAATAACCACAGTCTGTCATTCCCTGGCCTGTCCCTCCGAGAACAGCTCTCAGGGATAGAGAAGCAACGAGCTCTCTCCCCCAGGCTCTAGGGAAAGGCCCTGACTTCCTGGACACATCTATTCCATGGCCTTAAGAGGGACTTGAGGGCTTTAAAACCAGTGAGGCCTCTGAGGGGACTCCATTGCTAGGCAAAGGGTTGCGTAACAACTGGGTCCTGGGGAAGTCTTTCAGCTCTTTAGTTACAAATGCCCCACCTCAATAAACCTCATTCACACTGGCCCTCTTACCTGTAATACCTTCTGTAGGCATGAATGGGCTGGCATCTGGACCCTCAGGCTCAGGTGTGGGTACCTCTCCCGCTGTGGTCTCCACCAACTCTGTGGTTGGTACCTGTACAACTGTGGTTTCAGAGGGCTCTCCAGTTGACACTTCAGGGGTCGTACCGATAGCCTCTGCGGTTGGCATCTCTGCAAGTGTGGTAACTATGCCTTCTGTGGTTGGCATCCCTGCAAGTGTGGTACCTAGGCCTTCCGCAGTTGGCACTTGCACCGATGTAGTACCTAAAACTTCTGTGGTTGGCACCTGCACAGCTGTGGTTCCAGAGGACTCTGCAGTTTGCACCTGACCAGGTGTGGTACCTACAACTTCCGCTGTAGGCACTAACCCAGCTGTGGTGCCAGGGGCCTCTTCAGTTGGCACAAGCCCATTTGTGGTTCCTGGAACTGGGGAGGAGCCACAGGAGCTGAGAGGAATAGCAGCCTGAAGCACCACCCGGGCAGTGACTGGGCCCGACTCTAGGTAAGTGTGAGTGACCACAAGTGCCCGAGAGATCAAGGTCCCAGTACTGTCTCCAAAGTCCCAGGTGTAAGAAAGGTCAGCCCCAGACAAGTAGCCACTGGGGTCATGGAGCTGGAGCGCAAAGACCAGAGGTTGGTTTCTCAGGAAGTGCTTGTTCCCTCCATCCAAGGCCTGCAGTTGGGACACACTCACAGAGAAGGGCACCTGGTCTGGGATTGGAACCAGAAAAGGTAAGAACCACACCTGGGCCACAGCTTCTCTTTTCACAGCCACACCCTCCAACCCCAAGATGACTGTCTCTTCACTGGCTCCGAGCCCCATATTCCTTTGCCCAGGTTGTCCTGGTTCTGCCCCTTTAAGGTTATACACATTTCCCGTTTCCCCTTCTAGTCCAGCCAAACCTCTCCACCTTCTCTTGCTGTAGGATTGGCCTTGCCCCTTCCTAATCCTTACCAGTAACGATGAAGCCTAAGCTGGCGTGACCAATAGGCATGTAGCTCTCAGACCCCCGGCGGTGGTAGACAGTTACTTCCATGGTGTTTGTGCCCAGCACTGTTGTGTCTGTCCCAATGCTCAGCCCAGACACCGGGCCCCCTAGAACTTGCCAGTATTGGCCTGAGGGTTTTGGAAAGAAAAGCAGGGAGGGCTGAGGGTTACTGGTTGAAGAAGACTGATTAGAGACAGCACCAGAGACAGCTGTATTTAGGATGGTAATTTTAGATGGTATTTGGAAGGTGGTGATATGGGGGCCAGGGAAGGAGTCCTAAAGAGTGGTTCCATGGAATGGGACTATAATTGGGGAAGGACTCCCAGAAAGAACTATTATAGAGTTGGAGGGGGCTAGGTGCTATGGAAGAGGCAGGAGCCAGGGGGAAAATGATTAGGGAAACTTGCAGAGCTTAAAGGATGGGACCAAAAGGAAAGAGAATCAGGTAGGAAGAGGTGAATCCAAGTGTGGGTGACAGGCCAGAGCAGGGAGTCCTCACCCCAGGTCTTCCAGACATAAACAAATCTTCTCCTCTGAGACCAAGGGCCTGATGGGCAGGCCTCCCCATCAGGGAAGATGCAGGCGTCATCAAGTTCCTGCGGATACACTGGCTGTCCTCCCCACACCTGGCTCCCTGAAAGGCAGACACAGCGTCACCTTTAAACCCTGGCATTACACCAAACCCCTAATATGGCTCTCGGAGGGGGCTCTGGGAATACTCCCTAGCTGCAAAGTGTATTCCCCTTGGTATAATCCATTTAGGGTGGTAGTGGAAAGAATGGAAACTACAATTAGATTCATGTGTATATACTTACACAGGAAAGAGATTGGAAGGCCATATATCAAGGCCATATATTTAGAGAGATTTGCTCTAACTAATGGGATAAAAGTAAAAATAACAGCACCAGCTAACATTTATTGAGCCTTTACTATAGGCCAGGGCAGGCCTTGTGCTGAATTCTTTATATGTTATCACATTTTAGTCCTTACAACAACCTTTCATTGTAGGTATCATCCCCATTCTACAGATAAGGGAACGGAAGCACAAAACAAGTGTTTGCCCAGGGTCACATCCTAGTAACAAGTTTAAATCCAAATCCATCCAACTTCTAAGTCCACTGGGTCTTCTGACCCCATTTGGGCGACTATAATCCCCCCCCGCCGCCCCACACACACACGCTTTATTTGTGTCTTCTACTTTTTCTACAATGAATATGCATTACATATATAATTTGTTTTTTTTTTAAGTAGAGGTGGAAGGGGGCATTCCCTGAGCTCATTAGGCATACTAGGGAATTGGGACATAGGAATGAGGGCCTGGGATAAAGAGGTACTCACCATTGATGCTGGTGTCATTGGCCCAGATGACCTGCCCATCTGGCAGCACCTTTTGGCTTTCAGGGAAGTGCAGGGAAATAGAGAAGGAGACATTTGCCCCAACCAGCGTAGGCCCATCATTACGGACCTTCAAGGACACTGGGCCACCTGGAAAAGGCAGTTGCATTAGCTGGGACTCCTTGGCTTCCCCTCCCCATATACCCTTCCCCTTCTTCTCTTCTCAAACTACATTCAGCCCAGTTCCCTCCCCACTCCATTTCCACCATGGCCTCCCCAGAATCTGCCAAGTTCCCACCTCTCCAGCAGTCATGCCCCTGGTTTTCTGTCCAATCAGGATACAGCTGCTTGTTCCAGGCTTTAGTTCTGAGCTGCCTCGAGACACCAAGCCAGTCTTGGCCTATGGATCCTAAAAGGAAAGTGCCATGAGGGCCCTAGGATCCTCACTCAGTCCCTTCTCAGGGGATAATAGTGCCCCACGTCACTCCACTCATTCTCACATTCAAAGTGCATTTTAATTTACTGAATGCCCTCTAGGTGCCAGGTACAAAGGACTATGCTAGGTACAAAGGACTTAAGAAATGAATAAGACATAGCTCTGAAGGGATTCAAGGTAAAGTATAGGAAATAGACATATATGTAAATTGCTATAAATCAAGGCACTATTTAATATAAGCCATAGCAGACATGCATGAAGTACTACAGAATGACAGTCTAAACAGATTTCTGTAGTTCCACTCTGGCAGATTAGGAAAGACTTCAATGAGGAGTCGGACTGTGGGATAAAGCACTCCAGGCAGAAGGCCTAGCATGAGCAGATGCATGCATGGAGGCATGGAAGCACATGGCATGATAGGGAACTACTAGCAGTGTGGTTAATGCACGCTGGCAAAGACGAGACCAAAAGGCCGCCTTGGGGGCTTTGAGTGCCCGGTGAAGGAGTTTGGCCTTTAACTCTATAGGCAAGGCCACCTCAGAAGATTTTGTTTTATTGAGCTATAATCCACATACACAAAATTCACCCTTCAGAATCTTTTTTAATATGATCAGATTTGTCTTTTAGAAGGATACCTGGCAAACAGTGAGGAAGATGGATCAGAAGTAGGCAGAGGTTGGGGTTGGGGACACAGCAGACAAATTTATTGCAACTGACTGAGAATAGTCTGAGAAAAAGAGATATGATGAATCTCTATATCCCTCATCCAGATCCAACAACTATCGCATTTGTCACATTTGCTTTTTCTATACGTTATTATTGTTGTTTGTTTTTGTTGTTTTATTTTTTATTGAATTTATTGGGGTGACATTAGTTAATAAAATTATATAAGTTTCAGGCATACAATTCTATAATACATTATCTGTATATTGTATTGTGTGTTCAGCACCCCAAGTCAAGTCTCCTATTTGTTTTTAGTTAAAGTCTTTAAAAGCTTATCCCAGGCATCTTGTTATTTTAACCCAACAAATTCAGTATGTATCTGTTTTTAAAATGAATATTTTATTGAATAAGCATTACTTCACATGAAACAAAATTATCAAACCTAGTCCATAAAAATTTCATTAATATCTAAAAATGGCTTTTGATATTAAAAAAAAAAAATCAGGATCCAAAAAGTAAGCACAGTCCTTTAAGAGCCTCAGATGGACAAGAATGAAGAGAATGTTTCCAGACTACATTAAGGAACATAGTAAGAGAAAAAGACTTAAAACAGCAGCATGAATGAGGAAAGTCAGATCAAGAAGAATTTTCTTGAAGTCTGTGAGAAAGAAGAAACTGAGAGCCCAGCTGGTGTGGCTCAGTGGTTGAGCATCAACCCATGAAGCAAGAGGTCACTGGTTTGATTCCCAGTCAGGGCACATGCCTGGGTTTTGGGTTCAGTCCTCAGTAGGTAGCGTGCAGGAGGCGGCCAACTGACATAAATGTTTCTATCTCTCCAGCCCTCTCCCTTTCTCTCTCTCAAAAATCAATAAAAAACATTAAAAGAAAAAAAAAGAGGAAACTGAGATATGATGCATGTATTTCAGCATAGCAGAAACTATCCTCACTCCATTTGTAATTTGTACTGGAAATCTAGTTGATTCTGCTGGGGGAGGAGCTGGAATCTTCATCGAGCATCCTACCACTAGAGCAAGAGAATCATAAGATGCCCCATTCTTTTCCCACTCCCAACCCTCCCTCCTCAGCGCCCCGAGGGACATTCCAGATCCTCTCACCACTCCTCACCCCCACCTCCTGCTCCTGTCACGAGGCCCCAATCCTCCAGAGCCCTTTCATGTGATGCTCAGCTGAGACCCCTCTGCCTGTCTTTTCCAGGCCCAGGACAAAAGCCTGGGCTGTGTTCACCCATCCCCACCCTACAGAGGTTTGATGGTGCCTCCTTACTCTTTTTATCCAATACCACATTCTCTTACTCCTCACTTTAAATACCTTGTCCCAAGTGCCCGAGACATCACCTAAAAGAGCCTCCCACTCATTTCCCCGCCCCCCCTTGGAGCCCCTGCCCCAGGGGGGCCTCAGAATTATGGCCACAAAGACCCTCCATTTTCTTGCCCTTCCAAGCAGATGGAATTACTCTCAGATTCAGTCCCAGATTCAGAGTTCAAGTGCGCATATCCTTACTAAATCAAATGAATGAGAGAAGCCTGAAGTGTTGCTGGTATCTCCCATTAGGAGGGGGAAAACCAGAGCAGGTGTGCAACCCCAAATGCACTTATTCATATCCACACGCCCCACACTAACCTTCTGTGGCCCCCACAGCCAGAAGAGCACCCAGCACAGCCACATGGAGAAGGCATTTTAAAGGAACCATCCTGTCTTTCTTCCAGCAACCAAAGGCACCGAGGGGCTGGGACAAGCCCCTATATAAGAAAGGGGTACTCATTTGCATAGTCCTTCCTCCTCTCCCTCCAGGGGAGGTCTGGGAGGGGCAAGAGAACCGGAGAACTGACAAGGGATCCTGGTCCCTGGACACAGGTTCATTCTCATCTTGACTGAGAAAGAATTGGCTGAAGGGCAGCTACATAACACGTACCCGACATGCACAATTCATCATGGGAGGTTAAAGCAACCTGTTGTTCGAGTCAAACCAGGAGCCTCAAAAAGACTGAAACAGAGATCCTGCATCCAAAAACAGAGAGAGAGAGAGACAGTATCAGGGTAGGCAGAGAGGCTGAGGCAGACTCCTCCGACACCCAGGAAACCCTTACGAGAGATTGCCAGCTTCCTGCTTTTCTTTATTTTTTTATTTATTTACTTAAATTTATTATTCAAGAGAGCACATCCCAGCTTCCTACTTTTCGAAGGAGGCCCCAGGGCCAGGTGGCATTTAATCTTAGATCGATATATATTTTCCCTGAGGGTCGTGAAAACGGCGAGATCAGGAAATCCCTACAAACTCAGGACACGGGTGGGAAATTCCCATTTAATCTTAGATCGATATATATTTTCCCTAAGGGTCGTGAAAACGGCGGAAATCCCTACAAACTCAGGACACGGGTGGGAAATTCGAGCCCAGGTCAGGTTAGTTTGGAAGGAGGTGTTCGGCCTCCCCACCGAGGCAGAAACTTGCCTTGAAGCCTCTTCAGAACCAAACTTGCGCCCGGCTGGCTCATTAGCTGCGAGGGGCGCGGGGTTCGGCCCCCCGCTCTGACGTTGGCCAATAGGAAGGGCCGGGGGCGGGGCGGGGGAAACGCGGGAAGGAGAGGCGGGGCCTCCGGCGGCGGTGGGGAACCGGAGGGAGGCGGCAACATTGTTTCAAGTTGGACAAATTGACAAGAGCGAGAGATAAGCCTGCGTTCCATCCGGACCTGGAGCCGCCGTGCCGGGCCCTGCTGCCCCCTCCTCCGCCCCGGAGAACCGGGGTCCGCTTTCTGCAGGGTTCCCAGGCCCCCGCCCCAGGGCCCGGCTGACCCGACTCGCTCGAGCGCTTCATGGAGAACTTCCAAAAAGTGGAAAAGATCGGAGAGGGCACGTACGGAGTGGTGTACAAGGCCAAAAACAAGCTGACGGGAGAAGTGGTGGCGCTTAAGAAAATCCGCCTGGACACGTGAGTGGCCTCCGTCCCGGGGCTCCCACCTCGGGGACTCCTGCAGGGCCCCCGCCCCCACCCGCGGGCGGGTAGCCGTCGGGGACCGGAAGGTCGCGGGGAGGGACTTGTTTGAAGTGGAGAAGTGGGTGGAGGACGGTGGAGGGTTCCCCTCCAGAGACGGTAGGGTAGTGTCCCAGCCGTGGGAAACTCGCTCCCCGGAGCCCGGCGAAGCCCCCAAAAGTGCAGCCAGGGAGGCACAGGAAGGGGCAGGAGGCCTCTGAGTTGGGGTCCAGTCCTCCCCGTGGAGGTGGGTTTTGTGGGGACCGGTGAAGAGCACTTTTCTGCATAAAGAGCCCCCCTCGCTGCCCCAGCCCCACCCTCATCTTAGAATTCTCTCCCTGTTTCAAAAGAATGGCAGTTGAGCCTCACTGGCCCCTCTAGGGAGGCTGGGTGCTGCTACTCCCTATTTTCCCTGTGACCTTCTCTCCCTCTATACCAGCAGGCTTTACTCACCTGCCTTTGGGGGGGAAAAGAAATAATGGCCTTCATATGTCCAAAAGCCACTCTCTGTCCCGGATGAATGAATGAATGAACTACAGCACACTTTCTCTCCTCTCACTTTACTAGGGGATGCTGGGGTGGTGTCTCCTTAGGGGGAAAAGAATGCCTGGGCTGGGAGAAAAGGAATATTTGTAACCACATTCCCATCTCTGTTTCCCAATCTCTCCAAGTGAGACAGAGGGTGTACCCAGTACTGCTATTCGAGAGATCTCTCTGCTTAAGGAGCTTAACCACCCAAATATTGTCAAGTAAGTATGTAAATGGGAGGTGCTTGGTAGCAAGGAGGATGCCTTCTGTCCTCTGTGTCGTCTGGCGGTTTCGCTCTCTCACCTCCATTCCTGGACCTCCCTTCCCTAGGCTGCTGGATGTCATCCACACAGAAAACAAACTCTACCTGGTTTTTGAGTTTCTGCACCAAGATCTCAAGAAATTCATGGATGCCTCTGCTCTTACTGGCATTCCTCTTCCCCTCATCAAGGTAATCCTTCTCATCAACTCCTCCCCGACATGGTCGCGTCCTGTGGGGACCGAAGGCCAGGCAAATCAGACCGAATGAAGATTTGTGATATTGGTTTCCCAGCCCTCATCTCCCTACACACACACACACACACACACACACCTTTCTTTTGTGGCTCTTTCACTGCTCATTATGCTTACTAACCCTAGGGCTGGGCAGGAGAATCAATGTTGAAACTCTAGTGAGTCAACATAACAGCTCCGGTAGAAGGTCAGATGAAACTCAGATAAATGGGACTTGAGGGCACTTGGTACATTCCACCAAAAAAGTCCTCTTACCTGTTTGGTGGGAGAAATAGCCAGTGAGTCTCTATTTTCTGCATTACAGCTGGGTTGTTTACTCCCCAAACTACTTTCAATCTATCAACAAATGTTTATTCAGCACACATTTACAATCTAATACAGTAAAGGCTGTAGTAGAGCTTTGGAGGTGATAAAGAAACATAATTCTGTCTCTCTCCATTGTCAGAGCTATCTGTTCCAGCTGCTCCAGGGCCTAGCTTTCTGCCATTCTCACCGGGTCCTGCACCGAGACCTCAAACCTCAGAATCTGCTTATCAACGCAGAGGGGGCCATCAAACTAGCAGACTTTGGACTAGCCAGAGCCTTTGGAGTCCCTGTTCGTACTTACACCCATGAGGTCAGTCCCTCTCCGCATTTCTTCTCTGAACTTCCTGGGAGGTGTTAACAAGGACATTCAAAAAGTAACTAAAAATATTTGGACAGCAGTTTCTCACTAGAGCAGGGGTAGGGGACCTTTTTTCTGGCAAGGGCCATTTGGATATTTATAACATCATTCGGGGGCTATACAAAATTACCAACTTAAAAATTAGCCTGCTAGCCCTAGCCAGTTTGGCACAGTGGATAGAGCAGCGGCCCTCAGACTGAAGGGACCTGGGTTCAATTCCAGTCAAGGGCACATACCTTGGTTGCAGGCTCCATCCCTGGTCCTACTGGGGTGCGTGCAGGAGGCAACCAATTGATGTGTCTCTCTCACATGGATGTTTCTTTCTGTCTCTCCCCCTCCCTTCCACTCTTTCTAAAAATCAATGGAAAAATATCCTCAGGTGAGTATTAACAACAACAACAACAAAAAATCAGTCTGCTAATCAAACATTTAACACACTCCTAATGCCTTGGGCAGGGCCAGACCAAATGATTTCTTGGGCCTTATAGAGCCCACAGCTGGCCCTGACCGGTTTGGCTCAGTGGATAGAGCATCGGCCTGCGGACTCAAGGGTCCCAGGTTCGATTCCGGTCAAGGGCATGTATCTTGGTTGTGGGCACATACCCAGTAGGGAGTGTGCAGGAGGCAGCTGATTGATGTTTCTCTCTCATCGATGTTTCTAACTCTATCCCTCTCCCTTCCTCTCTGTAAAAAATCAATAAAATATATATTTTTTAAAATAAATAAATAAAGCCCACAGCTGGACATTCCCTACCCCCACTCTAGAGGGACAGTATTTCTGACACCTCAAGAGGTCTTAGAGTATGCACAGAGTTCACACTGCAGCGCTAACTGGGTTTTGATAGGTACTAAGCCAGGCAAGCTGGATGGCACACCATTAAAATTATGACCACTACTCTCAAGTTTTCCATGCGGGTCACAAATTGGGGGTTCAGAAAATATGGTCCCAGAGTCACAGGCTAGGGCTAGGCTCATTCTGGGCTAAGATGTATGTAGTCATTTTGCTAAGGGAAAACCAGAGGGAAGGGAAGGATGGAGGGAAATAAGCTGCTTGGTAAGAGGCGAGGAGTTAGAGTAGTGCTGGGGAACTGAGATGGAATCTCCATGCCCCATATACCAACCCTCCCCTTCCTACTCTTGTCCTCAGGTGGTGACCCTGTGGTACCGAGCACCTGAAATCCTTCTGGGCTGCAAATACTACTCCACAGCTGTGGACATCTGGAGCCTCGGCTGCATCTTTGCTGAGATGGTACAGATACATGCCTGAGTTCCACCCCGGCCCACTCCTCCCCACATTCAACAACAGAACTGTTTCGTGGCCCAGATCCATGGCCCTTCTATTATCACAGGGTTCTTTCTCTAGAGTAGCACTCAGGGGTGGTGGGAAAAGGATAGGACTGTTGTTCCTGGTGTCAACCACAATGCTAGGATAGCCTCAAATAGCTTTAGCATCCTTGTACATCTCTGATCCCCAAGTTGAGCTAAATAATTTCTGTAGCTGCTTTCGCTTTAGTCTGCCTATATTTGGTAGCATGAGTTCCATTTAGTGCTTCCTTCCTTTGGCCTGGAGACCGTGTTGTATGGTGTGAGGAATGCAGTGAAGCCACCTGTGTTCAGTTTATCCACATTTTTTACTTAAACTGCAAACTTAGCTCATGTCCCCACCCAACCTCTGGCTTTTGAGACTAAAGGATCCCTGAGGCCCAGCCTTAATATGTGAACTGTCGTCCCATTTAATACAATAATGGAGTGGGCTGAGTTTTTAAATCAAATCAATATGTTTTATGGTCCTTCATCTGGGTTGTAACCGGGGGCTTGGAGACCATTAGCCTATATATATATATATATAAAATGTGCATTTATCCCCCAGTGCATTACTTTACAATTGCCCATATTCCTCTCTCAATTCATCAAAAAATATTTGTTAAGCACCTAGTGTGTACCCAGCACCATGCTAAGTGCTGTGGGGAACACAGAAGAAATGGAAGACACAGTCTCTGCACGCTGTGCTCCTATCTAGAAGTGGCTGCATCACAAGGAGGGGGGATGACCGCAGTGTCTACCCCACACCCCGTGAGTGGCTTGGGATCCCTTTGCTACACGTCAGTGGCACCCCAGACATTCACCCCCTCCCAGACCCACCCAGCCTTGGGGATCTGCAAAACCATGGTTGGGGGAAGGAAGGAGGGGGCGAGGAGACGGATGAAGGGACTTTATTGTCTCAGGCTCTGTGTGACTGACCCCATGAAAGGCCCTGGGGAGGGAGTCATGGGGCCCTACTGACCTTCCACTGCCTGCGGGAACCTCCGTTATACAAGGGGCAGTTTTGACTGACGCCAATGTGGGTCTCGGCCTTTCCTCTTTCCCAATTTTCAGGTGACTCGCCGGGCCCTATTCCCTGGAGATTCTGAGATTGACCAACTCTTCCGGATCTTTCGGACTCTGGGGACCCCAGATGAGGTGGTTTGGCCAGGAGTTACTTCTATGCCTGATTATAAGCCAAGTTTCCCCAAGTGGGCCCGGCAAGATTTTAGTAAAGTTGTGCCTCCCCTGGATGAAGATGGACGGAGCTTATTATCGGTGAGAATGGGGGGTGGGCTCCCTTTCCTCTCATTGACTACCGTAGGGCAGGGTTTTTCCTGGAGGAAGGAAGGGTAAGCCCCTGGATTCAGTCTCAGTGTTTCCCTAACTCCTGCTTCTGTCTTCCTGTTGGCATACCAACTGACCGGACAGATATAGGGAGGAGGGAAATAGGAACTCTGCCTTGGGTAAAATGAATTCTGGTTTCCCGAATTCTTGGAATACTTGCTGTCCACTAAGCCCGCTATCACATCACTGAAGTCAATATACATCTTTTCCTCCAGCAAATGCTGCACTACGACCCCAACAAACGGATTTCAGCAAAGGCAGCTCTGACTCACCCTTTCTTCCAGGATGTGACCAAGCCAGTACCCCATCTTCGACTCTGATGTCCTCCAAGCCCCCGGTCTCACCCTCTCCTCCAGTGGGGGGCCTGATCTGGCTTGGCCTTGGGCTATGGGTGTCCTCTATCTTGTCTGGCTGCCTTAACACTCCTTACCTTTCTTCTTAGCCAGCCAACTCTGGGGATACAAGGGGTTGGAGGGGAAAAAATAAAAGGAAACTTCAGTATTAGATGCACTTAAGTCAGCCTCTACCAACCCTCCTTAGTCATTGCTAAGGAGAGCTGGTGTTTATAAAAAAAAAAAAGACTGACTCTTTCCTCTCCCCCCACATAGGATTTGCCATTCCAATCTCTGAAAGCCCCACAGTTATTATTTCCTGTGTTTGAGATGACAGAGGCCCCAAACCTCCTGCTGCCACTGTGTTTGTTAGGCCAATTGATGACAATTGGAATTTTGAAAACCAAGCAAAACAAAAACATAGAGAGGGGCCTGTTTTGAAAAATTAAAAAATAGATCCAACCAGTTTATACCCTAGTTTCAGTGTTTGCTCTCCCCTAACAGTCGGAGAGTCTCAGGACTCCCAGCCTCTGCAATCCTGTTGGGGCTACAGTAGAAATGATTGCCCCCAGTGCCCTTATCTGTCCCTCCTGTCCCTCCTATAGGCAAGGGATGTCTGGGAGGCTCCGGGACAGGGATTATGCTTCACCACGGCCTTATGAGGCAAGTGAAAGATATTTGGATTTTCCTCTTTTAAAATTCTTAGTTCTTCAGGTGGCAGGGCACATCTTCCTCTGAAGGCCACCCCCATAGGAGTGGAAGTAAAGATTAGACATCATTTTGAGAATACTGACACTTTTTTAGGGCTGTGAATGAGTGGGAACACGGAGATAAAATATTTCTTTAAAAGAAGGATGAATAATTATATTTATATTTCAGGTTATAGTAGTTTTGTAGTGGGAGTGGGTGAATTTGTTGCCGTGTGCACCTTGGGGTTTTGTAATGCAAATGTTTAAAAAAATATTGTTTTTCTTTTCTCTTACCTCTTGTCCTTGAGTGTTCTTGCTATTAACATTATTTGTAATTCATTAAAAAAAATTACTAGTGTTATAGTTTATCTTCCTTTACTTTTGTGTACTTATTTATTGAAAGAATGGTGTGAGAGAATATGAATGTGTATGTATGATAATTGGTTTCAGACCCCCACTTTTCCTCATCTCTCTGTGCAGGACTACTCACCCCACCGCATTTTGACTTCTATGATGAAATTGGGATAGTGCCGAGGGTGGGCAAAGTGGGAATTATTGCCCTATTTTACAGCTGGAGAAACTGAAGCCTTCATATTTTCCCCATAAACCTGCATCTTCCATTACCCCTTCCCTCCCCACCCCCACCCCTCTCCCCCAACTCACATATAACCACAGACACATATACTGAGTTCTGGAATTTCAGTGTTAGGAAGGGCTTGAGAGCAGCAATATGATTGCAGGTGGGCTCCACGGAATTCACCTCGACACTGCATTTCCCAGTAAGCTCGTCATTTTTCCTTTTTGTTGCATATCACGAACACCAAAGTTTTCTAAATATACGTTATTCACCTTTATAATACGATTCATAATACTGTCAACTGTCTGGATGAAAAATTATTATGAAGGGGCTAAAGTCTCCCCAAGCTACCGGTTCGTGGGGCTGCCATTGTCTCCCCTCATTAAAGTCATCTCAGACCGCCCACCCTAAAATTCCCTGTACTCTGAGGCCCCACTAAAAGGAGGAAGCCCCGACTTAAAGGCTGCTTAAACCCCCAGGCTCCGGCTCCCACGGAGAGGTATTTCCCTTCACGCCCGCAAATTGGTCCTAGAGGGAGGGGCGCTCGTCAGTCCCTGCCAAATCCGGGGGGAGGGGCGAAGGTCAGAGGCTTCCTTCAACCCCGCCTTGCCTGCCATTCAAGTCCCGAACTTTCGCCGTACTGGTTAAAGTTTCCCTTCGGCCCGCCTCCGTCACTCACCTGATTAGATGTTTATGAGTCAAAAGGCGGGGTCATGAGGGTGTCAAGAGTTTATTGGTTGGTCTGTACGCCTGTCAACAGTGTACCGCCTCCTGTCTCGGGGAGCTCCCTCGTCAATGGCTCCTCACCCTGTCCATATTCAAGGTTTCCCTCTTCCTATTGGCCTGGGGACACGCCTGTCCGGTCCCAGGCTCTTCCTCGTTGGTGACAGCGCCGAAACAGGCCCGCCTTTCTCCGGAGGATTGGCGGAGCGGCGCACACAGAGCCCACCCTTGATGGTAGGCGTAATCGTGCTATTGGCCGGGGCCCCCGCCCCAGGGCGAGGAGGAGGAGGAGGGGCTGGAGGGTTTGGTTGAGCTGCGGCTGTTTGTCTGTTCGACACAGGCTTGGGCCCGACGGGGGAGACGGAGCCCCAGGTACCGGGCTGATGGAGCCCTATAGGGTAGGGGCGGAGGCGCCCAGGAGAGGAGAGCAGCCTGGCCTGAGAGCAGAGGCGGGTCTGGGCCTCAGCGATGGGGTTAGAGCGGCCCACTGGAGAGGGGAGAAGGGGGCCGGGCCCCGGCAGGCCTTATGGGGGCGCTGGGGAGGGGGCTAGGCGGGCTGGGAGCCCGAAGTTGGTGAGGCTGGGTTCTGCCGGCGGCGGGGCTGGGAGTGGGCACGCGAGGCCGCGGTCTGTGTGAGGGCAGGGCAGGCCTCATTGAGCAGCGCTGAGAGGGAGGAGCTGGAGGAAAGGCCGGGCAGCCGGTGAGGTAAGCCCATCTGCGGGGAGGTGAGGAGGGGTCAGCCCCAACGCCCGGCCCCGAGCGTCACCGGGGCTGGCGCTCTCGAGAGGTCTGATTGGAAGGGCCCAAGAAGGGTTCTGAGTTGGGTAGGAAGCCTTCTTTTTCCGGGAAAGTGACAATTATAACAATAGCGAGGGTGCCCCGGAGTTGAGCGGAGAGGAGGATTTGGGTTCGGGAGGCCAGCGAAGAAAGCTTTCCTAACAGAGAAGGCTGAGGTAGTTGGGGAGCTGGACGCAGGGCCTGGTGTCACCGTGCAGCTTGTGGGGTCGCTCCAGGGTGGGCTGGAGGCTCTGGGGCTTGGGAGACCCACTCTTTTGTTCCCATTGAGTGTGGAGATGTGGTAACTGGAAGTTTTGGGTACTCCCAGGGTAGCCAATGAAAACAAACGTAATTTTTTTTTCTTGTGACTGTTGGCTGTTCCAAACCTAGACCCTACACTTTCCCTTGGCTTCAGCTGGAGAGTGCACGCTCTGTTTCTTCCTACCAGCCTCGGATGGTTTAGGGTGCAGTCCTTGTGCAAGAGCTGAGAAGTTGGATTTGGGGGATGTTTGCTTGTTTTCCCACGCAGTAATGTGGTCTGTGGTGGATACCATAGCTCTCACTTGGAAGTGGGGAATGAGCAAGCTCCTCTGCCCTGGAAAGGGGCTGAGGGATTCCCCAGCCCCCAGGAGAGCTTCCAAGCATAGTTAGTGAAACTTTGTAGGACTTAGACTTGGTTGTTTCCTAGGCAGGTAATGATTAGGTGGAACCAACGCTGGAAATAAGAAGTGATATCACTTGAGGAAGGGATTTGGGGAAGAGAAATTCTGTTCCACAAGGTTGCCATCACCCCTGTTCTTTGTTTACTTCTTCAGGAGCCCCGGTTAGAAATAGCAAACAGCCCTGGCTGGTTTGGCTCAGTGGATAGAGCATCCGCCTGCGGATTGAAGGGTCCCAGGTTCAATTCCAGTCAAGAGCATATGCCCGGGTTGCGGGCTGGGTGCCCAGTAGGGGGCGTGCAGGAGGCAGCCCATCAGTGATTCTTTCCCATCATTGATGTTTCTATCCCTCCCTCTCCCTTCCTCTCTGTAATCAATAAAAATATATTTTAAAAAAATAGCAAACAGTAAGGCACTTGGGGAAAGGGGTGAGTAGAGAAAAGGAAGATGTATTTCTAAGGCACAGGAGTCCCCTCCTCCCATATGTTTTTAATGGTCTTCTGACCTTAGTCTCCCATAGATTGGATCTTTTTGGGTTTTCCCTTATACTTCCTCCTTTTTTCCTTTTATACCAATGTATTTTGTAACTACATTTCTTCTTAATGTGAAAAGTAATATGTACATATTTTTAAATATTCAAGCTGTACATAAGTGTAAAAAGTGTAAATCCTTCCACACATAACCTCACCAATTACATTTCATCCAGAAAGGTCAGAGATAAGGGATAGCAGATGAGACTAATCTTGCTTTGCTTTGGGGAATGTGCCACCAAAGGCAATTTTGTTTTATGTTCCTACCAAACGCTGGTCTCGTTCTTTTCAGTTTCCCTTCTGGGATGATACTCTGTTATTTATTGTGCTCCTTTCACAGTTCTTCTTGTCTTGCTTCTATCAAATTCAGACAAGCAAAGAGCTGTACTCTGGGTTATCCCTCACCTTACACACACCCCAGTTGTGCGGTGGGTATCTTAGAAAATGCCCAGATAGATGGCCAAAACTTTTTTCTCTTTTATGAGCAGGAAAAAAACATGAAGGAGAATCATTTTGTTTGGGAGTACTATTGGCATCTCTGCTAAATGAGAAATGTGAGACCTCTATCTTCTTGTTCATGGTCTCTGCCTGTGTAGATTATATGACTGTCCTTTCATTATCCTAAAAGAAGATGATGGTTCTCCTAAGGGTCCCTTGTATCTTTCTATGAGAAGCTCCCAAGTTTCTCTAGATAAGAAATTGGCTGTCCTTTAAACCTAGCACAACTGGGACATTTCATACTACCTCCTTGTTGAATTTATCCTTACTGGCTTTAGAAGTCCTCTGATATGCCCAGCCTTTGCACAGAAACCTTGACTGTGTCCCCCAGGAGTTTTTATTTCCTCTCCGGCAAAGCCAGTCCTAGAGAAAATTGTAGGAGTTTGTATGTGTGTGTTTTAATCCTCTCTAGACTTTGCCGTGTTCTACATCCTGGTGATATCCTGTCCCTTTCTTTATATATTTCTTGGTCTTTTCTACCTTCCCCTTAATCAAAGCCAACCTTTAAGAAATGATCTGAAATTGCTTCATATTAAGGTGTAAGTAACAAATAGTCCCTTAAAGTATTAATCTTCCCAAGAGTTTTTGTTTCATAAGAAGGAGCTAAGGAGTGGAATTATCAATATAGAATTTCAAACATAAACCTTGAGTTACAAAAATTTACTTGGAGATGGGGGCTTTCCTATTGCCCTTGAAGTCATACCTTATATCTTCTCTTACTTTGCCCAGGAGCAAGATTGCTCTTCTATAGTTTGCTTGTTTGTGTACATAGATAAGGATTTGGCTTCTGAGGAGGCAGAGGGTAGGAGAAATAAGTGTATAGCTCCTATTCCTAAGGCATTCAGATTGGAAAGTAAACAAAGTGTAAGACAGTGACTTAAGGAAATGCAACAGCTCTCTAGGAGGAAGGATACCTTAAAACCCTACACAGTACACTCCCACTTCCCAAGAGTATTTTAGGAAAGATTTAGTCATTGACTGAATAGTAACTAAGCTGAGTAAGGAGCCATCCGTGTGAGCAAATTCTGTGCAAATTTCTGAACCAGGTTGTAGCTTCTGTTTAGGGACCGTGGGTACCTTTTCAGTGTCCTCAAGCTCTGTGGTGGTATGAGTATTTGTGTGTGTGTTGTTTTTGTTAATCCTCACCTGAGGATATTTTTCCATTGATTTCTTTAAAGAGAGTGGAAGGGAGAGGAAGAGACATAGAAACATTGATGTGAGAGAGACACATCAATTGGTTGCCTCCCACATGCCTTTGCCAGGGATCGAGCCTGGAAACGAGGTATGTGCCCTTGACCAGAATCCAGCCTAGGACCCTTCAGTCCCCAGGCTAACGCTCTATCCACTGAGTCACACCAGCTAGGGCTATATGAGGTATTGTGTTTTTTATTTTTAATTTGTGTTTCTCAAGGTCAAGAATTAATAGAGATAATGGCCCAAAGTTTTTTGAACATTAATATCAACTGAAAATTCAGGGAATTTTCTTATTTAGCCATAGTTGCTTCAGTGTTAGGGTGGGAGGGCCACATGTTCGGTGTGATTAGGCCATTTGAGGCATAGTAACGGGTGACAGGAAAAGCAGTTAGCCCATATGAGTTGCAACAGTACCTTGTGGGTTGGGTCCCTAGGGGGCCCTCCATCCAAGGGAGATCACAAAGCAGCCAGGGAGAGAATTGGTTCTCTGAGGCTGATTAAAAACTTTTCCAACTGGAAATAAGTAAGAAGCTATCCAGATGGCATGGAAGGGGAGGAGTTAATGGAGGGAGGAAGCAGGATTGCTTTGGCCTTAATATAAGGAGCATTTAATGAACATCTACTAGGGATCAGGTATTGTGCTCTGCTCTGGAGATTCAAGATAACATAAAAAGTAGTCACACTTTTTGAGAAGTACATAGTTTAAACTAATATGACATAATAAATGCTGTGATAGTAATACAGTCTTAATACTGTGTGACCCCAGAGGAAGCAGTGATGAATACTGCTGGGGTGAGAGGGTAATTATGCAATTTCATAGAGAAGGTGACATTTGAGCTGGGCTTTGAAAAATACATTAGAAGTTTGCTAGGCAGGCAAGGTGTAAAAGGGCATTCCAATCTTTCCTAGGTCAATAGTAGGGAGTTTGTACTATCATGCTGATAAGAGAGAAGTATGCTTTTTGCCTCTTAGGGAAATATAAGGGAAAGAGAGGGGGAAGTGGAAGGACTCTCTCATTCAAGCCAGTGATTCACTGGTTAACACTAGATCAACACAATGAAAGAGCTGAGCCAAATGGTGGAGCTCTCAGTACAAGATGTTTGTAATTTGGAATCTAAATAAAGTTTGCAAGTTGAAGGTTTTTACTGGCTTCTGCCCTATCTTCCATACTCAATAAATCTCTCCCATTAATCCCAAGGCCCACTGAATTCTGCAAAAGTTACCACTTCTTTCCCTATCACCTTCCATTAAATTGTTTCTTTCAGCTGTCCTGGCAGGCGTTGGTCAAGACCTTCTAGAAAGGCATAATAATGAGTCCTTTTGTCAGAAGGATGTGGGACTGGATCCCAGTACGCAGGGAAAGCCTAGGTCTTCCTAACATTTAGTCCCAAAGGAAGTACTTATCTAAAATGAATAGAGGCAGAAATTCTATCCAATCTCAGCTCTTGTTCCTGTCCTGGTGCCCTCTTCAGAGTTCAGTATCTATTGCTTCCCTAGGAGGTATAGTGGTATAATAGTAGCAAGAGTACCTGACTGGGAGTACGTGTTAGAGAAGATTTGCTACTAAACAGCTGTGTGACAGCTGATAGCTGTCTGTATGGTAACACCAGGCAAGGTGATTAATTTTATGTGCCTTGGTTTCCTCACCTATAAAATACAGAGACTGGGTAGATGACCTCTAGATTGCTTCTTACCTGGCAAACTGACTTTACATGGCTGACATTTGGGAATGGAGACTAGTGGCTATATACTTGGAACTCAGTCTCTGTAGATAGGTGAGAGGCTTCATATGTAGTAGGCATATGCTACCAAGTGGAAGGAACTCAAAGCTACCAAGTGGAAGGAAGCCAAAGGAACAGAGTTGTGTTCTAGCTGGGATCAGCTGGCTGAGAAAGCCTTCCTATTCATACTTTCCTGCACTGGTGGGAGAGCTGCCCATCTAAAAAGAACCTGCCCCTTTATCCTCCCTCTTTCCCCTCTCCCAGTGGGCTGTTGCCAGGGTCAAGCCTCAGTCCTCCCTAGTTAATGGTCATCTGATAAGTCATTCTTGTGGAGCTGCACTTCTAAGGGAAGTTAAATCTGGTTTCTTCTGTTCTGAACTGAAAGGGTTGAAAGGAAAATCTCCTTCCTCCCTCTTTATTTTTGTCTCAGGTCTAGAGGTAATAATCATCACACTACTTGACTGGTTGGCTGTGGTTTATTGTTTACCTTTGAATGGATCATTTGCCCACTATCAACACTTAGCAAAAAAGTCACTACCAGAATAGTGAAGTCAATTGAATCTTACAGATATTATTTCATTTTTGTACCCCTGATTTTTTGAGAGTCTAGCTAGCTATTGCATAAAAAAAGCCATGATGCCCTTATAAATATGTCGGGATTAAAGATCAAGGCATAGCGATGGACAGCCCATCAATTCCTGTGAACAGGGAAGAAGGACATATTGAGGGTGACACATTGGGGTGGGAGGTAGTCTTTTATAACCCACTGGTTACTGATCTCTGATAAGCCAAGGTTGCTTAGTAGCAAGAAAGTTTGCTGATTGTGTGTCTGAGCTCTGGTTTGACTTACTGTCTGCGGGGGTTATTGATCAGGGCTTTGCAACCTGAGTATGTCTGTGACTGTTTCCTATCTTCACTCTTCCCCAACTCCCTACTGTTTTCCCAAGCCTACAGTGATGTGTCTGCCCATGAGAATTCAGTCTACTCTAATTTCCATGTTTTAATTTTGTAGAATAGTAACATTAAGGCTTAGTGTTCTGCCCCTTAGATCATGTTTTAAAATAGATAAAAGGTAGACCAGCTGGGTATGGCTCAGCAGTTGAGCATCCATCCGGAAACTAAGCTCACCGGTTCAACTCCCAGTCAGGGCATATGCCTGAATTGGGGGCTCAAACCCAGTAGGGGGCATGCAGGAGGCAGCTGATCAATGATTCTCATCATTGATGTTTCTATCTCTCCCTCTACCTTCCTCTCTGAAATCCATAAAAAAAAATATTTTTTAAAAAGGTAAAGGAATAAGTTGAAGATTCTAGTAACTTTTCCTGTTGTTTCTTTAGAGTACTGTATAATATATGCCCTGGCTGAGTGGCTAAGTTGATTGGAGTGTCATCCCATACACCAAAAAGTTGCAGGTTTGGTCCCCAGTCAGGGCATGTATGGGAGGTAACCGATCGATGTTTCTCCCTTCCTCTTTCTCTAAAAATCAATAAAAATATATTATCAGGTGAGGATTTAAAAAAGAGTATCATGTCACCTAAAGGAAACTTGATCAGTTTATCATCTGCAGTTATTTTTTTTATTTTTGTTTTTTTGTTTTCATCTTTAATTTCTTTATTGGTTAAGGTATTACAAGGGTGTCCTCATCCCCCCCATTAACCCCCAACCTCCCCCCCCTGCAGTAATTTTTTTTAATGTAGTTATTTTTCTATTGTGTCATCTGTTTTCAAATTTAAAGTGTAGAGTTTTATGATGACCTTGCCTCTTTTCCTATGAAACAGTGTATATGAACCACATAAATAGGTTTTTAAAAATAATTCATCCTGCCCATCCGGCATGGCTCAGTGGTTGAGTGTTAACCTGTATACCAGGAGGTCATAGTTGAATTCCCGGTCAGGGCACATGCCCGGGTTGCAGGCTTGATCCCCAGTAGGGGGCATGCAGGAGGCAGCCAATCAATGATTTTCTCTCATCATTGATGTTTCTCTCTCTCTCTCCCTTCCTCTCTAAAATCAACAAAAATATATTTAAAAAGATAATAACTCATCCTCACAGAAGTTGAGTAACCCTAAGAGAAACAAATTTCTTAAATGTACCCAGAACTTTGGATTCAAATCCTGCTCTTTGCTACTCTCCCCTCTCCCCTGTTCATCCTTATAGATAAGGAAGCTGAGGCTCAGAAAGGCAAAAGAGAGTGAGTAGCCTAAGATCACAGTGGGTTAACTGAGAAAGGGAATAAAATTCAGGCTTGCACAATAACAAAGCCCTTACTACTACATGGGACTGTGTCTGTCTAGTTTGGCTTTCAGTTTTCATAACTTTAGTAGCAGGATTGGAGAATCCTCTAATCCCTGTACTCAGTCCTCATCTTAATTCCATCTAGGAGTGAAATTAACTATGGCCTATAGGCTGGCCAGAGACTAGACTTCCTTCTATCCCCTACTAACCCATCTTTCAGTGTCAGGCCTCTCTAAAGCAGTGTTTTTAAAATTATTTTGGTCACGACTCACTTTTTTAAAAAAAGGCATTTTACATCAAAATTCAGTGTGTGTACATATACAAGAGACATTTTTACGATATGATTCTTTTTTGTTGTTTTTGCTATTAATCCTCACCTGAGGATATTTTTTCCCATTGATTTTTTTAGAGAGAGTAGAAAGGAGGGAGGGGGGGATGAGAGAGGGAAACATCAATTGGTTGCTGTCAGCACACACCCTGACTGGGACAGGGATCAGACCTGCAACCCAGGTATTCCCAGTTGACTGGGAATCAAACCCAAGACCCTTTAATGCAGTGGTTCTCAACCTTCTGGCCCTTTAAATACAGTTCCTCATGTTGTGACCCAACCATAAAATTATTTTCGTTGCTACTTCATAACTGTAATGTTGCTACTGTTATTAATCGTAATGTAAATATCTGATATGCAATGATGGTCTTAGGCGACCCCTGGGAAAGGGTCGTTCCACCGCCAAAGGGGTCGCGACCCACAGGTTGAGAACCACTGCTTTAATGTGTGGCCAACACTCTAACCACTGAGAAACACAGGCCAGGGCACAACATGATTCTTATGCTTACTATTTGTAGTTACGCTTAATTTTCTTTTTAATATACTTACCATCATCCACCAAGTCATTTCACGGCCACTATTGGCTTATAGCCTCAGTTTGAGAAACTAAAGGTTTGAGGGTGAAAACAGCTAAAGAACTATAACATTGGTTAAGAAGCTAATTAATACTGGTTCTTGCACTACAGAATTTTGGGTTTCATGGACCAATTAATTTTAATTGTTTTTTCCCCCCAAGTAATTATATTTAGAAAGTTTACTACTGCCTGTCACCATAAATTTTTTAAGCATTAAAAAAAAAAAAAAAACCCCACCCAAACAGTTGTTTAGGAAGTTTATAAAAAATATATTTCCTGTTAAAAAAGAATTATGTAGAATGAAAAAAATCTGAATCCTTCACATACCATTTTCCTCATTCCCACTCTCTTCCGAGGTAACCACTGTTAACAAATGGATGTGTATCTTTCCATACTTTTTTCTGTGCAGAACTGTCTTTTTTACAGAAATAGGATCCAACCACATGTTTTAGTCTACAGCATATTTTTTACTTCACAATAGATTTTAGAGGTTTTTCATATATATATATATGTGTGTGTGTGTGTATATATATATATATATATATATTTGAGAGAAAATTAATTCTAAGAAATTATAAATCTTGTTATAAAGAATATATTCAAGTTTAATAAATTTAGCTTTATGAAAAACATGCTATATTGTCTTTATTTTTATCATTTCATCATAGACCAGTGAAAACTTAATAAAAAAATGGCATATGTGAATCTGGATTCTTAGGATACACTGGCCTAAGAGACTATAGAATACCTAGTAGGATCAGAGTAATTTGTTCCATTCCTCTGTCTTACTCTAATATACTTTTCTAAGTTCTCACTTCTATCTCGTTCCTCTTCCAATTTTCTCTTTATAGTTTTTTGTGGGGTTTTTTTGTTGTTTGTTTTTTTGTTTTTTTTAGAGAGAGAGAAACATTGATTTGCTGTTCCCACTTATTGGTTGATTCTTGTATGTGCCCTGACTAGGGATCAACCCCGCAACCTTGACATATCAGGAAGATGCTCCAACCAACTCAGCCAGCCAGCCAGAGCCGACACTTTCTTTTTTCTCTATCTCTTTTATGTTATGGTTGCTTTTTAGGAATATATTGATAACCAATTCTGAATTATACCTTAGTATATTAAATTGATCTTTTCTGTGAATTAGGGCCACTCAGTAGCAAAACTATCTCATTTATTAATGCTATGCAAAATAAATCTTTCACTTAGTCCTTATAGCCACTCTATGAGGTAGGCATTTTTTCCATTTTATAAAAGTAGAAGGTAAGACTTGAGCAGAACATATTTTTTTCTTTCTTTTTAAAATTGAATTTAGAGAGAGAGGAATGGAAAGAGAGAGAGAGAGAAACTCTATTTGTTCCACTTATTTATGCATTCATTGGTTTCTTCTTATATGTGCCCTGAGGGGATCAAACCTGCAACCTTGGCTTATGGGGACAATGCTCTAACCAACTGAGCTACCTGGCCAAGGCCAGAAAATTTTTCTTGATGTCATATTAATAATGATTAGTAACTTAATAATCATTTGAGCACTTTAGGTCAAACACACAAATTCTTTATGTGTGTTATCTCATTGAATCCTCACAACCTTAGGAAGTAGGTCCTCATAAGGCTGTTACCCATTCTACAGATGAGAAAAGGAGTACACTGATAAGATTTAGTAACTGGCCCAAAGTTTCACAGCTAATAAGCAGAACTGTAAAATAAACCCAGTCAATTGTACTCCACAGCCACAGAATTGGACTCTGCACTGCCTCCTGTATGATTTTTCTGTCTTTACTGGGGTTGCAGAGATTTTAACCCTGATTTGACTTCAAAACAACTTGCTATAGTGACAAAATGTTTCCCCACATATACTGTAGAGTATGATGATTGTGGAGTCACTAGAGAAGGGAAAAATTAATTTGAACAAGCAGAGTACAACCCAAGCAATGCTTAGATTTTAGAAGTTTTGCATGCTCTGATCATACTAACTTCTTCTTTGAATGCCTTAGTTTCTTTCCCCCTCAGAGTCAGATTGATGAAGTATTCAGGTTTGCATGATTAGCCTCCTGAAGCCCTACTTCTCTCTCTGCCTCCTCCAGCACCAGCTTTCCTAGCCTCTTGGAAGGAAGGTAGAGAAGGCTCGATTGGCTACCTCCTGTACACCTCAAGTTTATTCTTTCATCAAATATTTATTGCTTGAAGATTTACTCTTACACCATCCCCTGGAGATTCCTGCATGTGTTTAGAAGGTATACCTTCTTTCTCTGTCTCTAATTTGGAGGACTACAGCTGTTAGGCCCTTTTAGTATGGAGGGTAATCTAATCCCTAAGCACTAGGAAGACAGCTGCAAGTTGAGAGCAGGTCAAGCCTACTGACTCTTAGACTTAAGAAACTTTCAGACGTGGGGAGGTGGCAGAAGCAAAATGAAAGAGTTGATGATTCTCTACTCACCTTTGACCATAAATGTGTAGATTTTCTGGCAATTGGACCTTGGTTAGATTTTCAGAAATATCAAGAAGACTGGTCACATATGAAGGATACAGAACCAGAAGATAGCCCTCCACTATTAGGAGGATTGACATTCCCACACCACTAGAATGAATCCCTTCTTTTGAAAGCTAGAAAAAAGCAGAGCAGGAGGAAGAAAAAGGACAGCCCCAAGCCCTAGCTGGTATGGTTCAGTTGGTTGAGTGTTGTCCTGTGCACCAAAAAGTCACTAGTTTAATTCCCTGTTAGGGTACATGCCAGGGTTGCAGGCTCGATCCCCAGTAGGGGGTGTACAAGAGGTAGCCAATCGATGTTTCTCTGTCACATCGTTGTTTCTCTCTCCTAACGATGTTTCTCCCTTTCCCTTCCTCTCTCTCTAAAATCAATTTTAAAAAAAGAAAGAAAAACACTAACAAACAAAAAATAAAATCAATAAAAACATTTTTTTAAAAAAGGACAGCCCCAGGAAACCAGGGAGATACTGAGGATCTACGGTACTTGTAGGTGGATCTAGATGTTCTTCAGGCCAACTAAAAGTTGATCAATTTGCTATTCTTTAAAGACATGGTGAGAAATTAATGGAAGGAGTAGACTTCTTCTACACAGTTTTCAGTCTCCACTTTGGCTCCGTTGGCACTTGGGGATTATGTAGTAGTGTAAACTCTACTTCAGATGCAGTTCTTATTTTATCGTTCTCCACTCTTACCACTGAGTGTCAGCTGCCTGGTTACACTCAGTGGTGTAACCAAACGGTGGATGATTATAAGATCACTAGAGGCCCGGTGTACGAAATTCGTGCACAGGTAGGGTCCCTAGGCCTGGTCAGCAATCAGGGCCGATTGGGGCCTTCCGGCTGCCAGCCAGGACCTTCCTTCCCCAGCTTCTGGCTAGGACCCTGGTGGTCAGCGCACGTCATAGCGATCGATCGAACTCCTGGCCTCCCGGTCTAACTCCCGAGGGGACACTTTGCATATTAGCCTTTTATATATATATAGATATAGATAGATAGGAGCAAAGAAATGAAGAGATTCTATCCTTTGTCTAAAAAGTGATTGTAACTATAATGGGTCTGTTTTAATTTTACCCGATTTTTTTCTTACAGGACTGTTGAAGCCTGGAAGTCCCCTCCCCTTCCCCCTCCCCCCTTTGCCGCTTTGTGGCATTCCCCTCCCTCCACCCTTTCCCACTCTGAAAATCTAGCCATGACTAGCAGAAGCACAGCCAGGCCCAATGGGCAGCCCCAGGCCAGCAAAATATGCCAGTTCAAATTGGTCCTGTTGGGTGAATCTGCAGTGGGAAAGTCTAGCCTGGTGTTACGTTTTGTCAAAGGACAATTCCATGAGTACCAGGAGAGCACCATTGGAGGTGAGTATCTCAGGGAAAGAAAAGGTTCAATGCTTAGTAAGGCTTTTGAAGGGAGATCTAGGGACCTAACTGAAGCTGGCCGTCTTAGCTCCCTGGAATGGAAATCCTTTATAAAACAGAAAGAAAGAAAAAGCCATAATGCCAAAAAGCAGGTATATATTCATCTTCTTGCTTTCTACAGAAAGAAGATTGACCTTAGCTCACCAATAAAACCACTAATTTTTATCTGTCTCCCTCCCCCTATTCTCATCTGAATCCCAGTCAAGTTCAGCTGAGTGTCATCTTGAGCAGGGGTGGTTTGGAGCAGATTCATAATCAGAGATACACACCAGAATCATCTGGGGAACATTTTCATCCTATGCATGCTTGGGCCCTACCCTAGATCTACTGATTAGTGTTGAAGGCGGTAGGGGTGTAGGCATATATGTATGTGCATTCTGATGCACATATCTGATAAAATAGAGGCTGGAATTAAATATGAAAGATAAAGGCCATTTGCCTTTCCCACATTTGCTACCTTCTCCCTGCCACTACCTCAAAAGTAGGTTGCTAATTCAATAAAAGATCACTTATGAGAACTCCATGTTACTATTTCCCCGCCTGTACTAGTCACCTTGAAAATGTGGTATTCTTGCCCTAGCCGGCTTGGCTCAGTGGATAGAGCGTCGGCCTGCGGACCAAAGGGTCCCCAGTTCAATTCCAGGCACATACCTCAGGCCCTGGTTGAGGCGCGTGCAGGAGGCAGCCAATCAATGTGTTTCTCTTACATTGATGTTTCTTCCCTATCTTTCCTTCTCTCTTGCACTCTCTCTAAAAGATCAATGGAAAAATATCCTCGAGTGAGGATTAACAAAATATAAATAAATAAAATGTTCTTTAAAAAAAAAGAAAATGTGGTGGTCTTAGGCCAGCAGAAAATTATAGAAAAAGTAACAGACAAATAACATTGATAAAGGTGGGACCTCCCATCAAACTTTAAAATCTTCTAATCAGTTATTTTTTTTCTTCTCTATTCAGTTCTTGATGTGAGTTTTATCTGAAGCTTATTATCTCTGTCATTATCTCTTATTTTGGTTAGAAGAGGGATGACTCTGGTGTAAGTGCCAGTTCTTTCTGTCCCTCATACTTTATTTATGATGTGCACCCACTCCTTAGACGAGAGAAACTTCTGCAGGAAGGACTTAGCCAAGCATGGTCTTCTGGTCTTACTCCTGGTTCCAGGAATATATATAAAGAGAACACTAAACCTTTTCCTGTAGCTGAATTACCCAAGTCATGACTGGTCTTAGGCTGAGAGTGGAGATATTTTGAAGGGGTGTGGAATGTTCCCATTCATCCTCTCACAACTGCTTCTCCATTCTCTTATCCATAGCGGCCTTCCTCACCCAGTCCGTTTGCCTAGATGACACAACAGTCAAGTTTGAGATCTGGGACACAGCAGGGCAGGAGCGATACCATAGCTTGGCCCCCATGTACTACAGAGGTGCCCAAGCTGCAATTGTGGTGTATGACATTACTAATCAGGTAAGTGGACTGAGAGGGTGATCCTTGCTTTCACTTATAGGAATTAAATTAGGTGGGGGAGAGAAAACAAGTTCTCAAAATAACAAAATTATGCTTCCAAGTGCTAAGAAGACAAAGGTAATAAATTATCAGAGACTAGAGGCCCTGTGCATGAAATTCGTGCACTGGGTGAAGGGGTCCCCCAGCCTGGCCTGTGCCCTCTCACAGTGCGGGAGCCCCTAGACCTATCGCCCCAAAGAGGTAGGCCCCACCCACCCATCCAGGGCTCCTCGATGGATTGCCCCAAAGAGGTAGGACGGAGCCAGGGGTCCCGCCTCTGCGCCACATAGAGCCGTGGGACCCCCAGGCCTGGCTGCATGGAGTGGCCACTGGGCCCCGCCTCCGCACATGCAGCGTCAAGTCCCCGCCCACCCACACTCGCCCGCTGAGCATGCAGCCTCCTAGTGATGGATTGTGGGATTGTGACGGCGTGAGGGCATCACAGAGTGAGGGTGTGACGACCACCTAGGCCAGTAGTCGGCAAACTGCGGCTCGCGAGCCACATGCGGCTCTTTGGCCCCTTGAGTGTGGCTCTTCCACAAAATACAAAAAAGGGCCAAAGAGCCGCATGTGGCTCGCGAGCCGCAGTTTGCCGACCACTGACCTAGGCTATTCTTAGTATAGATGGGTGGTTTCAGTGAGGGAAGACCACCTAGAAGAGGTGAGTTTTGAGACTGGGCTTTAAAGGTGATGGGCCTAGATTGACAGTCATTGCAGCCCACCTATTTTCTTCCTCATGTTTTCCTAGGAAACCTTCGCCCGAGCGAAGACATGGGTAAAGGAACTACAGCGACAGGCCAGTCCTAGCATTGTCATTGCCCTGGCGGGGAACAAAGCTGACCTGGCCAACAAGCGCATGGTGGAGTATGAAGTAAGATGGCCCATAGAGCTCCTTTCTAATACACTCCCTCTGTTCTTGGGACCTCTTTTGTCCAAACCTGCCTTCTCTAGAAACCTCATCTGAGGACATTCATCATGTCATTCCCCAGTCCTGCACCATGTTAAAAACAGCAACACTGTGACCCTAATGATAGCCAGGAGATTTTAGAGGAGTCAGAAGAAAATTCCAGAGCAGCGAGGTGGGTAGGGAATACCAGCTGTGGGAGTACCAGTGCGAAAACAGGAAGGAGGGAGCAATTGAATTTAAGGTAAGGGACTGTTCAAGGGTCAGAACCCAAAAGCCCCCAAGCAGCTTACCTTTCTTTCCCATAATTAGGATTCCTGATATCTGTTCGTTGCATAAAGTGGTCTAGACCATAGGTTATCCTTGAGGGAGTTGTCACCAAAATATGGGTCCAGAGCCAGCTGGCTCAGAGGAGAGTTAAGGTGAAGGAACCTAGGACATTGCCTAGCTCTGGTGCTACATGGGAGTGGAAAGGCCATAGTTGTTTTTTGTTTTTTGTTTTCTTTAATATATTTTATTGCCATAGTTGTTCTTAACCTACATTCTGAGCACCACTATACCCCATCCCTTGCAGGAGGCCCAGGCATATGCAGATGACAACAGCTTATTGTTTATGGAGACCTCAGCCAAGACAGCTATGAACGTGAATGATCTCTTCCTGGCAATAGGTAAGGTCAGAGCAGCCTGAGGTCTTCCTGTCTTTTTCCCTTACCTCCAGGCAAGATCACTAACCCAAGTCATAAGGATAAATGGGAGTGTCTCCTCTGGTGAAATACCTTAACTTTCTATTGTGACCTCCATCCATTAGCTTGTCTTTAATATAATTTACAAATAGTGAACCCTCTCCTCTTCAGAGCATTCTTTTAATGTTTCACATTTCCCCTTACTTCTCCCCCACCCAATAGTCTTTTTTGGGGGGATGAGTTAAAATCTACCACACTTTGTTCCCTTCTCTTTTTGCCTCTAGCTAAGAAGTTGCCAAAGAGTGAACCCCAGAATCTGGGGGGTGCAGCAGGCCGAAGCCGAGGTGTGGATCTCCATGAGCAGTCCCAGCAGAACAAGAGCCAGTGTTGTAGCAACTGAGGGGGTAGCTAGCAACGAACAAGTATGGAGCTAGCACGAGAGCTAAGAAATAACCTCCATTCCCAACCCTCAGCACACAGCCCCTACGGTAACAGCACACTGAGCCCTGGCTCCCAAGGGCTGCCTCCTGACAGCTCCGTCATGGCACTTTTTAACGCTTCAGCAACCAACACCAGGCAGCTGTTGCCACTGACCTCCTACCCCTACTCTGGGGCTTGGGGGTCAGATCCCCCAGGACTTACCTTCCAAAACAGACTTTCTTCACTTTGTATTATAGGTGCAAGACAGTGACCTACTTACCTTTCCTTCTCCTCCCCACTTTTTCAGAAAACATTTTTTTGTCTCCTGCCCCTTCTGCTTTGGTCAATCCCTGTCTTTGATCCCCTTGTCCTCCTCTCCCTAGGATGGAGGTGGTGAACCCAGGAACTGAGAACAGAGGTCTAGTCCAGTCATATTAAGGGCCCTGGGGGAGAGTACGGCTCAGAGCAGGAGGGAGTAAGGAAAATTCCTTTTTGGTTTATTTGGTTGGAGTTTCTCATATTTGAAAACACTGCAGTATCCATGAGTTGGCCTTGTGGAAGGTGTTTCTAGGTAGAGTGAGAATGGGAAGGCAAGCTCTTGGGCACCAGTTGGGAGTCGTGTTGTTAGTTAACTGGGCGGAGGCGGAGGCGGAGGAGAAGGTGGAGGTGCAGTGTCATCTGTGGCTCTGGAACTCTTCCAAGGCCTAGTTCCCCTTCACTCAGTCTCTTAGGTAGCTTCTCCTCCATAGTGGGGGGAACTCTGGACCCCAGAGTCCTCCAAAGAATCTTCACTGGTTGCCTGCATCTTTGGTTCTGCTGTGATCTAACTGGAGGAGGGACCAGTTTCTGACACCCATCCTCTGATTTATACATATGCATTTTTTCCTCTCTGGCCTTTGGATGGCCTCAGCCCCAGCCATTGTATCCCCCTGCAGTTTGCACTTTAATTGATGGTAGTTCAGTTGGGACACTTGTTTTATGGGGGTTTTGATTGATTTACCTGCCCTCTCACCTTTTAAATTAAATGGAATCCAAGATGTATATGAGGTTTGGGGAGGGACTGTCGAGTGGCAGCTACTCAAGCCCAATCTCCAATGCTATCTTGCTCCAACTCTGATTCCCAGCCTATATTCTTGGGTATAGGTTTGCTTTTCCTGGGGAATTAACTGAAGCAACTGGAGAGCGGTCTCAGGATAGCACAGACCATGGTAGGGGTGAAGAGGAGTCAGGCAAGAGGGAGGAGTTTTCTCTCCTTCCCCAGGGTTCATGTTCAATTTGACCCACCCATTACCATGTCTTTTCTACTTCCCTGTACATAGGTATGATCTTTATTCCCACTGTACAGTCTGTTCTTTCCCCCACCCCCACCCCTCCCATCAGGCCCTATTTCTTTTCTCCATTGTTAGTATCTTCAGTTTAGTCCCTCCATGCTTATGCCCATACTCATCCCTCATGCAACCAGTGGCTTAATCCATGTACCACTAGGGGCTAGCACCACAAAGGCCTACTTGTGGCCCCCTTAAAATATAACACCTGTTCCTGTGGTCAGAGAGACTGGCACTGAAGGTCCCTCACAACTGTCTCACATCACCAGACGAAGTTGGTCCTTTCTAAATCTCTAGCCTCTCTCCACATCCCTCATCAGGTATTTTAGGATGTCTTTGGGAAGCCATCAAGGCAGGAGAGCATTCTAAACTTCTTTTTGTTCCAGCCTAGGGTTTTGGGAAAATTGGGGAAAGTAATATAGGAAAGGTCTCAGTGACCTAGGATTGGAACCTTTCTGCCCTTTTGGCTTACAGACTTCCTTCTGTCCCAGAGCAGCTGAGAAATCCATGAGGCTGAGATTCTAAAGGACCCAGCTTAGGTTCTTCCACTTAGGCTTCAATTCCCTTCCTTTTCCAGGGGCAGCCTTAGTTCCCGTGGCCCTGAAATACATACACATTTTTGTCTTCCTTTGCCAGCACCTCACCAGCCCCCAACAGCACCCAGTGCATTCTTAAAAGTGGAAGAACTAGGATGGCTCTCTTAAGTCTCTTAGAAATGAAGTTCTTTCTCTGTGCAGCTTTCCCCATGGAGCAGGAGTGAGGATGTTTCATTGCCTTGGGGCTGGGAAACCATTTCTGCCGGCTTCTTCTCCCTCTCCAGCCCCTTTAGGAACAGGATTGGCCTTAGCTTCTGGGCCTATCTGCTGCCTTCCTTCTACTTCCTACCAGCTCTCTGCTTTTCTTTGAGCTCTCTTGGGCTTGGAAATCTTAGTTTTTATTTCGCAGCTCTTCATTTTTTCCTTCTATCAGTTTTTTTTTGGGGGGGGGTTCCCTTTTTTTCTTTTAAGAAAGCATTTGCCTTTCCCCCCCTTACTCTTCCAACATAACAATCGTGGTAACAGAATGCGACTGCTGATTTACCGATGTATTTAATGTAAGTAAAAAAGGAAAAAAAAGAAAAGTGTATTGGAGTGTTGCTTCTTTTTTTTTTTTTTACTTTGACACGAGAAATTTGGAAGAAAGGGCACCCAGTAGTTTTATTGCATCAGAAACACACCCTCCCCTGCATGTTGGTGCCTCCTTATTCCCTCTAATCTGTTCTTGAATAGTGAGATAACCTAACTTGGAAAATAGCATCTTTATTGCTGTTTTATTTGTTTGTTTGTTTTGGGGGGTATTTTGGAATTTTTAAAAAAATTTTTAATTGATTTTGAGAGAGAGGGAGAGGTGGGGGGAGAGAAACATCGATGTGAGAGAAAAACATTGATTGGCTGCCTCCCATAAAGGCCCCAACCAGGGATAGAACCTGCAACCTGGGTATGTGCCCTGACCAGGATTTGAGCCCACCACCTTTTGGTGTACAGGAAACTCAACCAACCGGTCCCGGGCTTTATTGCTGTTTAATCTCTCCTATTCCCAGGCCACTAGAGAGCTCATCAAGTCTGACCACAGCTATTTTTTTTTTAAGTCCTCTTAACAGAACATATATATTGGCGGTGGAGGGGTGTCTATGACCTTTGGGCAGATAGTTGATGAAATTGGAGAGGTGGAATTTGTGACTCCTGTGAAGTATTATGCAAAAATGTATGTATTTCTGTAGGGAGAGGGTCCTTTGCCTTATTAGTATCTCAAAGGAGACCATGACTTAAAAAAAGATTTTTTAAAAAATCACTGCCCTTGCCGGTTTGGCTCAGTGGTTAGTGTGTAGGCCCACAGACCAAAGGGTCAAGGGTTCAATTCCCAGTCAAGGGCACATACCTGGGTTGTAAGTTTGATCCCCGATGTTTCTCTCTCTTCTTCCTTCCCACACTTCCACTCTCTCTAAAGATCAATGGAAAAAGGATTTAAAAAAATACTGAACTAGCATTTTTTATTGATCATGTGGCTTTACCCCAACAGGAAAATTTATCCTGGATCTGCTTTTATTTCCTGCTGTATGTGAAGCCCTTTAGTCTCAGAAAGGTGGTGGGTGGGAGAGAATGATACAAAGAAAAGATTAGGTATGGATGCAGGAGAAGTTTTAAATTCCAAAGAATCTGAAAGGAAAGAGGACTGGTGCTAAACAGACCTGGCGTTCCAGTCCTGTCTCTTGCCAACTTACCAGCTGCGGCCTTGATAAGTGACTTAGCTGCTCTCTGCTTCAGTTTCTTCTGTAAAACAAAGAAAAGTTGTGGTTTAAAGGTCAGTTATGTACAGCATGTGTATGTCACACAAGGAGATGATACTGTTGTTAAGAAATACTCTTATCCTTGGGCTGAGCCTGACTTTTTTTTTTTTTTTTTTTTGACACATCGATTGGTTGCCTCCCACTCACGCCCCAACCCAGGGTGAAGATCTGACCTGCAACCCAGGTACCTGCCATTGACCTGTAATCGAACCCAAGACCCTTAGGTGCACAGGCCGACACTCTAACCAATGAGCATGCCAGCCAGGGCTGAGCCTGATTTTTTAAAATATATATATATATTTTTTAAAATTTTAAAAAAAAATTTTTTAAAATATATTTTTATTGATTTCAGAGAGGAAGGGAGAGGGAGACATAGAAACATCAATGATAAGAATCGTTGATCAGCTGCCTCCTGCACGCCCCCTACTGGGGATCAAACCCACAACCGAGGCATGTGACCTGGTTCGTTGATTGACAGTCAACCATACCAGCCAGGCCTGAGCCTGATTTTTAAGACTAGTAAAGCCAGGCCGACATGGCTGAGTGGTTGAGGGTTGACCTATGAACCAGGAGATCATGGTTGCTGGCTCAATCCCCAGTAGGGGGTGTGCAGGAGGCAGCTGATCAATGATTCTCATCATCGATGTTTCTGTCTCCCTCTCCCTTACTCTCTGAAACCAATTTAAAAAAAAAAGACTAGTAAGATAGTGTTAGGATTGTCAAAGGAAGAATGCACAAGGCTAAAGTGGTAAGGGATTATAAATTTACGAATTCGTGCACCAGTGGGGTCCCTCGGCCTGGCCTGCGCCCTGTCACAATCTGGGACCCCTCGAGGGATATCAGAAAGCTGGTTCCAGCCCAATCCCACAGGCCAGGCCGAGGGACCCCACTGGTGCAC
>NW_005368921.1:642431-649246 GCF_000412655.1 Myotis brandtii
GACCCCAGCAGCAAGCTAACCTACCAGTCTGAGTGTCTGCCCCCTGGTGGTCAGTGCATGTCATAGCAAGCAGTTGAGCGACCTTAGCATATCATTAGCATATTATGCTTTGATTGGACAACCGGACACTTAGCATATTAGGCTTTTATTATATAGGACTAGAGGCCAGGTGCACCTAATTTGTGTACAGGTGGGGTCCCTCAGCCTGGCGGGTGATTGGGGCCAATCGGGGCTGCGGGAGGTTGGCCAGCCAGGGGGAGGGGCTGCGGGAAGTGGGCCGGCTGCGGGAGGTTGGCTGTGGGAGCGCACTGACCATTAAGGGGCAGCTCCTGCATTGAGCGTCTGCCCCCTGGTAGTGTGCGTCATAGCGACTGGTTGACCAGTCTCTTGGTCGCATAGGCTCATATATATATATGTATATATGTATAGATAGATAGATAGATAGATAGATAGATAGATAGATAGATAGGTAGATTGATTAAGTCATCTGGATACCAGTGCCAGCACCCAGCAAAGGGGAGTCAGATTTTAAAGGACTCCAGACGGGCTTTTTCTGGGAGAGTCCAGATCCTGGAAAGGTCCAGAGAGGAAGGATAATGGTCTTAGCAAGTGGAATGTGGTCTAAGCAAAAAGGAATGTCCATTGTGAAGTGGCCTAAAGATCAGTTTCCAGGGGAGGGGTATCCATTCAGTTATTTGATCAGACCTAACAGGTCTTGCACCAGGCCTCTCCAATGATTTAATTGTACACAAATTTAATTGTGTTGAAAATATTTCTGAAAACTTGAGAGCCAAAATCTTTAGAGCCTATTCAGTGTCATTGCCCCTTTCTGTATATTTCTTAGTACTCCCCCAGACTCCTGGATTCCTGGTATTATCTCTAGTTCAGTTTAAGAGATCAGAAAGGGGAGGGTTGGGGGGAATGATCTTCAAAAATTAGAGATGAAGTCCTTAATTTAAAGTGAGTAAGGTTGTAGCTCAACCTTCTGTTCCCTAGAGGGCAGTGTAGATACCTTTGCCCCAGGTTCACAGCCGGCCAATGACAAAACAAGTTTTTAGTCCTGCACCAAATGCTAGAGCAAATTATTTGTATTAGTCTCCTTTGCTCTAAGATTATGAGCGATTATAATCTTCCTAATTTGGGGTGTTATATATGTCGTTGCTCTTGTTAAACGACGATTTTTAAAAATTGACTTAACGAATCAAAATAAAAAAACGTGGCTATTCTGTGTTGATGGTTCCCTAATTTGGGGAGAAATTTGACTAGTCCACGAAATCTCAAAGTCTTTGAACCACTATTTAGGCTTCGTTTCTGCTCATTCTTGTATATAAGAATCGCTTGACCTTGTTTTCTCTAAAAGGCAAACAGGGCTGTTGTCGCTGCAACATAGTTGTTGATCAAAAACAGGGTGGAGGCGAGCCTCTCCGCCAAGAGAAACCGGGCTGGATCCCGCGGCCTCGTCCAGTGAACGCACCTTTATTCTCAGCTGTAGGCGGGGCGGGGGCGGGGCGGGGGCATCCCAGTCTTCCATCTTTCAGCCCAACCTTTGGAGTCCTCGTCACCTTCCACTGCCCAGGTTCCGGACATCAGTGAGGGTCCCATTCCTTGCCCGGCGAGGCTGAAAAACAAACTGCCCTAGCTTCTAGCCCTGGAGGCGCCCCGCCTGCTTTGGGCTCCAGGAGGCGGGCACAGCAGCTCGCAGGCCCGCCAATGGCTGGGCGACCAGCCGAGGAACGCAAATGATCCTTTAACTCCAACCAACGTCACAGCGCTGGCCTCGCCCCTTCACCAGCAGTCGCCGGCGCTGGACGGGTCCATCACGCGGACCTCAAACTGGGTAAGGGGTTTGGGGTCGGGAGAGGGAAGAGGAGGGGGAAGGGCTAGTGACCTGGGGCCTTGGCACCCAGGGGTGCTTGGAACTCCAAGGACAACAAAATTGCCAGTACCCACCTCCACTCCCGCTGTCTGGGTGCTCCGGGGGCACGGGGTGTTGCTACAAGACACTCTTGTGCCAGCTTCTGGATGGTGGCATGGGACCAGATGCCCTGGTGCTGGACATATCCTACCTAAAGTGCCCCTGAGGAGTGGGGGGCCACCACCCGCACAAGGCGTGGCATCTTTTATGTAGCAGAAGGCTGCCTCTCCTAAAACCTGCGACATGGAATTGACTGAGTTCCCCTGCAGGTCAGCCCTACCTGCACCACTCCAGTCTGACTCAAGTGGGCTGCTGGGATTGAGGGCAGGTGGGAGGAAGGGAGAATGAAAGGCCCATGGCCCAGGAGTAAAATGCAGACTCTGCTCCTACTTCTTTCTCCCTCAGTTTTTCTGCCTGCCCTGTAGCATCTCATCAGCCATTGGGACTCTTCTCACTCCTCCCCTCTTGGTGGGGTCAGTGATCTGCTCAGTGCTGTGAGGAAGAAACTGTTGCAGGGCAGAGAACAGAATAATTACCTTCTTCCTACTCTAGCCCATACCCTGACACACTGGCCATTGACGCCTCAATTTGCTGAGCTCACTGGAGTGGCATAGACAAGGTAAGGGTGGGGACCTGGGATTGGGGTCCAGTTCCCAGCTGGGTTCAATTTTTTTAGGGTGGGTGGAGAGAGAGGAGGGGACTGAAAGGCCTTCAGAGATAATGTTATTACTTGTTTACTGATCACAGCAGCTGTGCTATGGGTGATCTCATTTCCTAGATGAGGAAGCAAGTTCAGAGAGGCTTTGTTCATTATGTTGCCCAGGGAACCGAGCTGGTTAATGGCTGGGCCGGTTTCTCAAAGCAGTTTGACTCCAGAATCAGGTCCTTCACTCCATTAGGCTGCCACTACCTTTTTTACCTTTTTGTTCCTGTTTAAGTCAGTCTGCCCTTCAGTTGTCTTCTCCTGTCTTAAGAAATAAATTTTGGCCCTAACCGGTTTTGCTCAGTGGATAGAGCGTGGGCCTGCGGACTGCAAGGTCCCAGGTTCAATTTCGGTCAAGGGCATGTACCTTGATTTCGGGCACATCCCCAATAGGGGATGTGCAGGAGGTAGCTAATTGATGTTTCTAACTCTCTATCCTTCTCCCTTCCTCTCTGTAAAAAATCAATAAAATATATTTTAAAAAAGAAAGAAAGAAATTTTGCCCTTTTAGGCCCAAAAGTAGAGTGGAGGATGGGAGATGGGTGATTCTAGAAGATTCCTATTTCTCCCTCTAACCCTATTCCCTTTCATCCTGTCAGTACAGTGTCTGAAGTGCTCCAGGTTTTCTCTAAGGGCCCATTTGGACCCCCACTCCTACACTTTGGCCTCATTACCACAGAAAAAGTCTCTCCAGATGACCTCCTCTGTGTCTTTCTCCCACTCATTCCCTCAAACTGCCCTAATAGCATTCCCTCCCAGGAATTCCTATCTTGATCTCAGAATCTTCCTCCTACAGGTCTGCCACAATGCTGCTGCTGCTGCATAGAGCTGTAGCCCTGGGGCTCAGACCCGCCTGCAGGTAGGCCAGCCCATCCTAAAAGGTCTCCTAACCCATATCTTTTACCCCCAGTATCTTTATAATGTCTTCTCTTATCTGCCAGATAAGATAATTAAGATGGTGGCAAGGAAGGAAAGGGTAAGCCAGATCCCACTTGTCTCACCTATCCCTGGAGAAACTAAGTTCCAACTAAAGAAGCCACTGGCCAGCCAGGGAGAGGTAAACCCCAGGCCTTCGCTGATCAGAAGTGTGTTACTAAGAAGACTCACTTTCTCTTCCAGATTCAAGTCTACCCACTCAAGGCTCTGCATTCAGGCCTGCTCTACAAATGATTCATTTCAGCCTCAGTGCCCCAGCCGTGCCTTCTCTACAGATAACTCCAGCACCAGGGGATGGAGAGTCATGGGAACCCTGTTAGGCCTTGGTGCAGTGTTGGCCTATCATGACCGTCGTTGCAGGGTAAGTGGGAAAGGAAAAGACTTCACTCTCAGGGATCCTAGTGTGCTCCCAGGCAAGCCAGGGTGTTACCACAGAGCCCACAGTTGACACGTCTTCATGCACAAGTAGAGATGAAATCTGCTACTTCCATTTCCCAGTGGCCACGACTTTGTGGATTGGCTTAGGGTGAGCTGCAGTGATTGCTTCTTAATATTCTGTTCCCTTTTGCCTCACCCCTGTTCTGCCTGCAGGCTGCTCAGGAGTCACCACACATATACACCAGAGAGGAAGTAAAATCCCACAGCAGCCCTGAAACTAGGATCTGGGTGACTCTGGGCTCTGAGGTCTTTGATGTCACAGAATTTGTGGACCTACACCCAGGGGGGCCATCAAAGCTGATGCTAGCAGCTGGGGGTCCTCTAGAGCCCTTCTGGGCCCTCTATGCTGTTCACAACCAGTCCCACATACGTGAGATACTGGCTCAGTACAAGATCGGGGAGCTGAGCCCTGAAGACAAGATGCCATCCACCTTGAAGACCTCTGACCCTTACGCTGATGATCCTATACGTCACCCAGCTCTGAAGGTCAATAGCCAGCGCCCCTTTAATGCAGAGCCCCCCCCTGAGCTGCTGACAGAAACCTACATCACACCCAACCCTATCTTCTTCACTCGAAACCATCTGCCTGTACCTAACCTGGACCCAGACACCTATCGCCTGCATATTGTAGGACCACCTGGGAGACGGCCACTGTCCCTATCCCTGGATGACTTATACAAGTTCCCCAAGCACGAGATCACGGTCACTGTGCAGTGTGCTGGCAACCGGCGCTCTGAGATGAGTCAGGTAAAAGAAGTAAGAGGTCTGGAGTGGAGAACAGGCGCCATTAGCACTGCACGCTGGGCTGGGGCACGACTGTGTGATGTATTAGCTAAGGCTGGTCACCAACTCCATGAAACTGAGGCCCACGTCTGCTTTGAGGGACTGGACTCAGACCCCACAGGGACTGCCTATGGAGCATCCATCCCTCTGGCTCGGGCCATGGACCCTGAAGCTGAGGTCCTGCTGGCATATGAGATGAATGGGCAGCCTCTGCCTCGTGACCATGGCTTTCCTGTGCGGGTGGTGGTTCCTGGTGTGGTGGGTGCCCGCCATGTCAAATGGCTGGGCAAAGTGAGTGTGGGACCAGAGGAAAGTTACAGCCACTGGCAGCGGCGAGATTACAAAGGCTTCTCTCCTTCCGTGGACTGGGACTCTGTAGATTTTGACTCTTCTCCATCTATTCAGGAGCTTCCTGTCCAGTCAGCCATCACAGAGCCCAAGGATGGGGAGATGGTAGAGGCAGGGGAGGTGACTGTCAAGGGCTATGCATGGAGTGGTGGTGGAAGGGCTGTGATCAGGGTGGATGTATCTCTGGATGGGGGCCTAACCTGGCAGGTGGCTGAGCTGGATAGAGAGGAACAGCGCCCCCGTAAGGCCTGGGCCTGGCGGCTCTGGCAGCTGCAAGCCCCTGTACCACCTGGGAAAAAGGAATTGAACATTGTTTGTAAGGCTGTAGATGACAGCTACAATGTGCAGCCAGACACCGTGGCCCCAATCTGGAACCTGCGAGGCGTGCTCAGCAATGCGTGGCACCGTGTCCATGTCCGTGTTGCCTCATGAGAAAGTGAAATGGCACCATCTACTCCCCAGAAGCACCTTCTCAACCCCTTTCCACACCCATCTGTTAGCCTCATTTCCACAGAAAAACCTTTCTCTCCATCTCTCCACTTCTCTCAGAAACTTTTCCTCTGCCTTCCTAAGCCACACACAGGCACACACATTGGACATTTCCACCTAGGCGCCACCCTCCTCTGACAGTGTCACATATTACTGTCCATTGACTCTGTGCCAGGAGGTGAGAGCTGTTGGAGCAAGGGGCCAGAAGTGAGAAGACTATTTCTGGAAACAAGCACTATTTTCTCTTCTTACCCTACTTCCACTTCCAATGTCGATCACCACTGAGGCCTTATTTTGCTTTTCTTGGATTCTTCAGAGAATATGTATATGTGTAAGAAAAATGGATATGTGACTTGCTGTTGCCCCTCCGGGTTGCCAGGGGTTGTGAACAGTGCAACCCTCTTCCTTTATAATTACACTTTTCTAAATATATCAATAAAGCATCTTTTTAAGACTACAAGGCTCAAAAAAGAAAAGGTGGTGACTTTTGGGACCTCTGGAGGCTGGGGAGTGAGCATGTTGCAGAAGGGAGGTGCATGGTACCGGGAGGTGTCCTGAGATGACTCAAAACAAACGCTGGAGGAAAGGGAGAAAGCAAACAGGTGCAGGGAAGTCAAGAAGTGGGGCTTCCTTCTCCGCTGTCCGTCACATCTGCAGGGCTACTTAGGAGACTGACCGCAAGACACCCCTCGAGGGAGTAAAAACTATTTGCCACCCTAGGCGAAGCCCCTCCCCCTCACTATTCCTACGCACTTGGCAGGAATGGCAACGAACGCTAAGAGGTTAAAGTCAATGTTGTCTTAGGAGGTTCAGGGACAAAATTTGGCCCTGGGGGGAGATGTGCCAGGACACATGAGGTGTCCAATGTGCGTCCAGTTTGCAAATTAGATGCAGGTGAAGGGGCAATCTTCGGCTCTCGGCACGAGACCGAGCCTTTCGGACTTCAGTCTTTCTGCGCTCAGCTACTCTCCCCTAGCTCTTCTCCCTTCTTTCCCCAGCAGTTTCCCTGGCTTGGGGGCGCTCGGTGTTCGGCCACGTCGCCTGTCGCCTGGTAGTGGGACCGGAAGTTGTTCAGGGGAGGGGAGACGGCTGGGATGGGGGGGTGTTTACCGGGGGGGCCGTCCCTCTTCAGGTGAAGCTGCTGATGGATATGGAGCCGCCGCCGCTGAGCACCCGGGACCCGGCTTCGGCCCGGTTGCCACC
>NW_005368921.1:649562-660843 GCF_000412655.1 Myotis brandtii
GTTTGACGCAGGGCTGGCGGCGGGAGGGTCCCCGCATGGCTGCGGCCCGAGGGAAAGAGGCTGGCCTTGGGGAGTTTGGCGCGGGGCCCAGGATTGGGGGGGCGGTAGCAGGGACCTAGGGGTGCTAAAAGGCGGGAGCTGGGTCAAGCCAGAGGACCAATGACATGCAGGGGCCGGCGTGCGAGAGGTCAGGGTACGGCTGGGGTGGACCGGAGGGACCGCGGAGAAAGGGAAAGCGGAGAAGGTATCTAGGGCGGAAAGCCAGGGACGCCAGGATCTGGTCGAGGTTTCAGGGAAGGACGGGCCTAGGGGGGAAAGATCGTGGAGACAGTGAGCAAAGTGGGAGACACGTGGCAGAGAAGAAACTTAAGGTGGAGTGGAAAGTGCCCTCTGGGTACTGTAGGGTGAGAAGTCGAGAGGACCCGAGAAGGAAGGTATTCAGGGCATGTGAGCCTAAGAAAGGAAGGTAGCGGAGGAAGCCCTGGGTGGATCTGGGGGGTAAGGCAGGGGGAGCGACAGACTTAGGAAGCAGGTCTAAACTACAACAGCCCTCCGAGTGCCTCCGCACACAGCCCCATCCAGTTGTTTTCTTCCCGTGGTCTGCTAGAGTTGTAAACTCTAGTTATTTTCTTCCCCCTTGTCTGCTGGTTGTAAACTCTCTCTTTTTGAATTTGGGGTTTATTTTTATCATTACTGGCCCGGTCTGGGGCAATGAAATGCTTAATGGAACATGGACCTTTGGTTATGAGATGTTTAGGAAATACGGTACATTTTTTTCCCTCTCCGAGGTCAAGAATTTACTAACTCTGCTCCCAGAAAGATTTGCTGCTTTACCAACCACATGTGTCACGCTTTGCATACCTTCTTTTGCCTCAGTCCCCTCTCTTGTAAGCAAAACTCTACTGTTTGGACTCTTATTGACTCCCATTTACATGTCCAGCTGTGCCCTACTCTCCCGGCCCTGAGCACTCAAAGCATCGGTGGCAAGCTTGGTGGTCCTGACTCACTCACATGTCAGCTCTAGGTCTGCCATCATCCTGGCCAAGCTGAAGGCCTTTGAGGCCTGGCTATCTCCCCTTACTGCTACTTGCTCACTTAGCCTGGGTGAAGTTCATGTGTTCATATCCTTAGGAAGCGTTAAAAACAGGTGTCTGACTACCTAGAATGTTTCCACTTAACATAATTCAGATTCTGAGGACAAGACCAGATAAAAGTCCAAATTAGACCATCTGAAAGTGTAGCGTCTGTTAGGAGTATGTTTAATGCCTACCAGGAGCCCCTCATCCCTTAATGGGCCTGCGAACCTTGCGTTGTGGTATGTGGTGAACTTCAGCCTTCTCCGCTAACAGCCTAAAACCAGAGAATCCAGACAACTCCCTAGGTCATGAGAACAGTCAGAAGAGTGGCTCCAGAGATAAAAATAAAGTCTTAAAAGAAGAAAATAGCCTTACCATTGGAAAGCAGGAGAGGTTTCAATAGCGCTTCTTGGGTGGGCCCCAGGGTGGTGGGAGCTGCCTTCACTTTGGCAGTTTCAGAATTATATCTTGTTCTAGTCAATAGAGGCTGAAGTCTCAAGCACAAAACATGATGTCTTTGTTGCTCACTGAGGACAGTTAGTTCAATTGTAGCTTCTGGGCAGTCCCCTTCCTCACAGTAGGTTCAGGATACAGCTTGTTTCAGGAGTTGGCTCAGAAATAAGTCCTGACTTTTTTCCAGTAAAAATGCAACCCAAAATTTCTTCTTTATTTCCTCTTAATTTAAATCTGCAGCCCCAAGGGGCGGGGAGGGGAGGAGGGGGGAGATAAATCTGCAGCCCATACTCCCCAACATGGGAGGAACACCCCACCTTTTACACCCAGCCTCTCCCCCACAACATCCACAAAGGAATTATTTTCTCTCAAACTGGCCATCTCTCTTCCCTCAGAACACATACAAAATAGCCAAGGAAAAAATAAAGATAAATTATTGTTGGGCAGCTATTTCTAGCCTCATTTTACTTTGTGGAAACAAATAAGAGTGTGGGATCCTGTGGGTGTAGACAGTGCCACAGGCAGAGGGACTCCCTTCTGTTGGTCTCTTGACCCTGCAGGAGAAGGCTCTGAATTCCAGGCTGTTGGATTTGCATCCTCTTCTCAGAGAGCTGTGGACTCTGTATTGGAAACACAGAGACAAGTTCAAGGTTTATCAGATGAAAACATATAAGAAAGAGTAGCGGTGATGTGAATGGCCTGGTCCCTCTGGGGATAGCATCAATTTGTAAACTCGGCTGGAAGGGTCATATATATGCTTGTGTGATCCTTGAGCCAGGAAGCCCTGTTTCTACCTTAAAGATATTTAGTGAGTGTCTAGGTTGGCTTTCTCCTCAGGCCTATAATCTCTGAAAAGAAACATGGGAGCTAGAGGATTATTTCTTTTCCCATCTATAAACCTGTGTTTCTAGTTCAAGGATTTCAATCACTAAGATGTAAACCCCAAACTATTCATTTTATCACCCAAGAGATTGAGCAAGCAGGGTGGCCCCAAACCTTCCAGCTATGGCAAGATTTAACTTTATGCCACAGTAGAAAGACCCCCCCAGACAACAAGAAATTGGAGATATCTCTCAACTCCATTCTAGCTCCAAGATTCTCCAGCTCCTAGAGTACCCCTGCTCCAAGGCCCTCCACATGAGGAGAGGCTTACCAAATTGGGGTGTCTACTCAAGGTTCTTTGTTATGGAGGAGCCTGAAAACATCTTTCTGGCCCAAACATCAGTGAGCTGTTTTTGATCAACATGCGTAAGGGACTTCTGTCCAGGATTGCCACCAAAAGCAGTTGTTCCCATCTCTTCCACCTTTTTGCCAACCTACCCCAATCAGAGTAATTAATTGAAACTTCTATGTAATTTTAAGATTTTTATTTGAAAGAGAGAAAGAAACATTGATCGGTTGCCTCCTGCATGTCTTGATGGGAGATTGAACGTGAAAACTGGGTATGTGCCCTAACCTGAAATCAAACCCGCCTCCTTTTGGTGTGCAGGACGACGCTCCAACCAGCTGAGCCGTACCCGCCAGGGCGCAACTTCTACGTGATTTCAAACTTCACCTGATATAGCTAACCCTGTTTTGGACATCTTTGGCTTCAAAACTGATCATTATAAAACTCAAATTGAATCCCCCTGCTCTACTTCCCCCAACCCTCCCCAAACATACAGCTGAACACAGTGACTGTGGGGCCTCTCTATAAACACAGGGATTATATACTCAAGAGTGTACTCCACAAACTCAGTATCATCTCATGTGCATCAGACCTAGTGATTTCAACTGTTTAGTTTGGCCCTTTTCTTATTCCGAACGTTCTGAAATGAGGTACAGGAGGACAGGATTGTCTCTCCTCCCACCCATAAACCTTAGCTTTCTCTCTCTTCCACAGTGTACATGGGAGGACAGAGGAGCGCAATGAACAAGAGAAAAGATGCATTCACCTGAGATCTAGGAGGAGACAAAGGTGATATTTTCCCACCGCCCGGGTGTTTTGTTTCCAGCTCTTACCCCTTCTTATTTTAGAGGCTGGCCATTCCTAGAGTGACCTGGGGACTCATCCCCTCTGCACTGCTCCCCACGCACGTGGATAATGAAGCTGAGATGTCTTTGTCTGTGTTATGTATAGACAGAAGGTGACCACCTACGGCCTGATGAAAAAATGAGGCAGATCTTTCTGCTGTACAGACAGACACAGGAGCTGAGAAAGGTTAGTGGGTTTCTTTCAGAGGGCGCTAGGTTGTCCCTAAAGATCATTTCAGAGCCACAAACTGCTCCATGTCCAGGTCTGTTTCCTTGAAAAGGGGTGTGCGGTCAGGTTGCAAACAATGCCTAATTTCACCTCTTCCCTCTACCCTCCACCTCTTCCCCCTCCACAATTTTGCAAAGCCTTGGTAGAGAGCAGAGCCAGCTATGTGATTCCAATCTGGTTTTTCCCTGTTTATTCAGTTCAGAAAGGAACAGGAAGGAGAGAGTGATAGTGTGGGTTTGGTCTATTTGTAGTACCTGAAGTCCTCACTCCCAGGCATGTGGGAAGGTCTGTTTGTTAATAACCACTGGGCTCTACCTCAGATCCCAGGTCCTAAGGCAGACCAGAGAAACAATTTCCACTTCTCCCTGCTGTAGTTCAGGACTAAAAATCAAACAATGGCATGGGTTCTTGACACTCTCTACCTTCATCCTCTTTCCCAACAATATCCCCCTCACCGCCTAGGCTACATGGAGTGTGTTTAAATTTCAATTTTGGAGTGTTACTGGATCAAACCGTTTTCCTTGGAGGATCTGAGGAGTTTTAATTCCTCGTGATATCCATCTTATTTCAGGTTTTCAGAGCCACTACATAGAGAAAACTTGACTTTCTGACATTTTTGTCACCAATAGAACTGCGGGAATGTTTTTTGAGGAGATGGGGATGGTAGTTGATGCCTGACCTGACCTTGGAAGCCAGACTTTGGATTGATCCTCACCTGCTACTTGTCAGGAAGTGTGATTGGAAATCTGTCTGGGAGGGATGCCCTTTCCTGTTCATATGTGACATCGTGTTGATGGGAGAAAGCCAAGGCCATGGAGGACTCTTGTTATGGTGCCAAGTGGATTCAAAAGAACAGAGAAAAAAATATTTGTCTACAGAGATTACAGTGACCAGCCTTTTCTCTGTCCTCACAGAGATACTTCCTTTTGAATTGGGAGACTAGCTGTTTCTAGTCATTTTGTATGCAGCTCGCTAAACTGAATTTACCGTACATAGTGTGCCTACTTTTATCACTGAATCTGTGTTGCTATGAAGCCAGTTTCCTCCCAAGATCTTGGAGCCAAACCTGTCTGGTGTAACTAACTTCTCGATCCTTGTACCTCCTCCCCCTGTGGTATGTCTCCAATTGGCACTGCCTAATTTGACCCAGTTCCTCTAAGGCAGTGGTTCTCAACCTTCCTAATGTCGCGACCCTTTCATACAGTTCCTCATGTTGTGATGACCCCCAACCATAAAATTATTTTCGTTGCTACTTCATAACTGTAATGTTGCTACTGTTATGAATCGTAATGTAAATATCTGATATGCAGGATGTATTTAGGCGACCCCTGTGAAAGGGTCGTTCGACCCCCAAAGGGGACCCGACCCACAGGTTGAGAACCGCTGCTCTAAGGGGACACTAAGATCTGCCTGCCTGGCCAGGCAGGGGAGGAGGTGCTTTGAGGGATGGGGAGCGGGAAGGTTGGGAGGGATGTGCCACCTGGGGATTGAGCAAATAGTGAAGTTCATCACTGATTTGTTCCTCAGAATACCAAGACAGAATCTCAATGCCCTCTGGCTTCCAGGGTTACCAACTGGTATTTAGACCAGTTAGAGGCGGCTAAAGACTTGTTTTGCCCAAGATGTGTCATAGAGCACCTGTTAAAAGCAATTAAGAAGCAGAAGAGCTGCCCTAGCTGGTTTGGCTCAGTGGATAGAGTATCCGCCCAATGACTGAAGGGTCCCAGTTCAATTCTGGTCAAGGGCACGTACCTCAGTTGCAGGTTCGATATTCCTCTCACATCAATGTTCCTCTTATCTCCCCCTCCCCTCCATTCTTTCTAAAAATCAATGGAAAAATATCCTCCACTCTCTCTAAAAATCAATGGAAAATATCCTTGGGTGAGGATTAGCAACAACAAAAATGATCAAATAAAAAAAGAAGCAGAAGAGCTCAGTTTACTGCTAGGAACAAAGTCCAACTCAAACCAACTCCTTCAGATCCTTATGGAATTGTTTTGGGGCCATTTGGGCAGGTGTCCAAGAGTGAGAGCCAGGGCTAGCTGGATGCTATGCTTCAACTGCTCTGCCCACCTAGTGCTTGTCTAGCTAGCCCCTGGTGTTCGTTCTCTCTCTCTCTCTCTCTCTCTCTCTCTCTCTCTCTCTCTCTCTCTCTCTCTCTCTCTCTCTCTCTCTCTCTCTCTCTCTCTCTCTCTCACACACACACACACACACACACACTTGCATTAGCATATTTCTTGGTAGAACCTGTTCAACTTGTTCTTCCTTTTTAAGTAACAGACCCCACTCCCACAGGGATCACACCAAAGGAAAAGATGCCTTATGCCTTAATTAATGTTATAACCAGGAAAAAGCAAGTGATCCATGAAGGCCTTGAGTAATCTGGCTTTTGAAAGGAAGCAAGATGGTTTAACGAAGAGAACACATCTCGGAAAGGCAGGAGACGTGTATACTTTTTCTCAGTCTCACCATGAGCCCTGAGACAAGTCACTTAACTGCAATGAGCCTCAGTTTCTCCAAGCAGAAAATTGAGGAACTCCTACTCACTTTTGCTTCTCCTGCACTCGGGGGGTCAGGGGGTTCTAGGGAAATCACCTGCGGCATCTTGAACTTTGCAGTAATATTGAACAATCCCAAAGGGCAATTATGGAGCTAATGATTTGGAAATGAAAGAGAGTACCAAGCCGCCCTCCCCCATCTTTGGATCTCTGACCACTGCAAGTTCTCTGGCTAGTTCCAGAAGGTACAAGTTCATTAACCCCTGTGGACTTGGGCTCTTTTAATCATTGCCCCTAAGGGAACCTTTTAAGAACCCACTTGTTAATGTGGCTTGTCTGGTTCCAAAGCTCAGTACACCCCAGGGAGGACTTAGAGAAATGTTTTGTCCAGACCCCGTCTTCCTGGGTGAGACTAGCAATCTCTCTGATTAAATCCAAGGGATTTGCTTTGGGAATGTTTCAGGCTTTTCCATGAGAGTTTTTAGAGACGTATGATGTCTCTCAGAACTAGACAAGAATAACCCAGGTGGGGATGCCCTGGTCGAGTGGCTCAGTTATTGGAGCGCTGTCCCATATTCAATCCCCAGTTGGGGTATGTGCAGGAGGCAACCAATAAATATTTCTCTCTCACATCAATGTTCCTCTCTCTCTCTTTTTCTCTCCCTCCCTTTCTCTCTCTCTAAAATCAGTAAAGCCCAGCCAGTGTGGCTCAGTGGTTGAGCATCAACCAGTGAACCAGGAGGTCACAGTTTGATTCCCTGGTAAGGGCACATGCCCAGATTGTGGGCTTGATCCCCAGTGCAATGTGCAGGAGGCAGCAGATAGATCAATGATTCTCTCTCATCATTGCTGTTTCTATCTCTCTTTCCCTCTCCCTCTCTGAAATCAATGAAAATATATTTTTAAAAAACAAATGTTTTTTTAATCCTCAGGTAAGGATTAAAAAAAAAAAAAAAAGGAATAACCAGGGAGGGGAAAGAAGCAGAAAAATAAAAAATAGATTTTACCCCTGTGTGCTCTTCAGAAACCCCACCCCCACCCCTGGCTCTATCAATATAATATTATAAGCAAACCAAATTTGCATCTACCTGCCTCAGTGGGATCCTTCAAAACCAAGAATCTTGGAGGCAGCTTAGGCTATTCATTTCCTTGCCCCACTCTTTTTATTTTATTTTTAAATTAATTTCAGAGAGGAAGGGAGAGGGAGAGAGAGATAGAAACATCAATGATGAGAGAGAATCATTGATCGGCTGCCTCCTGCACACCCGCTAGTGGGGATCGAGCCGCAACTAGGACACGTGCCCTTGACTGGAATTCAGCCCAAACCCTTCAGCCCAAAGGCCAGTGCTCTATCCACTGAGCCAAACAGGCCAGGGCTAACCTGCATTTCAAATTCAGGGTCCCCCCTTCTTTAAAAGCAATAAGCATATCAAAGTATTGACAAGAAGGTGGGGAGGCCACTTAAAGGTTTAATTTGTTTATATACCTTCAGTAGAGAACTCTCCTCACTGAACCTGCGGTGGGCTGCTCTCCTCCACCTTCTACTTTCCTGTCCCCCTCCCTCCTGCCACACACACAAAACAGAATCCCTTGAACGACTGAATCCTGCCTCCTCCTCTTACTACTACTCCTTAACAAGGTATAGAGCCCTTATGGAACTTTTTTTTTTTTTTTTGCCTCTCAAGGGCTGGGCTGAGCTGAGCTGTAACCTGCCTCATTTCCTACAGCATTAGCTCCACCCACAAGGAAAGGGTCCCCTCTCAGAACAACACAACCAGGACCACTCTGGAATGAGAGCATTTCCACCCCAGAGCCTGGGAAACAGAAGGTGTGGGTTGGAAGAGGCCCAGGGTTTGTAAGTCAGGGTACATTGTCTTCCTCACCAGGATAAGGGATGAGGTTTTTCTTCCTCAGAGCACACCTAAGTGATCTTTTAGGTTTCTTGCTAACTCCAGGATGTTAGAGAGAAACCTCTTCCCTTCCCAGTTCTGGCTTCTAATAGCAGCTATTTTCTTTTTCAGCAGAATCTAAGATGGACATAGAAGACTGCAATGGCCGCTCCTATATGTCTGGTATGCCCTCTTGTGCATTCTCTTTGTAAGGGGCCGGGAGCAGACACTCCTGTAGAGCAGCGCCTTCAGCCCCGCAGACCTCTGAGTGCCCTAGTCACAGAGCCGACACCCACACTTGGTAGTGCTTGATAGTAATCATTTATTTTGGTCATTTTACATTCCTTCGTGATTTTCTTCCCAGGCTTCTTGGGTGATAGGAGAAGGGAATAAGAGAGGAATATGAGTAGAGACTATTAGAGAGGAATGATTTGAGGCAAAGAGATGGAAGGAAGATGTAGTTCCTTCTGTTCTCTGAAGTCGCCAGCAAACATGATATTTAATAGAGAGTAGAGCAGGGTTTCAAACCTCAAAGGCCTGTGGGGGGGCAGATGGGTATATAAATGAATGACCTGGGTTAGAATAATGAGCAGAAGAGAATGGTGGGGACTGTCATGAACTGGAAAACATACGTCCTTCCTCAAGGAGCAACAGCTCTTCAGTGTCCGTGTGGGAGTGTGTGTGTGTATCCAGTGTGGCCAAAACTTCCAATTGTTTAAGAGAAATCAAAAATCCAGATTTTATATAAAAATAATGACTCAATTTAAAAAGAATGTTTCATGGGGCAAGCCAAACTTATCTATAGGCTGAATTTGGCCAGCGGACCAATGGCTTACAGCCTTTGAAGTGGAGATACAGAGTTCAATTCTCCTTTCCCCCAATCCTTTTCAATGATCAGAACATACAGCTTTTCATACCTGCCAAATACTCTTACTGAGGCAGAAGAGATCATTGCTCATGGTATGCCTGGCTTTTAGAGATAGGAAAGTTATCAGGATGCTCTCAGAGTTTAACAAGGTGAAAAGAAATGAGGAACTTTATCTGGCTCCCGCTCTGAGGGTATAGGAAAGGGCCCAAGACAGAGTGTGTTTAAGATGGAAGGAATCGTTTTTTGGACCATTAGAATGCCAGGGCAGGAAATGATTATACGAGGTAAGGGAAGCCAGAATCGGGTTTTTGACATGATGAGTATCCCCCTCAGATATTCAAGCACCGTTGTAGAAATGACCTCTAGCTTTTTTTTTTCCCCTCAAGTGGGACTTGTGGAGGAAGTATGGGCATGCACTGAAGGAGACAGCAGGGTGGATCCGGCACACATTTAAGAGTCACTGACAACTCCTGGGTAATGTAAGGGAAGACAACTCTGACCCGTTTTTCCTTTCAGGAGGGAAGGAATTGGAATGGGCAAAGGCATTCAGTCCCTGCCACGTCTGGACAGAGGGACAGGGACCAAGGGGACTGACATAACTGAAAGAGGCTTTATTGGTTTGAAAGCCATAGCCTTTCTGAGGAACCAGCCAGCCCTCCCACCTCCTGCTCATTAAGCCTATTCAGAAAACCACTGCAGAGCAACAAGCTCACTCAGGACCCTGCTTTATTGCCGAGGACCGCTCAGGCGGATGAAAACCGGTCCCTGCTCCATGGTAGGCAGAAGAGAAACCAGGAAGGTGGGCGAGGAAATACGACAGGCTCTTTTCAGTCCTGTCTCTGGAGAATCATGGATATTAGAGGAAAATTTCTGAGGGTGTTGCTTTCCTGTGCTATGAAACCAAACTTCCCCTGCTTTCAGCAGGTTGGCATGTCCTGTGTAAGTAGAGGCCTCTGCACAGGATGGCTTTTTGGGTGACAGTAGAGGTCAGCCACCTCTTACCTGTGTTTTGAGAATTCTAGACGTCAGCAGCTCCCTTAAAGAGGGAGAAGGGAAAACCCAGATAGGGCCAACATGAGCCCTGAAAAGTAGCAGCCCCTACAGAACTGAGCATGGCCGAGACAGCCCACCGGCGGGGCATCTGCCCCATGTCTCCTGGAGTGGTCTGAGGCAGCCGGGGAGGCTGACGCAGTGTACACCCTCCCAAAGCACCCCCGTGGCTCCTGCGAGGCCATCCCAGCTCTTCTGCCTCCACAGCCGGTGGCCTTTCCTCGCCTGGCCACTTGATGAAGGGCGTATCTCTCCTGTTCTTCACCCGGGTTTTCCCACCTCACAGAACCCAGTTCCGAAAGCCCATCTTTCCTAAAGGTGCAGATGATTCCCTCCTGGGGGAGAGAGGGAAGAGTCATTAATTTACCATCCAGAGCTTCTCCCTGCCCCCATTCCCTCTTTCCAGGGAAGCCGGGTTGCTGGGACTGGCTCATACAACTGTTTGAGCAGTGCTTGTCCCAAGTTTTCTGGGACCCTGAAATGTTCAAGGGAACATCAGTAGGAAGAGATCCAGGGGTAGGCAGCCCAAAGTTTCACAGCCCCTCCCACCCCCAAATTCTTGGAATCAGAAAACCTAGTCTCCAAAGTAGGTCAGCACGTCACTGAGCAGCTCCTCTGGAAGGAAGGGAAGGGAGCGGAGGCCTTGTCTTGATAGAGGGCGGATTCATCCAGGGCTGCAGGCAGGCGGCCGGCCCCAGGGGCACGGGCGGGGAGGGGCGAGGAGACGAGACCAGCATTTTGCCGGGGATCTGAAAGGGCTCAGGGCCACGGAGCCACACCAGCCTGGGACCAGACTGTGCTGAGCCCTCTCGCAGCTGAGAAGGAGGGAACTGTCAGTCCCCAGATCCGACAGAGCGACCTCCCTGCTGGAGGAGGAGGGAGAGGAGGGAATCGGAGTGCCTGAGTTTGGTGGGGGAGGGGCTTTCTGCGGATCTGAGAGCCTTGAAGCTGCCCCGTGTCCTGGGCCCCATGACCTCTGGGGGCCTTGGCTTCCCCAGCTGGCGGAGGATTGGGCCTTCCCTGGGGGCCCCCTTTCTCCCTCCCACCCCGAGGGCCCATCCATCTCTCTCTTGCACACACTTGCTTCTCTCAGGCATTTGTTGTGCAGTTCCTCTTTGTCTGCTGGGCACGAGGGCAACGGCATCTGCCTCCCGCTCCCTGGCTCCCTGTGCACACCCCCCACCCCGCCCCTGCACTGGCTTGGG
>NW_005368921.1:660918-675659 GCF_000412655.1 Myotis brandtii
CCACGCGTTCTCTCTCTCTCTCTCTCTCTCTCTCTCTCTCTCTCTCTCTCTCACACACACACACACACACACACACACTCACACACATACACCCTGGGCTGAGCTCTTGCTGGCTGCAGCCGTGGGCCCCTGCTCACCGTGCCGCCGCCGCTGCCTGCGAAATGACGGCGGTTCCCCTCACTTCCAGGAATCCACGCTTCCTGGAAGGTGAGTGGCTGGGCTCACCCCTGCCTGCCACCGAGACGCAGACATGCACACACCACCCGCACCCCCTCGCCGTTTCCAAGGCGGCGGCCGCGCTCGCACCCCGGGGTCTCACCGGCCAGGGAAGGATAATGTAAGTTCAGGCAGAAGGCGGTCAGCGGCGGGGGGCGAGGGGGCGCCGGGGCGAGGGAGCCGATGCCGCCACAACTCCCGAGACGGAGGAGAGGCAGGGGATGGGGGCTGCGCGCGTGTGGCGGGGGAGGGGGCGTTCCTCCTCGCACCCGCCGAGGATGGGAGAGGGCGTTTGGTGTTGCTAAGCGAAGGCTGCGACTTGGACAGTGGGAGCTCGTGGTGACATCTTGATTAGGCCTTGGGGACAGCTGCGAGCCGTCCCGGGGAAATGCCGGGACAGAGACGGCCCGGGTGGGCATGGGTAGCGGAGGGTCGAGGTGAAGAGGCGCCTTGGCAGCAGACGCCTCCGCCTGGAACGGAGATGCGAGGGGCCTCGGCTGCCTCCCCACAATAGAGCCGGGGATGGGCGGCTCTCTCTGCTCCCGGACCCGCTGTTCGCTCCCGGACCCGAGCATCCCGGCACCTTGGAGCTGCTGGGCAAGAAAGGGAAAGCGGTTAGGACGAGGTCCCTTGCAGAGGGGTGTGGAGGCTCTCCAGCCGCCCGGCCATCCCTAGAAGTAGCCACTCGGAGGGGTTGAGGAAGGGCAGCAGGAGCAGGCGGCGGACTCCCTCCTTAGCTTGGGGGATGTCTGTCTCCCTCCTGCCTTTCTGCCCCGGACTCACCTCCTCGTGCCTCTGAGGTGAGCCTTATGATTTGGCTTTGCCCTCCAGGGGTCCTAGCAATCGATGATGACTTTGACCAAGAAAATGTCTCTGAGACCTGAGAGCAGCCTGAATGCTTGGCTTGGACAGTCTGGGGTTTCTTGGGAGTCCCGGGCATTTGAAATTCCCTCACTGGGGTTTCTGAGGCTGAGAGGGGAACTGCTGAACTTCCCAAATCTGATTCCAGTCCCCTTCTCCCTTTCGCTGGAAGTCACGAGCCCTGGGGCCCCATAAAGATTGTCTACGGCACTCTACGCCCTGCAATGATTCACTTGTATGCATTAGCCCCTTGAAGTAGACTTGAGCCTGCTTCCCCTCTGGCCTCGATCCTCGATCCTCGATCCTCGATCCTCGGGAGGGCAGCGGCATCAGAGAGCCTCCCGAACTACTGACGTGATCCTGGAGGCACCTGCTCTTCCTCCTGTTCCCAGGCCGTAATAGGGAGAGCCACCAAGGATGTTCCCCCCTAATGTCTCTACCTATCCCTTTAAGGATATTTCTCCCCATATATCAAGGCTCTGGCCCCAAGAGGCAGCTTCAATCCAGTAGGCTGGGACCAGCGATGGACTTCCAGCGAGCGCCTACTCCTTTCAGGGTCAAGGACTCAGGGCCAGGGCCCAGAGAGAGCCCTGCTCTTCCCCATTGCTAACAGCGGGAGATTTAGGGCAAGTCAGCACTAAGGACTGAAAAGGAATGAGAAGATGCCCTTTCAACCCTTCTCACCTCAGTAAACCCTCCCCGTAGTTTAAATGACATATTTTAAAACTGGGTCTGGGTCTACAAGTCTCCGCTCACACTCTGAGCTGCTCACACTGTGATATGTGTGTGGTTCTGATTTGGGCAACGTTTGTAGATAACCATGGCTCATCTAAAGAGCCCCAGCTGGGGAAACTCGGTTTTAAGCCATGAGGCTTTTCCTATAGGTGGTAAACACTTTCCTTAGACTTTGATGGGAGAGCGTGCGGGGAGTGGGACTGTTAGGAGAGGAGATGAATGGGAAATGGTCCCCAAGTCCTGAGTGGTTGTTTTCTTCCCACTGACCAAAGCTGGACAGGGATCCCTCAGGAGGGTGTCTTCCGGATTTCTTGCCTCAGGCCCAAGACTCCAACCATTTTATAATGGAATCTTTATTTTGTGAAAGTAAGTATGTTCATAGCTGGGAAATTGGGTAAAGTACTAATAGGTGGATTTTAGGGATGAATTTTAGGGTTTCTCTCTCTCTCTCTCTCTCTCTCTCTCTCTCTCTCTCCCATATTTAGGGCTGTCTGCACACATCCATGCATGTTCATGTTAGCAGATACTGTAGACGCTATGAGTATGTTTACCCCAGTAGGTATGTTCTCTGTATGTGTATCTACATATGTGATCTTGTCTGTGTCTGTGTGTTTGTCTACATGTGCTTTATTTCACCTATGTATTTGTGTAAAATGATTGTGGGGAGGAGGGATTTTTTTTTTATATCTTTAGGTGTGTTATCTGATTTTTTAAAAGATATATGAACTTCTCAAGAAGCATTTTTACAATGCAATTTGTCAGCAAGTTAAAATGAATATAATGAAAATAAACTGATTATTTCACTGTCAAGGGAATACCAAGTTGTAAATATCTGATTGGAGTCATATCAGATAGGACGCTTTCTAGAGTAGTCAAATTTCGCTAATTTTAGAAAATCTAATGGGCCCAGCTCCCCCCTCCTGAAACAGTGAGTCCCAGTTGGCTGGGTAGGTGGTGGTTAAGGACATGGGCACTTCTTTTTTTGTGATCAGCTTCCAGTTCTACCACTACTGGCTATATAACCTTGGGCAAGTAATGCAGCCCTTTTTGTGCCTCAGTTTCCTCACCTGCGAAATTAGGATAATATTGGTACCTACTTCATTGGGTTGTTGTAAATGAAATAGTTCAATTAAGGTGTGTGAACATTGCCTGGCACATAGTAAACACTCAGTTCACGTGAGCTGCCATCGTTATGATTGCTATTATTATCATTAGATTCAGGGACAATTCCAGCCGCCCCTCCTGCAGATCCCGTACCTGGTGTTGGGGGCTCCAGAGAGGAACAGTAGGGAAGAGCCGGCTGTCCTGGACGCCTCCCTGCTGAGGCCCCCATTTTCCTCTCTGCCCCGGCCCGCCCAGCCCCAGCCCTGCTTCCTGCGGACGTCAGGCAGTGATGCTCTTCCCCTCAGGCCTAGATAAAGGTAGGGTGGGCAAGACCCAGCCACGGAGCTCGCGGAAGTCAGCACCGGGCACCCAGGCTGGCCAGGGCACAAGGTATGGTGCCCAGCGTCCAACATGGCCTTGTCCATGGCTACAAGATCCATGTAACTGAGTTTTGAAAAGATGAGGCAGTTTACTAATGGCGACAGCTTCACCTGCCCTCTTGCTCTCTCCTCTAAGGTAGCGGGGACTCATCTCTGGAGAAGGAGTTCCTTGGGGCCCCAGTGGGGCCCTCGGTGAGCACCCCCAACAGCCAGCACTCTTCTCCCAGCCGCTCACTCAGTGGTAAGTGCGCCCCCCTTCCCTCGCCTGGCACAAGGCGTCCCTGTTTGTGTTTGGCCCTCGATTCATCTTCCATTGGCAGCCATTTCCCCATCGCTGCCTCCCTCTGGTTTCCTGCTCAGAGTCTCTAAAATCACTAAGGAGCTCCGTGTCTGGGATTTCCCTCACTTCTGAAAGAAGAATGAACTCTCACTGCCAGGCAAGGGTGGAATTCACAGAGGCATGGGTGGGATTAAGGTAAAGGCCCCAAAGAGAAAGTCTGGAGTGAGAATAGCAGGTCGATAGCAATGGGCACGAGCTGGAGGTAGACAGGAAACAGACATGAGAAGGGTCTCCTCATCACCCCCCTGAGTCTCCTGCCCAGAGGGTCCCCAGGACTGCCTCTCCTCAGCTGGCCCCAGATCTGTGACATTCTCCAAATGGTTGGAATAGCCAGGAATGTAGGTCAGAGCTAGAGCCAAAGCTTTCTCCTCAATGGCTCCCCCTCCTCCATCCCCCTCCGGTTGTGATGGAGGGGAGTAGAGGGGCTCAGTCTTACGGGGTGGGAGGAGAATGTAGGCCGTGTCGGTCTCCCAGTTTTACTCTCTCTTTAGCCCTGTCTCTTCGGTCTTCTAGGACTGTTTTCCTGACACTGTTACTTGCTGGCTTCCTGCCCAGGGCCAAGTCAGACATCTTTCTTAATGACAAGAGAGTGGAGAAATAGGCTCCCCTTAGCTTCCTCCTCTCCCCAGTGCTTTTCCCTCGAAGCCTATTTGCCTGATCGGTGGGGTAGGAGGACAAGGTTGCTTCGGGTCCCAGCAGGACCCTGGTGTCACCACTCTGGACACCTAGGGTAAGGCCTACTCTGAAGCCTGAAGGCCTCAGGGCTCGGAGACTCCTTTGGACTCGGGAGTGCCATTCTGGCCTGGGGAAGGCTCTCCCCTTTGCCTGTCTCTGTCCTAAACACCATCCCACCCTCCAGCCAACTCCATCAAGGTGGAGATGTACAGCGATGAGGAGTCGAGTAGACTGCTGGGGCCAGATGAGCGGCTCCTGGAAAAGGACGATAGTGTGATCGTGGAAGACTCGTTGTCGGAGCCCCTGGGCTACTGTGATGGAAGTGGGCCAGAGCCTCACTCCCCTGGTGGCATCCGGCTGCCCAATGGCAAGCTCAAATGTGATGTCTGTGGCATGGTCTGCATTGGACCCAACGTGCTCATGGTGCATAAACGCAGCCACACAGGTGAGTAAGCCAGGGGACCAGGGAGGAACTCCCAGGTGGGCCCGAGAGGCAGAGGCAGTGCTGGGAGGCCATGCCTGGGCGGGGTAGCCTCGGAAAGGGAAGGGTCTCTCCTGGCACATATTCTAGCTGAGGGAGGAAAAAAAAGGGTTGAAATTCAGCCTCCCTGAATGCCTATACTTTCCTGGCACTTTCTTCAGCTCTTATTATAAAGAAAAGCCAATGCTCTTCTGAGGAAGTGAGGGAGGGGAAAGTCTTGTAGCCTCAAGAAGGATCCTAGCTCTGGCCAGGTGGCTCAGTTGGTTGGAGCATCATCCCATACACTGAAAGGTTGCGGGTTCGATTCTGGTCAGGGCACATACCTAGGTTGTAGGTTCAATCCCCAGTCAGGCCACATATGGGAGGCAAGCAGTAGATGTTTCTCTTTTTCTCTTCTTTCCTCTCTCTAAAATTAATTTTTTTTAATATATTTTATTGGTTTTTTACAGAGAGGAAGGGAGAAGGAGAGGGATAGAAAGTTAGAAACATCGATGAGAGAGAAACATCGATTCAGCTGCTTCCTGCACACTCCCTACTGGGGATGTGCCATTCCAGTCAAGGGCACATGCCCGGGTTGCGGGCTCGATCCCCAGTGTGGGGCATGCAGGAGGCAGCCAATCAATGATTCTCTCTCATCATTGATATTTCTATCTCTCTCTCCCTCTCCCTTCCTCTCTGAAATCAATAAAAATATATTTTAAAAAACCAACCAAACAAAAAAACATATCCTGAGAGCATCAGCCTGTGCACCAAAGGGTGGTGGGTTCGATTCCCGGTCAAGGGCATGTACCTGGGTTGCAGGTTCGATCCCTGGCCTGGTTGGGACACATGCGGGAGGCAACCAATTGATGTGTCTCTCTCACTTTGATGTCTCTCTCTCCCCCCCCCCCCCCCCCCCCCACTCCCTTCCACTTTCTCTAAAAATCAATGGGAAAAAATATTCTCAGATGAGGATAACAACCAAAAAACATATCCTCGGGTGAGGATTTAAAAAAAGAGAGAGAGAAGGATCCTATACCTAATGGGGATAGGACTCCTGGGTATTATTTGGGCCCTCCCATCGATGAATAAAGAAAAAATACGGAATATAGAAGCCTCTTCTCGGCTTCCTTGGGCTTTGGGCTCCTGCGGCAGTGAGAGCCGATGGGGCTTGGTTTGTGATAAGGGTCTTTCGGCCCCATGTTCCAGGCCTAGTGCGCTTCTCCCTGCCACAGCCCCTCATCCACACCTTCCCGGGATCAGACTGCCCCCAGGGATCTGTATTAAGCAGGATCAGTATGAGTGGCACAGCCCTGCCTCTCAGAAATGTGTTCTGAGCCCGTCCCCTGAGCCAGTGTGGGGCAGGGGTGGGGATGGGGGGCTGGGTTCAGCCTCCAGAGTCCCTCACAGCCAGTCCCCGGCACCTCTCTTTCCCTCGCAGGCGAAAGGCCCTTCCACTGCAACCAGTGCGGAGCCTCCTTCACCCAGAAGGGGAACCTGCTACGCCACATCAAGCTGCACTCCGGGGAGAAGCCCTTCAAATGCCCCTTCTGCAACTACGCCTGCCGCCGGCGGGACGCGCTCACGGGCCACCTCCGAACACACTCGGGTCAGTGACCTTTCCGGTGGGAGGGGGGGAGGTGGGACCCCAAGACACCCCGCGACTTCTCTTGTCTCTGTGGGATGCAGTGTCTGTTCTCCAGGAGGGCAGAGCACCCCCGGAGTGCACAGGGCCCTGCCTCTGTAACCCTCCTCTGGGCAGCAGCCCCGTGGAACATGTGGGGGACTCTGATGAGGCATTTTGCATCTGCCACACCCTGTAACGTGGAGAGCAAAAGGAGCACAGGCAATGTTCTTGGGTCTTAACAGTCACCCTTCCCTGCCTGGCTATTTTTATTTTTATTTTTTTAATATTTTTATTGATTTCAGAGAGGAAGGGAGAGGGAGAGAGAGATGGAGAATCACTGATCGGCTGCCTCCCGCATGCGCCACACTGGGGATCGAGCCCGCAACCCAGGCATGTGCCCTTGACCGAAATCGAACCCAGGACCCTTCTGTCCGCAGACGAAGCTCTATCCACTGAGCCAAACCAGCCAGGCCAGGCCTGATATTTTTAAAGGTCACGCTGATGCAGAACCATCTGTGCCCCATCACCCCCCACTTCTGAGCACCAGGGTGACCCCTCCTTCCCTCATATCTGCCCCAGGCCCCACACTTGTCACCATCTTTGCCCTCTTCTGTCCTCTCCTTGACTTCCTCCTGGTTCCTGAAAACATCCACGGGCCTCCCAAACTGGAGGAAAGGAAGCCTACGAAGATGATCCCATTTCTGTTCCCCATCCCAAGAGGTCATCACCTGACCAGGAGCAAGAGCGAGTGCCTGGAGCTCAGGGTTTGGAACGGTGCCCGGGAACTGGACTGACTCGATTTTCTAGCCCAGCCCAGACTGAATCAACATCTGCCTAATCAGCTGGACAGATAGCACTTTTGAAGCCTTTTACTAAGTTTTGAGCTTTGGGCTTGGACTTGGGAAAAGGTCAGGAGCTGAGCTGGCAGGAAGGAGGGAGCTCAAGACTGGGAAAAGGAGGAAGGAGGGCAGAGGGTAAAGGATTAGTAGGGTCTGTCCTTGGAAACGTTCTTTGCTATTTTTCTCTTTTCCTAAACTCTCATGGGCCAGGATTGAAAGGGACAAAGTAATCACCTCCCCACCCTCTACTTTTTCCAGCCACCTACCTTGCTCTCACCTGGGAGCTGGGACCTCTTTATCTCTGTGTATGTGGAGGAACAACAGAGAGAAAGAGCATCATTGATCCATGCTTTATCATCTACAAAGCATTTCACTTGTCTCCTCATGTGATCCTCATAACAATTCCGAGGTAGATGTTACTATCTCCATTTTGCTGACAAGGAAACTGAAAAAGAAGAAAAGATTTGCCAGTCACGGAGCTATTCTTTCTGCATCCTCACTGGAACCCCATCAAGGTCCTGGGGAAAGGGGGCCCCCCTGCTGGTTTGGAACAAGGGTGGCTTGGCCCCTAGAAATCTTACCAACAGCAAGGCAGGGGTCGGGGTGGGTTTGGGAGGTTCTGTAGGAGATTATTGGGGCCAGAAGAAGACACGGATATACTATTGGGTCCCGTCTTTATGAGATGCTTTCTCTTACAACCCACACTGTAAGAAAAAGAGGGCTCCTCTCAGATGTTAAAACATTTCCCTAACATCAGAGTCTTAGGTCAATGGGGTCTGTGACTTTAATCTCATCCCACAAACACCGAGCAAGAGCAAGATGGTAGTAGATTGGTTGAGTCAAGGTCCAGGTCAGGCATGGGACGGGAGAGGGGTCCCTGGAGATACTTCTCCTGGCCCCTGCTCAGTAGTAGCAAGACACATAAATTAAAATATACAATACCTTGTTTCTCTCACTTTTTTCTCTCCTCTCACAAACATCATCTCTCAAAAGTTGTCTTTCAGGGAAGTATCGATCTCAGTCTTCCCAATCTTTTCTCTTCACTAGAAACAAAATCCTTATTTCCTGTTCTTTAAAAAAAAAACACCTCCAAAGTTGTTCTCTTCTTTTTATATCTTCATTGTTTTCTTCTCTGTTCTTTTATTCTTTTTCTCTCCTCAAAGTTCTCCATCAGATGATGGTTTTTCTGGGGCTCTCTTTGTATCTCAATGTAGAACGACAGAAAGAATAATAAGCAGCAAAACTGGGCTAGTAGTAGAGGTAAAAAAGGACAAGCAAAGGTCAGTGAAAACTGCCCCTCCCCACATCAGCAGATCTAAGGACTCTCATTTCTGTCACCCCAGCCCACCAGTTTCCCCCAAACCAAATCAGATAGTTCGTAAGCAAAAAATCCCCTTGTCTGGTAAACAGCGCTGACACCGCCTGCCACATGGAAAGGTTAAACCACAGTGTGGGCCTCAGACTCTGAGATCCTGGGGTGGGGCCAGCCTGCCTGTCAGGGATGATCCCCTACGAAGTCCCTGGGCTCTTCTTTCCTCTGAGCAGCAATTTGACCATCTTTTTTGTTGTTGTTGTTAATCCTCACCCAAGGATATTTTTTTCATTTATTTTTAGAGAGAGTGGAAGGGAGGGGGCGAGACAGAGAGAGAGAGGGAAACATCAATGTGAGAGAGACACATCGATTGGTTGCCTCCCACCCCCACCCGACCAGGGTTGGGGATCAAGCTACAACCGGAATCAAACCTGGGACCCTTCGGTCCGAGGGCCGATGCTCTATCCACTGAGCCAAACCGGTTAGGGCCATTTGGCCATCTTGAGTCTCCTCAGCAATCCAGTGCTACATGACCTGGGTGTCCCCTTTCGCTTCCCATCGCTGCCACTGTGCCTCTTCTCTGAGGTTTAGTCATCTGCCCATGCTCACAGCTGCAGCTGGGGAAGGGAAGACAAGCAGAAGAATTCGATGGAGCAGGATCCCTTCCTCCTCAGTGTCCCTGTGCTCCTAGATGGCTGTGTAGAGCCAGGGCACTGGGAAAAGTAACCTTGATGCTGCTTGCTTCCTCTCTCCTGCACAGTCTCCTCTCCCACGGTGGGTAAGCCCTACAAGTGTAACTACTGTGGCCGGAGCTACAAGCAGCAGAGTACCCTGGAGGAGCACAAGGAGCGGTGCCACAACTACCTGCAGAGTCTCAGCACTGAAGCCCAAGCTCTGGCCGGCCAACCAGGTGGGCTGTGGGCAGGACTCCGGGGGAGTTGAGGGCAGAGCCGGAGGGAGGGAGTACAGGACAAGGGTGATTCCAGCACTTGCCTGCACAAGGGGAGAGGTCCATGGGGAAGGGACAATTACCTCAGTAATTAGGGTGCCGAGCACCCCAGTTAGTGCAGAGCCCCTGGTAAATGCTGCAGGAGGACCCAGAGGTAGGGGAGGATTTGATCTATGTTCTTAGTCTAATGGGAGAGAGAGAAACTGCAAGGAAGTATAAAATTGAGGGTCAGATGTATATAATTGTCCCCAAATTATCTAACCTGTTGCTGGGATGAGCTTTAAATAGGGTGAAGTAAGCTGACCTAATTTCCCAAGCATCAGGTATGACCTTCCGTGGCTCCTGACCTGCTGGTTTTCTCCAGGAGAAGGCTGCTGGGCCAGTGCTACCCCTCCTCAGCTGCTACTCCCTGTCCCCGCCTCCCCCCACTAGGTGATGAGATACGTGACCTGGAGATGGTGCCAGACTCTATGCTGCACTCATCCTCTGAGAGGCCCACATTCATTGATCGTCTGGCCAACAGCCTCACCAAACGCAAGCGTTCCACCCCCCAGAAGTTTGTAGGTAAGAGTCCAGTGGTAGAGGAGACATCAGCTTTAAGCCATAGCTCATCTGTATCTGAGCTCTGATGGCCATTAGACCAGTTGGGTCTGGAGATTTGATTGAAGGAAAGAAAGCAGTCTGGTCCTCAGAATCGATCCCCAAAATAGGAGCAGAATGAAGAGGGAGAAAGTACCTCGAGAGGGTGGAAGGGGTTAGTGTTGAGGGCTCATGTGGTGGTTTTAGAAGAGGGTGTCAGGGTTCTCCCAGTTTTTGAGAATAGCAAGGACTTAAGTCTGTGGGGACTGAGACCTGGGCCCTTTGAGTCAGAGGGAAGAGGCGAGTATGAGGACCTCACCTGGCCCAGCTCTCCAAGGACCTGGAGCTTTATAGAGAACTAGAGGCCCGGTGCACAAATAGGTGCATGGGTGGGGTCCCTAGGCCTGGCTGGCAATCAGGGCAAATCAGGGCCGGGTCGATGGGGGCCTGCTGGCCGAGGGGAGAAACGGGGCTCGGGAGGTTGGCTGCTGGTTCTGAGGAGGGAGCTGGCCCTCGGCCCCCCTGGGAAAGGGGCCATGTCCACTGCCACCCACCCCCGGTTCCCTGTTCCAGCTCAAGGCCCAAAGGCCCCAGCAGGGTCGGGAGAGGAGGCAATGGTTCGCCAGGCCGGGCACAGAAGAAACAGAGGCCAGACACCCTCACTGCCGCTGCCGGCCGTGGGAGGTTGGCTGTAGGAGTGCACTAACCACCAGGGGGCAGCTTCTGCATTGAGCATCTGCCCCCTGGTGGTCAGTGCGTGTCATAGCGACTGGTTGACCAGTCGTTCCGGTTGTTCTGGTCATTTGGTCATTACGGTTGCTTAGGCTTTTATATATATAGATATAGATAATGCCGCCGCCAGCCGTGGGAGGTTGGCTGTAGGAGTGCACTAACCACCAGGGGGCAGCTTCTGCATTGAGCATCTGCCCCCTGGTGGTCAGTGCGTGTCATAGCGACTGGTTGACCAGTCGTTCTGGTTGTTCTGGTCATTTGGTCATTATGGTTGCTTAGGCTTTTATATATATAGATATAGATAATGCAAGAATGATAAAGATCAGTGGCCCGGGACTGAGACCTCTAAGATTATAGCCTAGAGTTGGAGAGCAGCCCCACAAGGGACCTAACCTCCAGGGAAGTAAATGAAGAGTGGTAAATCATGTTATAGCCATCCTTGTGGGTAAGAAAACAAAGGCATCATCCTGGGGAGCTCAGGAATCTTCCATGCCCAGCTCTGCTGAGAGCCTCTTCTCCACAGGTGAGAAGCAGATGCGCTTCAGCCTCTCGGACCTCCCCTACGATGTGAATTCGGGTGGCTATGAGAAGGATGTGGAGCTCGTGGCACATCACGGCCTGGAGCCTGGTTTTGGAGGTTCTCTGGCCTTTGTGGGGGCAGAGCACCTGCGTCCCCTCCGCCTTCCACCTACCAATTGCATCTCAGAACTCACGCCCGTCATCAGCTCTGTCTACACCCAGATGCAACCCCTCCCCGGTCGACTGGAGCTTCCAGGATCCCGAGAAGCAGGTGAGGGACCCGAGGACCTGGCTGATGGTGGTCCCCTCCTCTACCGGGCCCGAGGCCCCCTTACTGACCCTGGAGCATCCCCCAGCAATGGGTGCCAAGACTCCACAGATACAGAGAGCAACCACGAAGATCGGGTTGCGGGGGTGGTATCCCTCCCTCAGGGTCCCCCACCCCAGCCACCTCCCACCATTGTGGTGGGCCGGCCCAGTCCTGCCTACGCCAAAGAGGACCCCAAGCCACAGGAGGGGTTACTGCGGGGCACCCCAGGCCCCTCGAAGGAAGTGCTCCGGGTGGTGGGCGAGAGCGGTGAGCCCGTGAAGGCCTTCAAGTGTGAGCACTGCCGCATCCTCTTCCTGGACCATGTCATGTTCACCATCCACATGGGCTGCCATGGCTTCAGAGACCCTTTCGAGTGCAACATCTGTGGTTACCACAGCCAGGACCGGTATGAATTCTCTTCCCACATTGTCCGGGGGGAGCACAAGGTGGGCTAGCAGCCCACTGCCCTCCCGTCAGTTCGCCACTCCCTTGCCCCACCTACAGGAGTCTAGCCCTGTCCCCACCACATCCCAAGAAGTTGTGCTGTGTAGCCCCACCACTGGCTACCTAACTTCACACTTGACCCTGAATCTTTCTCACCTATTCTTCCCCCTGACTGATTCAAGCATCGTGATGAAACAGGTTTTTGCTTATGTTTCTCCTTTTTCTCTTAACCTCTCATCCCAGCATACTCAAGAGTTATTTATTAATATAATTAGCTGATTTTTCTTTTGCATTTTTTAACTTCTGTCAGTCACTTGCCACTCCTCCATCCTCTTGCTCACAGTCCCCTTCCCCTTTAGGCCTAATTTTTCTCTCTTTGTTCTGGCTTTCTCCAACAGCCCCTGGGATGGGAAGCTCCTCTTAGTACTAAGAGACCTTGAACTTCTTGCGTTAAGTCCTCACTTTTGCATTGTGTGATGCTTCCGTTTTGATGTTGATAGCTCCCTCTGGCCCTACCTTAGCTCTGTGGCATTATATCTCCTCGCTGGGACCCTTCAGCCCGCGACTCCATACCTCTTGTGCCCTCTCACATTAGGCAGCTTGCACTTTTCTTAAACAAAGGAAGAATTCCCTCATTTGGAAGTAGGAGGGGCTGAAGACATCCTCCCCAGTCACTGTGGGACTGAGGGTCTTGACCGCCCCAGTAACATGAGTTCCCCAAAGCCCACATTCAGGATCTCCCTCTAGGATGTGATATATCTCTTCCCTCTTCTCGAACAACCCCCAACACTGCTCTACTTGCTTCAACCTGCCAGTCTACTCGGTGGTAGCTTTTATCTCCTTGGAGTGCCCCAATTTTCTATTCTCAGGGGCCAAAAGGCTAGGTCTGCATCCTCTGTCTCTGACACGTTGGGAGCCACAGGTGCCTAATTGGGAACCAGGGCATGGGAAGGGTGTCGTTCAAAATTCTCCTTACTCTCCCACCTCTCAAACTTCTTCACCCTAGTGACCTCCCTAGGCTCTCAGGGACTCCTGCAGTCCCCGTCCTATGAGAAACCAGTGGGTTGCTGCCTGAAGACAAGGGGGTATCTCAGCCCCTCAGTCACACTGCCTTCTTCTCTCCCCACCCAGCAGGATTCACCCTCGGGAGGAAAGAGTGCCTCTTTTCTCTCTTCTGATTTTCAGTGTAACCAAAAATTATCCCAGGACGAGCAAGGGCATGTGCCCCTTACCCTGTCCCACTCTTGTCCCAGCAGGAATGGGATGGGCACAACTAAAAGGGGGCCACCTGCGACTGCCCCCCTTCTACACTCAGCTCCCAGATGTAGGGCAGGAGGGGCACACTCCTCCTGGCTACTGCAGGGACCCTGGCTATTTGGGTAACTGGTTAGCGAGAAGGGGCAGGAGGAGACACAGCTCCACTGCAAGTGGAGGTCTCTCTACCAGAGTTCCCTGCCCAAGGCCACAGCCATCCCATTCTCTGCTTCCTCGAGATTCAAACCAAAGGCTGTTTTTCTATATTTAAAGAAGAAAAAAAAAAAGTAGAAAACCAAACACAACACCTCACAAGTTGTAACACTTGCTCCTTCTCTCTCCTTTTTCTTCCTTTCCATCTTTCTTTCCACATGTCCTTTCCTTATTGGCTCTTTTGCCTCCTACTTCTCTCACTCCCTATCAGGGATGAATTGGGGGTTGCTAAAGGATTGGCTGAGGAACAGACCCTGGGATTGGGGCTCTGAGAAGAGTCTACCTTACCCCCTTGGGGGAAGGAAGACACTAAAAACATTTCTCCTCTTCTTCCTTCTTTTCCTCCCCCATTATGTGGTCTCTCCCAGAGAACCAGATTGTCAGGGAGGGGCATTGTGGGTTGATCTTTCCTCCTTGACAAGGTAGCAATAAACAGATGCTGCCAAGGGCAGAGGATGGGGGAGTTATCTGGGAGGAGAGTGGTCTCTAGAGAAGGGGAGAGTTTTCTCATCAGCAACATGGGAACTGGCTCCTTTCTTCAGGATGGCAGCAGAGATGAGATTAATATCCGGGTTCTCCTCAATTGTTCCGATTGTTGAACCCCTTCCCGTTAGACCTACCACCTCTTCTGTGTCTGCTGTATCTTTGGTAACACCTCATAAGGACTAGTCCCTTCTGGGGTATCAGAGCCTTAGGGTGCCACCATCTCCTCCCCCCGTCAGATTTGGCACCTATAACCTCCTGGAACATGAAGGCCTGTGCTCTGAGGCTGTGCTCTGAGCCCATGAGAGCAGAGACTGGAAGGCAAGACCAGGTGCTAAGGAGGGAGAGAAGGGCACTCTGTCTCTCTCCAGACCATCACTGCACTTTAACCAGGGTCTTAGGTACAAAATCCTACTTTCTGGAGCCTTTCAGCTCTGGAAACTCAAACACTCTCACGCTCTCTCTCCCAACTCCTTTTGCATAAAAAAAAAAAAATGAAAAAAGAAAAAAATACATGGAAACCCACATGGAGAAAAGAGGTGTTTTCCTTTTATATTGATATTCAAATTAACACCACACACACAAAAGAGTTTCTAAATAGACACTTTTCCAGATCTTTGTTTTCTCGTGTCAGTGTCCAAGCTGCAGGTGGGATTTTGTAATACTTCTGGCAGCTTCTGTCCTTGTGTAAATAATATATATTATATAT
>NW_005368921.1:676298-677789 GCF_000412655.1 Myotis brandtii
TATATATTTTTAATTAGAAGTTATGAAGAACAAAAAAAAAAAACAAAAACACAGAAGCAAGTGCAATACCACCTCTCTTCTCTCTCTCTCTCTCCCAGGGTTTCATTTGTAGCCTATGCTTGGTGTCTCCTTGGACCTTATCCCTTCATCTCCTCTTCCTCTGATTCCCCCGCCCTGCCCCCTTTTTAAAGAGTTTTTCTCCTTTCTCAAGGGGAGTTAAACTAGCTTTTGAGACTTATTGCAAAGCATTTTGTATATGTAATATATTGTAAGTAAATATTTGTGTAATGGAGATATACTACTGTAAGTTTTGTACTGTACTGGCTGAAGGTCTGTTACAAATAAACATGAGTAATTTAACACCCTGGTTGTTTTTGCAGATTTCCTTTGCCTTGTTTTTCTACTTGGGGTGGGGAGGGCGGAGATATTTGTAGCATGTTGTACTAACTACTAAACATTTTGAAAGTAAATAAGTCTAAGATTGAGAGGAAACCAAACAAGAATACTCAAGCTGTTGCTACAGAAGAACAGAAGAATTTTCAACCTAGAATGGGAAGTAGAAGAGATTTTCCTACCAGAAGTGCCTGCAGGGTAGGAAAGAAAGCCCAACATGCCTATCTATCCAAAGCAGAAATTTATCAAACATTTGTTGTTGAGTACCTACTGTATGCAAAACACATTATATGCTCAAGGACAAGTTATAGTAACATGAACGATGATAATGACTTCTTGAGCACTCATAAATGCCAAGCACTGTGCCAAGTACCTGTTTAATTGTAGAAACAACCTACAAAGAAATGATCACCATTACCAGGGAAGAAATAAAACCCCAAGAAAATAAATAACTCATCTAAGACTCATCAGCCAATGAGTGACAGAACCTGGATGTGAACCAGAGGTTTGTGACCAAAGTGTGCGCCCATCCCTTTTGCCAGGGAATGCAGCCAATGAAAAGTCCATAAAAATCCCAAGAAAAGCCAACATAGGCACATTAAGTTGGTTCTGTCTTAAATACATATTAACTATTTTCTGTTCCCTTCACTCTGAATTTTTTTCTCTCCTATCTACCTCACTGCCATTCCATATGATAGTGTTTGCCTTCCTGTGTCCATGAGACTACTAAAGTAAAAATTGGAGACACTTCCAGAGTCTATCATTTTCCATTCTCCATTGAAACTAACAAATTCAAAATAGAGACTATGAATAAAATTGTTTTGAAGCCAAATCAAAAGTTAGAAAACAAGCCCTAGCTGGCTTGGCTCAGTGGATAGAGCAGTGGTCGGCAAACTCATTAGTCAACAGAGCCAAATATCAACAGTACAACGATTGAAATTTCTTTTGAGAGCCAAATTTTTTAAACTTAAACTATATAGGTAGGTACATTGTTATTAACTTAATTAGGGTACTCCTAAGGCTTAGGAAGAGCCACACTCAAGGGGCAAAAGAGCCGCATGTGGCTCACGAGCCGCAGTTTGCCGACCACGGGTCTAG
>NW_005368921.1:678180-701762 GCF_000412655.1 Myotis brandtii
AGACTCATGAAAGAGGCAAAATCACTTTAGTGGAGCTTGATCAGCATTTCTTTTTTAAAAATTGAATATACCAGAGCACCTTTATGTCATAAGGGTATTTCATAAAGTTTGTTTCAGTTGTGTGTGTGTGTGTGTGTGTGTGTGTGTAAGTATTGAGTACCATGTATTTCTACTATGTATTTCTACTCTGAGTCTGAGTCAACATTATTTAAGGCGCTGGTCCAGGCTGTCCATCCACTGTTGGTTGGGTGAGAAGCAGTGCGGTATAGTGGAGCCAGGACACCTCTTACTAGCTCTGTGACTTTGGGCAACCTCAGTTTTAACCGCTCTACAGTACTCCTCGGTTCTATCTGTAAAGTGAGGATAATAATAGTACCTGCTTTATAGAGTTGTTGAGGATTAAATGAGTTAATATTTATAAAGCACTTACTACAGTGCCTGGCACTGTGCTAAGAGGATCCAAGAATAAAAAGGTGAATGAGACAATGCACTTGTCCCTGGCCCCTCATTGTGGGTTTTTCTCCATATTGGAAAGAGGAATTAACAAAATGTTTTGTTCCCCCCCCCCCCAGGTCCTCCGTTTCTCAATCCTACACCAAGGAGTAGGATTGTCAGAAAAGTGAGCCCAGAGCGGCCCCCGGAGGCGTAGAGCCGTCCGGGGTCTAAGTGCTTGGGGCAAAAGGCCTGTCAGCTTCGCACTACAACTCCCATCATGCATCTCTTCCCATCTGGCCTCTAATTGGCAGCGCGATTTGTGATCTTGCGCCAGGCAACTTCCGCTTTTAGCGTCGCAAAACCAGATTAATTGTACCGCCCAAAATTACTTCCGGGGTAGGGCGTCGCAGTGCCTGCTGGGAGACGTATAACTTTAATTTTCTTCCGCCATCAGGAAAAATAGTCCCATGGTCGCCTTGTGCCACCGATAAATAAACTTGAGAAATGCCTTTCTGCCCTAGATTTCAGCATAAACCCTCAGTAATAAAGAAAATTTGAGTAAGGTGGGTTGCCGTTCTTGCCGTTCGTCAACTAAGGATTCTTCCGGTGTGAGTGGAGGGATCTCGCGCTATATAAGGGAGGCGGGCCGGGCGCCGGATCCTCTCTCGGGTCCTCGTTTCCAAGATGGTGAGTGCGGGCGCGTGGGGAGCGGGCGGTCTGGGTGAGGTTGGGAGGGGTAGATCCCGACTGTGGGGGATTTGGGAGCCGGGTCCAAGGAGGAGCGGGCGGAGTGTGTGTTTATCCCGGGCCTGGAGAGAGATTTGCGGAGGAACTGGGGATGTGACTGGCGTCTTCCTTGGGCGGCTGGTGCGGAATGTAGCCGGTAGGGGCCGAGGCTGGGTAGGTTGCGCCTCCTTCCTAACAAGGTTTTTATCCTCGTGCAGACCAAGAAAAGAAGGAATAACGGTCGTGCCAAAAAAGGCCGAGGCCATGTGCAGCCTATTCGTTGCACCAACTGCGCCCGGTGCGTGCCCAAGGACAAGGCCATTAAGAAGTTTGTCATCCGAAACATAGTGGAGGCCGCAGCCGTTCGGGACATCTCCGAAGCGAGTGTCTTCGACGGTGAGTAAGCCCCCGGCGTGATCTGCAGGCTCCCTGACGCCTACCCTGTACCCCGCGGGCTGAGTTCACGGGAGCATCCCCTGCGGGTTATACACCTTTAAGACTGTTGCCAGTAGAAGAAAACGGGGCGTTTTTTTAAGGGAATGGGAGTCCAAAAGCACTTCCAGAACTTGTTCTGTAGCAGTGTTTGGGGAGCAATAACTACAAGCATAGTACAGTGGGGCCTTGACTTACGAGTGTCCCGACGAGTGCCTGTTGTGGAAACGTACAGACTAAGTCTGGGAGAATGTTTCAAGTAGGAGGCCGTCTGGATTGGTCACCGAAGGTGTTTTTGGGGCAATATGATATATTGTCTTTTTTTTTTTCTTTTTCTTAAGACAAATTGGCTTTTTCTTGTTAATCCTCTCCCGGGGACATTATTTTTATTGATTTCAGAGAGGGAGGGAGAGAGAAACATCAATGATGAGAGAATCATTGATCGCTTGCCTTCTGCACGCCCCACACTGGGATCCAGCCCACAACCCGGGCATGTGCCTGGACCAGGAATCAAACTGTGGCCTCCTAGTTCATAGGTCAACACTGAGCCATGCCGGCCGGGCTTTCCATAGGTTTTTAGGGAGAGACAGAAAGAGGAACATCGATGTGAGAGACTCTCATCCATTGGATGCCTCCCACCCAGACCAGGGCTGGGGAATCTAGGCTGCAACCGAGATACATCCCCTTGACCAGAATCGAACCCAGGACCTTCAGTCCTCCGGCTGACGCTCTATCCACTGAGCCAAACTGGCCGGGCCAAATTGGCTATTTTTAGGGCCTAAAATTTAGGCAACCAGAAATGCCCAGAGGTAGGTGTTGGGGCTGGTGCAGCTGCTGAAGGAGCGGGGTGTTTGGTTTATCTAGGATGTGGGCGTGGTCCCCGTGGTGATAGGAAGAATTAGAGTGTTACTCGTTTGTGAAATTGCATGTGTTTAGTTAGGCATCAGAAACTGAACTTGGGAGTGAAATGGTGTAGGTATGCTGACAGGCATTTACGTGCATTTAATATTCTGTTCCTTTTCCATCTTAGCCTATGTGCTTCCCAAGCTGTATGTGAAGCTGCATTACTGTGTGAGCTGTGCCATTCACAGCAAGGTAGTCAGGAATCGTTCTCGTGAAGCCCGGAAGGACCGAACACCCCCACCCCGATTTAGACCTGCGGTAAGTACCAAAAAGGAGATGTGGACGCCAGAGGGGTGGTGTACAAACCAAGGGTTGTCAAATTAAAGTCCGCCTGTGGTGAGGTCAGCTACCTCTGAAGAGGTAGGTGGGACCCACACCTAAAACATTTACTTAGAGTCACTTAGAAGAGAGTTAGAATTTTTTTGGAATGAGTAGTGTGGTCTACTTTCACATCTATCAGTTTTCCATGCACTTATGGCCCAAATACATTGTTAGTGATGGGAGAGTGATGGTCAGGTTCTTTGAGGGGACAGTCTTTAATTACTCTTTCATTCCTTTGTCTTTCAGGGTGCTGCCCCACGACCTCCACCAAAGCCCATGTAAGGAGCTGAGTTTTTAAAGAGTGAAGAAAAGTTCTCTGGGGGGGAAATAAATGGAAATTGTATTTCATATAGCGTGTTGGGTGTGGTTTTTGCCTGATAGAATGGGGATTGTGTATGTCTTGGATTATAATTGCTTTGACCAAGTATTCAAGTGTGGAATGCCTCGTAGTCTTTCATGAGGGAGGTTATTCCTGTACCTTAACTCGGGGTTCTTTTGTATTTGGATCCTCAGCCTCCCCAGTTTGCATAGCTTTTGTGGGGAAAGGGGATTAAAGTTTTTGTAAGTATTCCATTAATTTAACCTGGCTAGTCAGTGCTTTTTAAATGGGAAGGAGCCAGGAGGGTAAGGAAGTGTTGAGTGATGAGCAAATCAGGAAGAGACTTAGAAGTGTGCCTACCCCTGGTGGGAGAGAGAGAGACTATCTGTCCCCTTTACACCAGGTGCAAACATTGGATGGAAGAAAATCAGGTCCAAGGTTAAAGTGCTTACCCTGGGAGTCCCATAGCCCAGCTTGCTCAGTAAAGCCAGGTTCAAGCAGGGAAATCCGGGCCATGGTTGCTCCAAGATTTCTTTTGAATTAATTGTGTGCACAGCTTATCTTTTCCTCAGGGTAGGTCTTAACTGGCTCTCCCAGGAGTTTAAGGATTGATCGATGCAATCTAAATGCAAAGTAAGATCCTGGCTCTAGAAGTCATACATTCAGGAGCCTAACACTGCTTAGAATTAGTTTAGCGATTTTTTTTAAGCTAATTGATTTTTGGAGTACCAGAAATAACTTTCTCAAAAGGGCTTTCCTCCCAGCTGGTGTGGCTCAGTGGTTGAGTGTCCACCTATGAACCGGGAGATCAACAATTCCCAGTCAGAGCACATGCCTGGATTTCAGGCTCAATCCCCAGTGTGGGGCATGCAGGAGGCAGCTGATCAATGATATCATTAATGTTTCTCCCTCTCTGAAATCAGTAATACATATTTTCTTAACCAACACAGCTTTTACATTTTAAAAAAGTTTACCAAAATGACATTTAAATATATTTTTATTGATTTGAGAAAGAGAAACATCAATGATGAGGGAATCATTGGTTGCCTTCTGCATGTGATGGCAACCCAGGCACATGCCCTTGACTGGCATCAAATCTGGGACCCTTCAGTCCTCAGGCTGAGGCTCTATCCACCACACCAAACTGGCTAGGGCACCAAAATGATTTTTAATAAAAATTTTATTACTGAATATCTATGCTTAAGCACCTATATAAACCAAAATGGTTTATTTTTCATAAAAAATATTTTTTTCATTGTTGACAGTATTACAGATAACCCTTTTCCCCCCCATTATCATTTATCCCACTCTATGCCTTCTTCCACCTACCCCTCCCCACTAAACCAAAATGATTTTTTTAAATATATTTTGATTTTTTACAGAGAGGGATAGAGAGTTAGAAACATCGATGAGAGAGAAACATCGATCAGCTGCCTCCTGCACACTCCCCACTGGGGATGTGCCCGCAACCAAGGTACATGCCCTTGACCGGAATCGAACCCGGGACCCTTGAGTCCGAAGGCCGATGCTCTATCCACTGAGCCAAACCGGTTAGGGCACCAAAATGATTTTTATCACAAAAAATGGTACCACCCAAAATCCTCACAAATGTCCCTGGGAAATGTCTCCTGAGCTGTAAACTCATGAGGTCAGGAACAGTGTCTAGATCAGCGGTTCTCAACCTTGGCTGCACATTAGAATCACCTGGGAACCTTTTTAAAATCCTGATTTCTGGGCCTCATCCTCCGGAAATTCTGTTTCTTTGTTATGGGGTGAGGCCACAACATTAGTAACAAAGAAACAATTTCCGGAGGATGAGGCCCAGAAATCAGGATTTTAAAAAGGTCCCCAGGTGATTCTAATGTGCAGCCAAGGTTGAGAACCGCTGCTTTAGAGAATAGGAACCACTTCTACCATTTGAGTAAAATTGAGTCCTTAAGCCACACCTCCAAAAAGCATGGTTCAAAGTGTTTGAGGTGGGTCTGGGAATTTTAATAGTACTGTGGGTGTCCTAGAATTCCAGGGCGAGCAGGTGATAACTGTGCCAACGCTGCTAATAGGTCAAACAAGATAAGGATTAAAAAATGACTACTGGCTTTAAAAGCATCATGGAGTTATTAGCAATCTTGTAGAGAGGTTTCAGTGAAGTGGTGGCGGCAAAAGCATGATCAGAGTGGGTTCAAAAGAGAATGGGACGATGTCTTTTTTTTTAATAATTTTTATTTCTTGAAGTATTACAAAGAGTATTACATATGTCTCCTTCCCCCCCCCCCTTGACCTTCCCCCGGCCTCCCCTACACTCCAATGTCTTGTGTCCATTGGTTATGCTTATATGCATGCATACAAGTCCTTCGGTTGATCTCTAACCCCCACCCCAACCCTCCCCGGCCTTCCCACTGTAGTTTGACAGTCTGTTCGATACTGCTCTGCCTCTGTATCTATTTTTGTTCATCAGTTTATAACGTAGTTTGACAGTCTGTTCGATGCTGCTCTGCCTCTGCATCTACCCTTGTTCATCAGTCTATACTGGTCCCCATTATCTGTCCCAACCTCACTGGAGCCGTCCCAACCTCACTGGGGCCATCCCGACCTCACCGGGGCGATCTCGACCTCACCGGGGCCGTCTCAACCTCCCCGGGGCCATTCCGACTTCACCGGGGCCGTCCTGACCTCACCGGGGCGGGACGATGTCTTTAACATGTTTTTAAACAAAAATAACAGGCAAGGGTCCCGGGTTCAAGTCCAGTCAAGGGCACATGACCAGGTTGCTGGCTCGATCCCCCCAGTAGGGAGCATGCAGGAGGTAGCCCATCACTGATTCTCATCATTGATGTTTCTATCCCTTCCTCTCTGATATTAATAAAAATATATATTTTTTAAAATGAGGGGGGTTTTATAAAATGGTAGATATATCAGCATATTTGCTTGAGGATGGGGAAATTGAGAGAAATAGAAACTGATGATGTAGGAGACAGAGCCATGTCTTTGAACAGACAAAAAGGGTGGAGTCCAGGCCACAAGTGCAGAGGTTGTCCTTGGATAGGAGCACAGACAGTTTATCTACAATAACAGGAGAGAAGAGGGAATATATCGTTCAAAAGCAAATAGGTTGTTTGCTACTTCTATTTCTCAGGGAAGTAGGAGGCAAGGTCATCAGCTGAGAATAAGGGTACAGGGAGAGAGAGCTGGCGGTGTTTGAGGAGAGAAAAGAATGGAACAGCCCTAGCTGACTTAGCTCAGTGGATAGAGCATCGGCCTGAGGACCAAAGGGTCAGGTTGATTCCAGTCAAGGGTATGGATCTCAGTTGCAGGCTCCTCCCCGGCCTGGGCCCAGGTCGGGGCTCGTGCAGGAGGCAAGTATTTCTCTTACATCGATGTTTCTGTCTTTCCCCCTCTTTTAAAAAAAGGAATGTGCCCTAGCTGGTTTGGCTCAGCGTCGGCCTGGGGACTGAAGGGTCCCAGGTTCGATTCCAGTCAAGGGCATGTATCTTGGTTGCAGGCTCATCCCCAGTAAGGGGTGTGCAGGAGGCAGCTGATCGATGCTTCTCTCTCATTGACTTTTCTAACTCTCTACCCCTCTCCTTTCCTCTCTATAAAAAATCAATAAATATATTTTTTTTAAAAAAGGAATGAAACACATCTGGGAGAGTGGACAGGAATGTGGTCTGGTGCAGTGTGATTGCCTACCAGCACTGGAGGTTAGAGGGCAGGAATGAAACGGGCTGTGGGCTCGATCCCCAGTAGGGGGCGTGCAGGAGGCAGCCGATCAATGTTTCTCATCATTGATGTTTCTATGTCTCCCTCTCCCTTCCTCTCTGAAATAAAAGTGTATTTTAAAATAATAAATTGAGACCAGTGTGGCCCAGTGGTTGAACATTGACCTATGAAGCAGGAGGTCACAGTTTGATTTCCAGTCAGGGCACATGCCCAGGTTTCTGGGGCTTGGTACCCACTAGGGGGCGTGCAGGAGGCAGCCAAACAATGATGCTCATGTTGATGTTTCTATCCCTCTCCCTCTTTGAAATAAAAAAATATATATTATATAAAATAAAGTGAAACCAGTTAGCATAACTACTATTTAATCATGTAGATACAAACCCAAAGTGGATAGAATTGAATTTAGCCAGAGTTGTAGGTTCATCAAATGAGTACATTGAAGTGAGGGGGGGCAAAAAAATTGAGAGTGTACTCAAGGGAGAGTGACTATAATGACTGACTGTGGAAGCTAAGGATAAGGAGGAAAGCTATGACATAGGAGGGTCAGGTCCAATGGTAAGGGGATATGATCAGTAAGTTCAAGTTCTGGTTGGGGTTAGGACAGTAGAGCTGGTAAAAAAAAAGAAATGAGGCCAGAGAATGGGATGTTTAAAATTGAAAATATGGAGGGGTTTCAGTTACTGGTCAAGAGTCCTTTGGGGATAGCCAGGTTTTTTTTCTTTTTAAAAAAAATATATTCTTATTGATTTAAGAGAGGAAGGGAGAGGGGGAGAGAGACAGAAACATCAATGATGAGAATCACTGGGCGCCACCTTCTACACGCCCCCTACTGGGGATCGAGCCTGCAACCCAGGCATGTGCCCTTGATTGGAATCAAACCCTGGACCTTCCAGTTCTCAGGCCAACACTCTATCCACTGAGCCAAACCGGCTAGGGTAAGAGCCAGAGTTTCTTTAGAGCAGATGGGGAGGTTGAAGTTGGGGGATTTTACTGATGATCAACCCTGCACTCCAGAGGGCCATGAAAGTGTTTCAGGACACGAGGAAGAGTGCAAAATGGGGTCAGAAAGGACTGCATGAGAATCAGAACTGGGGGGTGAAGGGTGACCTGGAGTCCTGGGTGTCTATGGTCACTGCACTGCACATGAGCAGGGAGAGGGCCACAGTGCGGTGCTACTGGCAGACCTCACTCCTCAGGAGCCAAGTGTGCAGTCAGACCTGCAGTCCCCGCTGACTGTCTGCTTCACAGCTCCTCCTCAGGGCTGCTTTCCTGACTTTTCTCTGCCCTCTTGCCGTAGGTCAGTGTTGCACTCATCATTTCTGAAATATGGGCTCTTCATCTTCATGTCCTTGACCAGGCGGCCCAGCCTGGTGATGGGATCCATCCACTCCTTATCCTCTGCCTTGCCTCCACCAGCTCCGGGGGCCTTGAGGGCACCGTGGGCTCCCCTTTCGGGGTCCCCCAGGCCTCTGGGTCCTCCTGCACCACCAGCCTCATCCACCACTGGGTATTTCCACAGAAAAGAAAGAACATATTTAACTTTTAAAGAAACTTGACAAATTGTTTCCCAAAGTGACAGTACTATTTTACATTCCTTCCTGCAGTGTGTGCTTCAGTTTCTTCACAGCCTCTCCAACATTTTTTTATTTTATCCCAGCCATTCTAACAGGTATGCAGTGCTCTCATGGTTTTGTTTTTCCATAATAATTAGTGGAGTATCTTCTCAATGTGCTTATCTGCCAAATGTATATCTTTTGTGAAATGTCTGTTCAAATCTTTTACTCAGGGTTTTAAAATTAGGCTGCTTGTTTTTGAAGTTCTTTATTCTGAATGCAAGTCATTTATCAAATATGGGATTTGAGTATTTTTTCTTCCAGTTTGTGATTTATCCTTGCATTCTCTTTTTTTTTTTTTTGAAGTATATTTTTATTGATTTCAGAGAGGAAGGGAAAGGGAAAGAGAGATAGAAACAACAGTGATGAGAGAGAATCATTGATTGGCTGCCTCCTGCACGCCCCCTACTGGAGATCAAGCCCAAAACCCAGGCATGTGCCCTTGACTGGAATCGACCTGGGACCCTTCAATATGCAGGCTTAAGCTCTAGCCACTGAGCCAAACCAGCTAGGGCTATCCTTGCATTCTCTTAATAGTGTCTTCGGAAAGCAGAAGTTATTAATTTTATTGGAATCAAATTAATTTTATTATATGGATTGTACATTTGAATCTAAGATATTTTCCTTTCTCAACATCACAAAGTTTTTCTCCTGGAAGTTTTATAGTTGTGTGTTTTAATATATTTTATTGATTTTTTTTATAGCGAGGAAGGGAGAGGGATCGAGAGTTAGAAACATCAATGAGAGAGAAACATCGATCAGCTGCCTCCTATACACCTCCTACTGGGGATGTGCCTGCAACCAAGGTACATGCCCTTGACCGGAATCGAACCTGGGACCCTTCAGTCCACAGGCTGTCGCTCTATCCACTGAGCCAAACCAGTTAGGGCAAGTTTTATAGTTTTAGTTTTTATATTTATTTAGGTCTGTAATGCATTTTAATTAATTTTTGTATCCGATATGAGGTATGGATCGAAATTCTTTTTATTTTTTGCATATGAATATCCAATTGTACCAACACCATTTGCTAAAAAAACTACTCTTTCTCTATTTGAATTGTCTTTGCACTTTTGTCAAAAATCAGTTGACTAGGGAACATTTGAGATCTTGCTCCCCGGCAAAAGTCATCAGTTTGGCTCAAATAAACTTATAAAAATTGAAAAAAATTACTTGATTACATATTTATGGGACTATGTCTGGACTGTATTCTGTTCCATTGAGCTACTTGTCTATCATCATACCAATGCCACATTATCTTGATCAATGTAGCTTTACAGTAAGTCTTGAAGTCAATTACAATAAGCTTCCAACTTTATTCCTCTGTCACTTTCTACAAAAAAAAAAAAAGTCTGCCAAGATTTTGAGATTGGAGCTGAGACCAAGATGGCGGCATAGGTAAACACCGCAGACTGCTGCCGCAAACAACCACTTCAAAAATACAACTAAAAGACGGAACGGACATCGCCCAGAACCACAGGAAGGCTGGCTGAGGAGAGACTCTTCAACTAGAAGGAAAAACAACAGCACACCGAGGCTCAGAGGAGGCGCAGTGTGGAAAAAACTCAGGTGCGGAGGTGCGCGCGCAAAGCGGGCTGGTGGCTGAGAGCGCGGTTGTCGTTTTCGGTCAGGGGGGAGTCTCAGACTCTGAGCTCCAGATACGGGCGAATCGCTGGGGACTCGGACCCAAACGGGAGAAGCGGGAGTGTCTGGCATCAGTTGGAAGGCAGCTTTCCCTCCGAGGTTTGCAGCGGTTCCGGGGGTTCTGAGAAGCAGAGCCTCTGGGAACGGGACTGAGAGGGGCCATAACCACTCCCTCCGCCCGCCCTGTTGAGCCCGCCCCGCCCAAGCCCTGCGCAGAGCCATTTGCCAGATCGCCTCAGGCAAAGGCTAGATTAGCACCTCCCCAGAGGACAGAAGTTTTCCGCGGCAGACACAGCTGATTCACACAGCCAGTCGGCCTGGTGGTCAAATCCCTCTAGTATTAACTACAACAATCAAGGCTCAACTAGAACAAGACTGCGCACAAAGACCACTAGGGGGTGCACCAAGAAAGCATAAAAAATGCGGAGACAAAAAAACATGACAGAAATGGAGGATATAGAGCTAAAAATCGCAATTTTGAGGGCTTGCAAAAATGTGCTAGAAGCTGTCAATAAACTTGAGGAGAGAGTCACGAAAACTAATGAGACCCTCGATGCTATGATAAAGAACCAACTAGAAATTAAGCATACACGGACTGAAATAAAGAATATTATACAGACACCCAATAGCAGACCAGAGGAGCGCAAGAATCAAGTCAAAGATTTGAAATGCGAAGAAGCAAAAAACACCCAACCGGAAAAGCAAAATGAAAAAAGAATCCGAAAATACGAAGATAGTGTAAGGAGCCTCTGGGACAGCTTCAAGCGTACCAACATCAGAATAATAGGGGTGCCAGAAGATGAGAGACAGCAAGATATTGAAAACCTATTTGAAGAAATAATGGCAGAAAACTTCCCCCACCTGGTGAAAGAAATGGACTTACAGGTCCAAGAAGCGCAGAGAACCCCAAACAAAAGGAATCCAAAGAGGACCACACCAAGACACATCATAATTAAAATGCCAAGAGCAAAAGACAAAGAGAGAATCTTAAAAGCAGCAAGAGAAAGAGACTCAATTACCTACAAGGGAATACCCATACGACTGTCAGCTGATTTCTCAACAGAAACTTTGCAGGCCAGAAGGGAATGGCAAGAAATATTCAAAGTGCTGAATACCAAGAACCTACAACCAAGAATACTTTATCCAGCAAAGCTATCATTCAGAATTGAAGGTCAGATAAAGAGCTTCACAGATAAGGAAAAGCTAAAGGAGTTCATCACCACTAAACCAGTATTATACGAAATGCTGAAAGGTATCCTTTAAGAAGAGGAAGAAGAAAAAGGTAAAGAACAATAAGCTTCCAACTTTATTCCTCTGTCACTTTCTACAAAAAAAAAAAAAGTCTGCCAAGATTTTGAGATTGCATTGAATGTACAAATCAATTTAGAGAGAATTTGACATCTTAACAATATTAAATCTTTTCATCCATAAATAAACATGGTATATCTCTCCATTTATTGAGGTCTTCTTTAATGTCTCTCAGTAATATTTTGTAGAAAAACTCAATTTCTGACAGCTCACTCTGAGTCAAACTAGCCACACATTCTGGGTCAGAAAACTAGCCAAATCACTGAAGTGATTTCAGTCAAGACTTCCTGGATTGGAGTCCTAAAATATACTGTCTGTATTATACTGTTTAACCTTTTCCTGACTCACTGCCCGAACCTGCACAGAGTGAGTAATAGCAGTAAACTCCTCACGGTGCTGTGAAGAGTGCCTGGGGGAATATTGTTACCAAACTCAAGTGGTCACCCTTAGGGTGTCCCATTGGACATGGTGGTCCTCAGGTAGTTTTATTTCCTTGCAGCAGCTAAAGGAGACAGGGAATTCACGTCCAAAGCTCTGTCTCCCCAAAGGGAAGCTTAGGCTTCGTTTATATTCACTACTTGGTTAATTACATGTTGATTTCTTCTTGGCAATTGACTACAGTTGGATTCCTATCAAGCTCATCCTGTTTACAGCTGCATACTGTGCCCCCCCACCCCCCATTTCAAGATCTTTAATCACAATTGCTAAGACCCTTTTTCATTGTAGGGTAACACTTCAGGTCCAGGGCTTACAATGTATATATCCTTGGGGGTGATTTGTCAGCTACTACAATCCACATTTCACAGACAGGAAAACTGAACCCCAAAGAGGAGAAGGCGTTGTCAGCGCCCCACAGCCGCTGTGAGTCCAGCCCAGTCCTGAGCTCAGTGGGTGCCCCTGTTGGCAGCAAAAACAGCACCAGGTGTTAGACCAATGGAGTCAGACCAGACCTTCAGCAACCTCCGTACTTGTGTGCTAGGGGGAGGGACGGAGGCATGGAAAGGTTACCTATTGTATTAGGGTCCGGGATTGTGACAGAGAAAAATTGCTAGATTGTCTCAGAAAACAATGTATTATGATTCAACCCAGCCAGGTGTGACTCCGTTTACCTCCCCATTCGTACTTGTAAACTTTGTGTGAACCCTGCCAGTGCCAGGAAATGCTTTGTAGTGTTGCAGATAAAAGGCTTTGCTGTACCCTCGGTGGGCACTACAAGCTGCGAGGCTCCCAGGGGGGAGGGACATACTGCTATAGTCAGCTGGCCAGCTTAATACAGGCTCCTAAATTTAAATTCTGAGTCAGTGGTCTATCTCGCTGAGTGAACCCATAACACTTGAGTTCTGGCTAAGAAAGAATTTACAGCCCAGACTCAAACTATAAGAACACATTTGGCAGACAGTCACAGAGGGAGAAGGGAGCCGTAGAGGAAATGGGCTTAGGAAACAAGTTGCAGCGGCAAAAGAAGGTCCCTTCGAGCTTAGAAGAAAGACAGAGGCGAGGAAAACGTGCCTGGGGGAGGGGTGGGGACAGGCACAGTGTGCTCCGTAGAGAGGGCCAGTGCACGGTGTAACATTTAGCGAGAACAGTGCTTAGCCCTGGCCGGTGTGTGGTCCCGCGCACCAGAGGTTGCTGATTCAATTCCCCGTCACCTGCTCTGGTTGTGGGCTTGATCCCCAGTAGGGGGCGTGCAGGCGGCAGCCGATTCGTGCTACTCTCTAACCAATGTTTTCCTCTCTCTCTCCCTTCCAATCTCTCTAAAATCAATGAAAACATATTTTTTAAAAAGAATAGCCTTTAGTAAGAACTTCCCAGACCTTGAGACCCTGGTCCTATCTAAGAATTCCCTCCTGAGATTTTTTTTCACTCCTCATTTTTGAGGGAACGGGGACGAGGGTCATACTTCTGTAACTGCTCCTGAATATGGATGGAGTATGTTTTTGAATTAGAGGAATGCAATTCTCTGGCAGCCTGGCTCATGAAAGTCTTGAGGCTTCTAGGTTCTGGGATTCCTGGGAACAGGAGTGCACAACCAGACTTCGTGAACATCACTTATCCTGCCTTTAGAAGAGCAGCGTGAGTTCAGACAGGATTTACGATATGGACCTGGTCCCTCGTTCTCACTAGGTGGTATAGCTGGCTTCACTCTAGATCAGTGGTTCTCAACCTTGGCTGCACATTAGAATCACCTGGGAATCTTTTGAAAATCCTGATTTCTGGGCCTCATCCTCCGGAAATTCTGTTTCTTTGTTTCTAATGTTGTGGCCCCACCCCATAACAAAGAAACAGAATTTCTGGAGGATGAGGCCCAGAAATCAGGATTTTCAAAAGATTCCCAGGTGATTCTAATGTGCAGCCAAGGTTGAGAACCACTGATCTAGAGTGAAGCCAGCTATACCACCTAGTGAGAACGAGGGACCAGGTCCATATCGTAAATCCTGTCTGAACTCACGCTGCTCTTCTAAAGGCAGGATAAGTGATGTTCACGAAGTCTGGTTGTGCACTCCTGTTCCCAGGAATCCCAGAACCTAGAAGCCTCAAGACTTTCATGAGCCAGGCTGCCAGAGAATTGCATTCCTCTAATTCAAAAACATACTCCATCCATATTCAGGAGCAGTTACAGAGATGTATCCAGGAAGCTCTATCTTGTAGTTTAAGAGAAGCAGGAGTTGTTAATAACACCGAATGAGGACCTATCCACACTGGAGTGAGTTGATCTTGCAGGGATCCTGATTTCCAGGCTTGTAAATATACCCAGTTTCCTGGATCATATGGGCGTAGCTTAGTATCTGTTGGCATGGGTAAAATCAGATTAGATTTTAAGTTTTTAGTTACCTTTCCTAATTGGATAAAATGTTTAGCAGCTGCCCGGCTGGTGTGGCTCAGTGGTTGAGCGTCAACCTATGAACCAGGAGGTCGTGGTTCGATTCCTGGACAGGGCATATGCCTGGGTTGATCCCCAGTGTGGGGCGTGCAGGAGACACTGATCAATGATTCTCTCTCATCATTGGTGTTTCTATCTCTCTCTCCCTATCCCTTCCTCTCTGAAAAAACAAAACAAAGAACCCTAGGGCAGGGGTGGGCAACCCCTGGCACACGTGCCAAACATGGCACGCCAGTAACTTTTGCTGGCACGCGAAACCCTCTCTTATAATCTTCCATTTACAATTTTTTATTTCTTCAAGGTTCTTCACATACGTACACCTTAAGAGATATCAAGTAGGTGTAACATGTTCTCAAAAAATTAGGGTTGGCACTCAGAAGAATTTTGAGTCAGAGATTTTGCTGGTTTTGGCACGCACTCACAAAAAGGTTGTCCACCCCTGCCCTAGGGCAATTCCTTGAGTCTCCTGCATATATAATCCAAAGCTTTTCCAAGCCTTGGCCAGGTGGCCCAGTTGGTTAGAGTGTCTTCCAGATACACCAAGGTTGTGGGTTTGATCCCTGGTCAGGGCACATACAAGAATCAACCAACGAATGTATAAAGAAATGGAACAATAAATTGATGTTTCTCTCTCTCCTTCCCCTCACTCTAAAATCAAAAGTTTAAAAATAATCTATAAAAAAAAAAAAAAAGGCTTTTCCAAATCAGATAAGCCCAGGGCAGTAACTTCGTATAGTTTTACCTTTAGTTCTTTTTTTTAAAGTATATTTTTATTGATTTCAGAGAGGAAGAGAGAGGGAGAGAAAGATAGAAACATCAATAATGAGAGAATCATTCATCGGCTGCCTCCTGCACGCCCCCCACCGGGGATCCAGCCCGCAACCCGGGCAGGTGCCATTGACCGGAATAGAACCTGGGATCCTTCAGTCCGAAGGCCAAGCCTCCATCCACTGAACCAAACCGGCTAGGGCTATCTTTAGTTCTTAAAAAGTGTTCTGCGGTATTCTCTTCTTCCTTCAATTTATTACATAAGGGCTTGCCTATAAGACCAAAATTAGGGATCCAGATCCTCCAGAATCCCATCATTCCAAAAACACCCTCTCAATTGCCTCAGGTTCCAGAGAGGAACTAGACTGACTATTCCCACCGTTTGATCTGTCTGTAGGCTTCTTTGTCCTTGGGAAATAAGAAAACCCAGGTACTTATCTGGGCCTTTTTCTGGGATACTTTGTATCCCTTTGCTGCTACATAATTTAAGGGAATGCAAAAGAAACCATCCTTTAAAGCTAGAACTGTGCAGTGTTTGCTACATCCTGGGAGATTGGCCAGCAGGTTATAGAGGTTAGGAACTGGGCCAGGGGTGGGCAAACTTTTTGAGGGCCACAATGGGTTCTTAAACTGGACCGGAGGGCCGGAACAAAAGCATGGATGGAGTGTTTGTGTGAACTAATAAAAATTCAAAGTAAACATCATTACAAAAAAGGGTACGGTTTTTTTTTTTTTAGTTTTATTCATTTCAAACAGGACGGATCCGGCCCGCGGGCCGTAGTTTGCCCACGGCTGGACTAGACCATTTATGGGATCTCTTTGAGATTTTACCCAAAGGTAGGGAAAGAACACCATTGCAGCTTTTATTATTCTTTTCATTGTTTTTTTTTTCTTAATATATTTTTTTATTGATTTTAGAGAGGAAGGGAGAGGGAGAGAGAGATAGAAACATTAATGATGAGAGAGAATCATTGGTTGGCTGCCTCTTGCACACCCTCCATTGGGGATTGGGCCCACATTGGGGATCGAACGCACAACCTGGGCATGTGCCCTTGACCGGAATCAAACCTGGGACCTTGCAGGCCAATGCTCTATCCACTGACCCAAACCAGCTAGGGCCCATCTCCAGTTTCTTTTTCTTTCTTTTTTTAAATATATTTTTACTGATTTCAGAGAGGAAGGAGAGGGAGAGAGATAGAATCATCAATGATGAAAGAGAATCATGGATTGGCCGCCTCCTGTATGCCCCGCATTGGGGATCAGGCCCACAACCCGGGCAGTGCCCTTGACTGGAATTGAACCTGGGCCCTTTCAGTCCGCAGGCTGATGCTCTATCCACCGAGCCAAGCCAGCCAAGTCCATCTCCGGTGTCTTAATGGAAAGGATGGGAGTGTTGCTGGGTGATTAACAAGCGCAGTGAGTCCCAGTTGGAGAAGTGCTTTTAGGGCAGGGCAGTCCCCATTTTTGCCTCGGGTTTCAAGGGGTGTTGTTAACCCGGAGCCAGGGGTCTGTTGTTTGAGTCCTACTTTAACAGGTAGGGCATACTTTGCCCTTCCGACTGTTCCTTGTACCCAAACAGCTGGATTAACCTGGTCAAGAATCTCTGGTCTTTTGGGACCTGTCGGAGTAGGGCCGTAAGAGCGATTCCTTTATTTAATGAGTGGCAGTGCTGCGTCACATGCTACACAGTTCAGGGTGAGGATTTCCAATAAACCTTTCTGATACAAAACAGTTTTTTGAATTCTATTCCTTTATAGTAGCCTTTCAATAGTTAGTAGGTCCCTTCCTAAGGGGGAGATGGACACGCAGGTGTAGAGAGGGGAGAGTGTGACAGCGGCTCTGATCCTGTTCCACATCAGAGGCTGGCACAATTCCTCGCGCCTGGCTTTCTCCCGCCCCTTACTGTTACACTCCCTCTCGAAGAGGGACGCTTCCAGGTAGTAAGAGCAGAGTAAGTGGCTCCATAGCTAATGAAAATTCAATGTTCTCCCCTTCGATATTCAGAGTGACCTGGGGCTCCGCATGGGAGATCAAAACATTACCTCTTGGAGCCAAATGGGAGTCCCCTGGGCCCCATCACTCCTCACTTTCTATCGGGGTAACTGCAGAAAGTTAGAAGCCTCCCTCTGTTGGGGTCCAGCCCCAGCAGGTCCAGGGGTTCCCAAAGGTGTGGACGGAGTCGGCGAAGAAGGAAGGACACGGAGACAGCGTTCAGTTGATCATCATAGCGAGGTTCTCTCTCTCTCTTTTTTTTTTTTAATATATTTTATTGATTTTTTACAGAGAGGAAGGGAGAGGGATAGAGAGTTAGAAACATTGATGAGAGAGAAACATCGATCAGCTGCCTCCTGCACACCACCTACTGGGGATGTGCCCGCAACCAAGGTACATGCCCTTGACCAAAATCGAACATGGGACCCTTCAGTCCGCAGGCTGATGCTCTATCCACTGAGCCAAACCGGTTAGGGCACGAGGTTCCCTCTTTATTGTCCTATTACATCTATATTTATACTATTTGACCCCATAAGCATGCCTCTATAATTACATCATGGTATGTTTTGGGTCACGTTCTACAATTGCTTTTTTCTTATCTGACCTTAGCCAAAAATCCTGTCTCTATCTAGTTCTGTTGATTTTAATCTTGTCTAGGTTAATCTCTGTGTTCCATTACAAGGGCTATTCCAAGGTCACTGCTCTACTGATAGGCTACAAGGAAGTGACTGAAGGAGTTTATCCTATCCAGGAAAGATTATGTCCTCCCAGGCTCGCTGCTTGCCTTCTCTGGGACTGCCCTGTGTCGGTGGGTCTCCAGGGGTATCGGTTTTGGTGCTTTCCCTGGTGGGCAGACCCCTGGGGATGCGGGCCCAACAAGTCCCAAATTTATTGCCAACAGTCTTAGTCCAAGTTCTTCATAAGTCGTACATGGTATTTCTGTAACACTAGGTGGTTTTACTGATTTATTCTCTTCCTTAGTCCTGTTAACCCCTAACCTGGGGAAACAACCTTTCTCGGGGAGATGGTCCTGGTTAAAATACATAGTGCTTAAGAGGGGGTGCGAACATATGTCATATACGCCAGGTCCCTTGAAACATAAGCTGTGCAGATGTTTCTTCCCTGCAGCGACTGTGTCAAGCAGCAAGGATGGACCGGCTTCTGGCAATCCTTGATGTTTTTCTCTCTTCCTTCCTCTCTGAAATCAATAAAAATATATTTTAAAAAAAAATAACCCCAGTGTTGCTACTCGCCCACGGAAGTCCTTCAATGGCCTCCTTCTGCAACGACAATAAAATCCCAGCTCCCTGCTGCGGATCGGATCCAAGCCTCTGGCTGACCTGGCTGCTCCTTTTCCCTGTGGCCTCCTACCCATTCTTCTCTCCGCTCCCGCCCCATGGGCCTCCTTTCCGTGTAGACACTCCACGTCCGTCCTTCCTCAGGGCTGGTCCTTGCTGGTTGCTGTGCCATGAATGCTCTTCCCTCGGTCAGCACACATTGTCTGCTTGCCATCGTGGTGCCACGTCACCTCCGAGGACCCCTCTGCCCGTCCTGCCCGAAGACCCTCCCATCACATCAGCGACCCTTTCCAGCGCCGTGTTTGCTTTCCATCGGCCACTCACTAGGGGAGTTATTTCCTGAGCTGTCTGATGACTGTCTGCCCTCCTTACAGTGTTAGCTCCTCGAGGGTCGGGTCTGTCTCTTGCTTTGCGGCTGTGTCCTCGGTGCTTGGCACTGAGTGAGGGGGTGCTTACCAGGGCGCGTAGGGAGGCCTGAGGTGGTGGGCTGCTGTATTAGTTTCCTGTGGTTGCTGTAGCGAATTACCATGAACTCGCGGCTTAAAACAACACCAAGTTATTGTCTCACAGTCCCAGAGGTCGGAAGTCTGAAATGGGTCCCATGTCAGCAGAGCTGGGCTCCTTCTGGAGGCTCTAGTCCAGTGATGGCAAACCTATAACTCATTTTTTTGGTTGATTTTTCTTTGTTAAATGGCATTTAAATATATAAAATAAATATCAAAAATATAAGTCTTTGTTTTACTATGGTTGCAAATATCAAAAAATTTCTATATGTGACACGGCACCAGAGTTAAGTTAGGGTTTTTCAAAACGCTGACACGCCGAGCTCAAAAGGTTCGCCATCACTGCTCTAGTCCTCTCTTTTCCAGTTTCTAGGGGCCTCCAGCACCCCTGGGCGCATGGCCTCTTCCCCCGACTTCAAGGGCAGCAGCGCAGCATCTTCAGGTGCCCCTGCCTGACAGCTGTAGCCGGTCAAGTGGAATGAAGTTAACTAGACGAGGACGTTCTGCCAAGAAAAGGCGGGGGCCTGCAAGCGGGCCACGACAGAACAAAGTCTTGCACGCAAGATTTATTGTTCCGAGGCAGAGTTTCCTTGGGTCCATGAGGGCGGGGAAAGCCAGGGAGGGTGCACTACTGCAGGTGGAAAGGGTCTTTGTATAACATAGGAAATTAATAGTTTAATGTATAACTTAGCTCAGATGATCTCATAGGCATGCCTGTTTACCATTGTCACTTGCTGTACTCCATTGTTACTTGCTGTACTCCCCAAATAAAAGCCATGAGAGCCTTGGAGGTTTTGCTACACGCCTGAGTGAGCAGTAGCCCTCTGCTTCTCTTAGCTCAATCCTGCTTGCCGAACTCATCTCAGCATCACTGTTCACCTGCAGAACACCTGCAACAGCCGTGCTGCGCTCCTACCGACTCCTGTGGTGTCGTTGGGCCAATCCTGATGACGCAGGAAAATGTTCCCAGCTCGAGACTCTTTTTTTTTTTTTAACATTTTGTCCCAATCTCTTTATTTCCGTGTGTAGTGCATTTGTGTGTACACATACATACTAATATATCACACACACACATATATATATGGTATCCCCCAATTTTTTTTTTTACACATTTTGAATAATTATTAATCCCAATGAGTTAAATCGTTCTCCAGGCATTCTCTGCCCTTCCCGGCTGCCAATTGTCTCTCCAGCTGTGTCCACGTTGCCAATTCGGGGTGGATGTTACTGGATTTAGTTGCTCCTTCTGTCTGCTGTGGGACAAGGCTCAGGACAGGTCTGCCTATTCCGCCGCCATTTGTCTCTCTCGAGATTCTGAACTTAATCAATCTGCAACATCCCTTATGCCGTGTAAGGTAGCATTCACAGGTTTCAATGATTGGGATTTGGACATCTTCAGGGGCCATTCGTCTGCCTGTGATCGCGGTAAACCTCTGTCCAGGAACCCATCCTGGTCAGCCTAACGCAAGCCCACATCTTCCCTGGAACTTTCCAGGTCAGCCTAACGCAAGCCCACATCTTCCCTGGAACTTTCCAGACCCATCGCCTGCAGAAGCAGAGAGCAGTTTTCCTTTTGTGTCTGTGTGGTGCTGTGACAGCACTTACTGCACTTCATACAAATGAATGAAATCTCTTTACCAGCCTCCGTTCGATTCGAGCCTTTTCGAGCAGGATCCAATGTTTCTTCCTCTTTGTATCATCAACACTTAAATGCTGATTGATCTTTTTTTTTTAATATATTTTATTGATTTTTTACAGAGAGGAGGGGAGAGGGATAGAGAGTTAGAAACATTGATCAGCTGCCTCCTGCACGCCCCCCACTGGGGATGTGCCCGCAACCAAGGTACATGCCCTTGACCGGAATCGAACCTGGGACCCTTGAGTCCGCAGGGCGACGCTCCATCCGCTGAGCCAAACCGGTCAGGGCAATGCTGATTGATCTTAAGTGTTTCTTCATCTTTGTATCTTCAACACTTAAATGCTGATTGATTTTCACCCATTAAAAAAATACAGGGTGTCCCAAAAAATGTATGCACACTTTGACTAATTATTAATTCCAATTAGAATTAATTATTCAAAGTGTGTATGCATTTTGGGGGGACACCCTATACTTATTAAAGGCCTGCTATGCTCTAGGTATGGCGGATACAGTGCTAAACAAACATAGACACGTAGACACGGTCTCTGCCCTCAAAGAGCTTACCGTCCATCTGGAAAGCGAGAGAGACCGTTAAACCAGCAGCAGCCGTGAGAGGAAACCAGTCACAGAGGAGGAGCGACAGGAGAGCGAAGCGAGCAGGAGCTCCTGTTTGGAGGAGCCAGAGAAAACGTCTGAGAATCACGTCGTCCTGGCTGCAGGCCCTAGGACAAGGAGGAATTAGCCCTGCAGGTGCGACCTGAGGGAGCGGCCGCGGTCCCATGCCAGAAAACCAAACACAGAAGCCACTGTCATCACTTCCGCTTAATCTGTAGATTCTTTTTTACAAAGAGATTGTAAGCACTTTGAGGTCAGAAGCTTCAGAAATGTTTGTTTAGCATGGTGTCCCCTGTACCTTAAACACAGTGAGCTGTCAAATATTTTGTTTTGCTTTATTTTTTGTCAAATAGTTTTTGAATAAATTTTAAATTCAAATTTTTTGCAAGTGCTATCCTCATGCTCCTCCCATTTTTATGCTATAATATCTACATGGTCAGATCATATGGCCATGCATAGTGTACGCTCTCTTTTAACCTTCATTTAGTCTCAGTTCTACCGATAACTGAGACATAGTGCTCACTCACAGCCCCTGTGTTGATGTCTCCCCAGGCAGTTTGGTTATCTGAAGTGCATTTCCTAGGAAGGGCTCATGGGAACAATAGTTCCTGAGATCCTGCCTATTGATAACAATTTGTCTGTGTCTATTATAGTTGAAGGTTAATTTGCTTTGGCTCACATGTTCTCTTCCTGATTACTTAAAATATGTCAATTTCATTTTCTTCTTGCAGAAAGCATTGCTGTCCAAAAATCTGACAATTACTTAATTTGTCCTGTATGAGTCACATATTCTTTTTGTCTCAACAAAGGATTTTTTTTCTTTAAAGCCTAATGATTTTATTAGAATACTAGGGGCCCAGTGCATGAATTCATGTACCTTGAAAGGAACTGTGGGCCATGAGGCTGTGGTGGGTACAGGGACAGGTCTTGGCCCATCCACCATGCCCCCAGTCCCCAGTCTGCCGGCAGCCCCGCTCCTGCCACCGCCACTCCCACGTGCTGATGGTGCTGGCCCCACTCGAACCCACTGACAGCACAGAGTAATTGGGGCCCGTGCCAGCAACAGGTGTGAGCGGCGGCTGCTGCCCTGATCGCCCCTCAGGAGCAGGGGGAGGTGGAAAAGCCCTCAGGTGCAATCAGGGCCAGCAGCCACTTCTCGCACCTGCTGACAGCACCAAGTGATTGGGACTGGCGCTGGGCGCTGGCAGCGGGTGCGAGTGGCAGCTCCGGCACTGGCAGTGGGTGCAAGAGGTGGCTGCCAGCCCCAATCGTCCCTTAGGAGCAGGGGGAGATAAAGAAGCCCTGAGGGGTGATCAAGCCCTGCAGCTGCCGCTCGCACCCACTGAAGGCGTTGAGCAATCGAGGCCACCGCCGGGCGCCAGCAGCTGGTGCAAATGGGGCCATGGCCGGCACCAGCAGATGGTGTGAGCACTGGGTGGGACCACAGCGCATGGGAGCAAAGAATTTTCAGTAACCACCGGAGGCTCTCCCTGATGACAGTGACAGGTGCCCCGCCTAGGTCTGGCGCCTCCACTCACCTGCTCCACCATCCCACTGGGGCTGACAGCTGCCATGTTCCACACTGCCACCTACTGCCTATGGCCGCCATGTTCTGCATGTGCCCCCTGGTGGTCAGTGCATGTCATAGCAACCGGTTGTTCCACTATTCAGTCTATTTGCATATTAGGGTTTTATATATATAGACTAGAAGCCCGTTGCACGAAGATTTGTGCAATAGGCCTTCCTTCCCCTGGCTGCCGGCACCGGTTTTCCTCCGGCACCCGGGACCTAGGCCTTTGGTCCGGCCACAGTGGAGAAGCCACGCCTCTTCAGTCTTCAGTCTTCAGTCTTCACTCTGGCCGGAGCCTTCAGTCTTCACTCCGTGCCTGCTTATGCAAATTAGCCGCCATCTTTGTTGGGTAATTTTGCATAGTCACTCTGATTGGCTGGTGGGCGTAGCGGAGTGACACCAATTTGCATGTTTCTCTTTTATTAGTGTAGATGCCATGGTATTAACCATTATAGGTCAATATTTTTAGTACCTCCTTTATTCTCCTAATATATAGTTTAACATTTTTTTCAGGAATGTTTTCTTGAGTAGTTTTGGGGTATTTTTTTCTGTTCCTTTGCTTTGGTTTCCTTTTTCAGAGATTTCTATTAACCTATTAGTGAAGTCCCTGAAGACACTCAAAAAAGGTACCTAAAAAAATGGGAGCCAAGGATTTTATATCTTCCTTGTCTTTTTTTTATTAAATATATTTTATTGATTTTTAAAAAATGTATTTTATTGATTTTTTACAGAGAGGAAGGGAGAGTAACAGAGAGTTAGAAACATCAATGAGAGAGAAACATCGATCAGCTGCCTCCTACACACCACCTACTGGGGATGTGCCCGCAACCAAGGTACATGCCCTTGACCGGAATCGAACCTGGGACCCTTCAGTCCGCAGGCTGACGCTCTATCCACTGAG
>NW_005368921.1:702823-704592 GCF_000412655.1 Myotis brandtii
GTTATTTCTCAAATCCCTTTTAAAAAAATATATTTGTATTGATTTCTGAGAGGAAGCGAGAGGGAGAGAGAGATAGAAACATCAATGATGAGAGAGAACCATTTATCTGCTGTCTCCTGCACGGCCCCCACTGGGGATGTGCCCTAACAGGGAATCGAACAGTGACCTCCTGGTTCATGGGTCAATGATCAAACACTGAGCCATGCCAGCCAGACTTTTTTTTTTTTTCCAAATCACTTTCTTAATGTCTTTTAACTCATTTTGAAATAAAATGTTATCATTTCCATCTATTTTGTAAGCATGTTTCCCTGGCATGCTTTCTTTGTCTGTAAGGGATGGTTTTTCTGTTCCTTATTCTCTTTCTTTTTTTTCTTTTTCTTTTTTTTAAAAATTCTCACTCAAGGTCAAGGAGTGAGGATATTTTTTCCATTGATTTTTAAAGAGAATGGAAGAGGGAGTGGGGGTGGGGAGAGAAAGAGAGAGAGAGAGAGAGAGAGAGAGAGAGACATTGATGTGAGACACATGGACTAGATTGGCTGCCTTCCACATGTGCGGCCAAGCAGCGACAGGGATCATTGAGTCTGCAACCCAAGTCCATGCCCTTGACCAGGAATCGAACCTGCCACCCTCTGGTGCACAGGCCGATGTCCTGACTCCTGAGCTAAACCCTCCAGGGCCCCCCTCTGCCTTTGTCTCTATTGTCCCTGTCCTGCTCATTCCGATTCCTCTCTCAGCAGTTTTCCTTCAGGATGGAGCCTGTCCTGGATGGTCAGTTTGGGGAGTTCAAAGGGGTGAGGTTGCTCCCACCTCTTTAGGCCTGACTGACAGGTCTGGGGCCTGGCCTTCACCTGCTCCCGGAGAGGGCGGAACCTCTCTTCCTTTCAGCTACTGTTGTCAGATTGTCCTCCCTGTTCCTATTGGTTACTTAAAGCTTCTCCGCTTCTCCTTTCTCTCCTACGCTGGCTGCTTCCCCTGCTCTCTCCCCCCAGACGCCCAGGACAAGCAAGTCCTCTGGCCCTCAGCGGAGTGTGTGGTGATCCCTGGTCACCTAGCGCTGTGGCTGTAAGCGGTGCCCATGATCCCCAGTGTTGCCCACCGGCCTCTCTGTTTTGTGTTGGACCCAGCTTGTGCTTTATTCCTTTCTCACGTTGTCACGATGTGTGCAGGTCCATTATCCGTGTTTCCTGGACTGGCAGAGCCTGAGAGCTCAGGGATAGCGCCTGGCAGTAGAGCAGGGGTTCAATAAATGTTTGTTGAAGGAAAATGTCCCAGAAAAGGCGGCATGTTTGGTGGCTGGGAGAAAAAAAATATCCGTTTGTGGCAGATGCATAAAGTGAGATAAAGAATGGTAAGAGATAAAGCGGGAGGGTGGGGTCAGGTCAGTGTAGTGGCTTGTAAACCAGTTAAGGAATTTGAACTTTATCCTGAGGGCAATAGAAATCCTTTAAAATATTTTTTGATGTGATCTGATTTCTTTTCTTTTTTTCTTTAAAAGATTTTAAGCAAGGGAGTGGTCTGATGAGATTTCTGTTTTGTTTTGTTTTTAACCACAAACCACAGTATAGAAAATGGATTGTAGATGGCAAAACTGTAGACAAAATTAGAATGCATGGAAATAATACAGCATGGAGAATAAATGATGAATTAAAAAATTGAATTACAGTGTTCTGATTTTCAGAAAGCTTGTACAGTGGAAAACATAATCAGCCCTGGCCAGCGTGGCTACCTGGGCTGCAGGTTTGAGCCCTGGCCTGGCTGGGGAGAGTGTG
>NW_005368921.1:704688-708297 GCF_000412655.1 Myotis brandtii
CTTTCCACTTTCTAAAAATCAATGGAAAAAATATCCTTGGGTGAGGATTAACAACAACAAAACCATAATCAGAAAGGCAATAGAATGGCCAGAAAAAGGATGAATCTTAAATCAATGATAATTTAGCTGAGATAAATGAAAGCTCATTAATTTAGGGCCCCAATTCATAATTGATGAACAAGTATAGGCTGCTTTAATAGCTGGTGGTAAGACATGAAGTGACACTATGATGAAATTGATCAAAAATATTAATTTATTCTTTTCAAAACCCAAAACATTTTGTTTTCTAAATTCACATTGAAGCCCTGGCTGGATAGCTCGTTGGTTAGAGCATTGTCCTGATACGCTAGGTTGTTGGTTCTGTCCCTGGTCAGGGCACATAAAAGAAGCAACCAATGAATGCATAAATAACAAATTGATGCTTCTCTCTCTCTCCCTTACTTTCTCTCTATAAAATCAATAAAAAAATTTTAAGTGTGTAGTTCCTATCAACAATAAAAAAAATACATTTTTAAAAGTATATTTTAAAATATACTTTTAAATAGTTCAACGGCTTTTAATATATTTGCAGATATGTGCAATCATCACCATGGTCAATTTTAGAATATTTCCATCATCTCAAGAAGAAATCCCATACCCATTAGCTATCACCCTCCTACCCTCCCATCACTCTTCTCCCCAGCCCTAAGCAACCACTAGTCTACTTTCTTATGTGTTAATCCTCACCCAAGGATTATTTTAATCTTCACCGAGGATATTTTTTCCCCATTGATTTTTAGGGAGAGTGGAAGAGAGAGGGAAAGACAGAGAGAAACATCGCTATGAGAGAAACACATTGATTGGTCGCCTCCTGCATGAGTCCCTACCAGGGCCTGGGTCGGGGAGGAGCCCACAACCAAGGTACGTGCCCTTGTCTGGAATCGAACTCAGGACCCTTTGGTCGCAGGCCAATGCTCTATCCGCTGAGCCAAACTGACTAGGGCTTTCCCATTGATTTTTAGAGAGAGTGGAAGGGAGGGAAGGAGGTAGAGAGAAACATCGATGTTAGAGACAAATCCATTGGTTGCCTCCCAAATGCACCTTCACTGGCCCAGAATGAACCTGCAACCCAGGTATGTGCCCTTAACTGGGAATCGAACCTTTGACCTTTTGGTGTGCAGGCCACTGCTCTAACCATTGAGCCACGGGGGTCAGGGTGACCACTAATCTACTTTCTATCTCTATAGATTACCCCTTTCTGGACTTTCATAATAATGGAATTATATAGTATACAGACTTTTCTGACTGGCTTCTTTCATTTAGCATAATGTTTTCAAGATTCATCCAAGTTATAGCATTTTATCAATACTCCATTCTTTTCATAGGTAGATACCGTTCAGTTGTATGAATATACCCCATTTTGTTTATCTATTTTTCTGTCGATGGACATTTGGGTTTTTTCCATTATAAGGGAAGCAAAACTTTATCTTCACTTCTTTTAGATTCTCAGCTGGGGCTCTTTTTTGTCATTGTTAATCCTCATCTAAGGATAGTTTCTTCCATTGATTTTTAGAGAGAGTGAAAGGAAGGGAGGGAGGGGGGAGAGAGAGAGAAAAAACAAATTGACGTAAGAGACACATCAACTGGCCCCCTCCCGCACACCTCCCGACTGGGGCCAGGGATCGAACCTGCAACTCAAGTACATGCCCTTGACTGGGAATCAAACACAACCTTTCGGTGCGCGGGCCAACACTCTAATCACTGAGCAACACCAGCCAGGGCTCAGCGGGAGCTGTTTAACAAAAAGATAGATTAATAAGAGAAAAACAAACAAGTTTATTAACACATGCAGGGCACATCACATGGGAGAATGTTGTTACTCAACAAAGAATAACTCAAAGTAGTTGCTTAGTACTCTGGCTAATATAACATCTTTAACAAAGAAAATAAATTTGTGGAGAAATGACAAGACAAAGTTTGCTTCTAAGGAGGCAAACTGTGGGAAGGTAATTATATGGGACAAAATAAATGGCGTAAGGCTTGTTTGCAGATTTCTCTAGTGCTATGTCTGGAAAGATGAGTCCAGACTGTCTCCAGTAAAGGAGAATTGATAGCCAGCTTTTAAGCCAAAAAGCAAGCAGGTAGGGAGTGCTTCTCTCAACTGGAATCTCCATTCTATAGTAATATGCCAGAACGACCAACACAAAGGTGAAAGACGAGAGGCACATGCCACATACATGTGAAGCTACAAGAAATGTGATATTATTGTAGACATCAAGGGAATGAGCACTAGGTCCTTGGTTCTTTCTCTCTCTCTCTCTCTCCCCCTTCCTTTCTCTCTCTAAAATCAATTTTTTTAAATATTTTATTGATTTTTAACAGAGAGGAAAGGAGAGAGATAGAGAGTTAGAAACATCGATGAGAGAGAAACATCGATCAGCTGCCTCCTGCACATCTCCCACTGGGGATGTGCCCGCAACCCAGGCACATGCCCCTGACCGGAATCGAACCCGGGACCCTTCAGTCCGCAGGCCGACACTCTATCCACTGAGCCAAACCGGTTTCGGCTCTAAAATCAATTTTAAAAAACTTAAAAGTGTATAGTTCCTGCCCAGCCAGCATGGCTCAGTGGTTGAGCGTCAACCTATGAACGGTTCGATGCCCCATCAGGGCACACATGCCTGGGTTGTGGGCTCCATCCCCAGTGCGAGGTGTGGGGGGGGGGGCAGGGGGGCAATCAGTGATTCTCTCTCATCATTGATGTTTCTGTCTCTCTCTCCCTCTCCCTTCCTCTAATAAAAAAAAAAATATTCTTAAAAAGTGTATAGTTCCTTTAAAAAATAAAGTGTATAGTTACTGTGAACAATAAAAAATATTTTGCCCTAGCTGGCTTGACTCAGTGGATAGAGCTTTGGCCTGTGGACTGAAGGGTCATGGGTTTGATGCCGGTCAGGGGCATATGCCTGGGTTGCGGGCTCGCATGCAGGAGGCAGCCAATCAATGATCCTCTCTCATCATTGATGTTTCTATCTCTCCTTCTCCCTTCCTCTCTGAAATCAATAAAAATATTTTTTAAGTATTTTTTTAAAGTATAGTTCAATGGATTTTAATATATTTGCAGATATGTGCAACCACGGTTAATTTTAGAACATTTCCATCATCTCAAAAAGAAAACTCATACCCATTAGCTCTCACCTTCTTATCCTCCCATCACCCGTTTGTGGAATGCCCCACAAACATTACCAAGGCAAAACTAGGAGAGCCTACGGTGTTACCCAGCATGCCGTTGGCAAAATTCCTGCCAAGAGAATTAATATTGGTATAGAGCATACTAAGCACTCTTTTTTAAAAAGATATATTTTATTGATTCTTTACAGAGAGGAAGGGAGAGGGATAGTTAGAAACATCGATGAGAGAGAAACATCGATCAGCTGCCTCCTGCACACTCCCCACTGGGTATATGCCCGCAACCAAGGTACATGCCCTTGACTGGAATCGAACCTGGGACCCCTGAGTCCACAGGCCAACGCTCTATCCACTGAGCCAAACCGGTTAGGGCACTAAGCACTCTTTTTTTTTTTTTTAAATTAAATCTTTATTGTTCAGATTATTACATTAGTTACTCTTTTT
>NW_005368921.1:708533-717188 GCF_000412655.1 Myotis brandtii
ATTTCCCCCCCGCCCCCGAGAATAGTCAGTCCATTCCCATTCTATGTCCCTGATTCTATTACAATCACCAGTTCATACTGTTCATCAGATTATTTATTCACTTGAAACATGTAAAGTAAAATGGTTAGAAAAAGAAGGGAACCAAAGGTAAAGGTACTTGGGTTCAACTGCGGTGCCAGAGAAGCACACTTTATGAGAACCAAAGGGAAGGAGGCTGGGCTGCTGGAATCCATTCCCTGTGAATTCATGGCATGCTAGGTATAAAAAGTAATTTCAGACCTGTGGACTGTACAATAATAATAATAATAATAATAATAATTTCAAAGAATGTGCTCTGGCCGAGTAGCTCAGTTGGTTAGAGCATCATCCTGATATGCTAAGGTTTTGGGTTCGATCCCCAGTCAGGGCACATACAGGAATCAACCAAGAAATGCATGAATAAGTAGAACAACAAATCAATCAATATATAAAAATTTAAAAAATAAGTAAAAATAAAAAGAATGCAAAGGCAGGAGTCCCCATCATAACTTTATTTAATTCACCAATCTGGTTCCTGCAAAACCCGACCGATCCTGGCAATGACAGTAAATGACTTCATACTCAACAAAGTTCTCCCAATCGCAGCTGCTTGGCCACGTGTGGTACCATCAGCAGATTAGCAGACATGGTGTGTGCAACTTTGGTTTTGGCAAGTGCATTCTTTTCCACCCTTATCAGAGAGGGGAACAGAAACAGTCACATTCGTTTGGAAAAGACAACCAGGTCCAGCCTTGCCCAGGGCTATGTGAACTCTCTTGACCTCTGTCATAAAATAGTTTGGAAATACCTGAGTAGCTGGACTTCTCTCAAAACATCATTCTAAAAAAAAAAAAAAAATCATTCTACATTGACCTGCTATATTATAACATTATGCAAATTGGACTGGTTGAGCAGGAAGTATAAGTACGTCAGATGCCTTGGTAAAATACTCGCTCACCAGAGTGGGATTTTTTAAAAATATATTTTTATTGACTTCAGAGAGGAAAGGAAAGGGAAAGAGATATAGAAACATCAATGATGAGAGAGAATCACTGATCGGCGGCCTCCTACACGCCCTACTGGGGATTAAGCCTGCAACTATGTGGTGACATCCTGGTTCATAGGTTGATGCTCAACCACTGAGCCATGGTGGATGGGCAAGAGTGGGATATTAACAAACCTTTTTTCTTTTTCTTTTTTTCAGAATTCCCTTCAGAATGAGCTGAAACACAGCTCAGCAGACTAACTTCTTCTGTCCAATCCTGCTTCCTTCCTTTCCTGCAGGTGTTGATCCCAAGAGCTCTCACTAATAAACTGCCTGCCCTCTAATCTCCATGTTAGAATTGGCTTCCCTCAATCTGTGATCAAGGGAAAGTTTTACCAGGCAAAAATGAACCAAAGTAAATTGGGATTTTAATATGCGATAAAATTCAAGGCAAAAAAATTATGGGACAAAGGAGAGAGTGCTCCATAATAATAAAATAAACAAGAGATCCTGGCCTGTGTGACTCAGTGGTTGAGCGTCCACCTGTGAACCAGGAGGTCACGGTTCGATTCCTGGTCAGGGTATATGGCCCAGTTGCAGGCTTAGAAACATATGAATCAAGAATTCAAATAATGGCCCTGACTGGTTTGACTCAGTGGATAGAGTGTCGGCCTGCAGACTGAAAGGTCCCAGGTTTGATTCCGGTCAAGGGCATGTACCTTGGTTGCCGGCACATCCGCAGTAGGGGGTTTGCAGGAGGCAGCTGATCGATATGCTAAGGTTTTGGGTTCGATCCCCAGTCAGGGCACATACAGGAATCAACCAAGAAATGCATGAATAAGTAGAACAACAAATCAATCAATATATAAAAATTTAAAAAATAAGTAAAAATAAAAAGAATGCAAAGGCAGGAGTCCCCATCATAACTTTATTTAATTCACCAATCTGGTTCCTGCAAAACCCGACCGATCCTGGCAATGACAGTAAATGACTTCATACTCAACAAAGTTCTCCCAATCGCAGCTGCTTGGCCACGTGTGGTACCATCAGCAGATTAGCAGACATGGTGTGTGCAACTTTGGTTTTGGCAAGTGCATTCTTTTCCACCCTTATCAGAGAGGGGAACAGAAACAGTCACATTCGTTTGGAAAAGACAACCAGGTCCAGCCTTGCCCAGGGCTATGTGAACTCTCTTGACCTCTGTCATAAAATAGTTTGGAAATACCTGAGTAGCTGGACTTCTCTCAAAACATCATTCTAAAAAAAAAAAAAAAATCATTCTACATTGACCTGCTATATTATAACATTATGCAAATTGGACTGGTTGAGCAGGAAGTATAAGTACGTCAGATGCCTTGGTAAAATACTCGCTCACCAGAGTGGGATTTTTTAAAAATATATTTTTATTGACTTCAGAGAGGAAAGGAAAGGGAAAGAGATATAGAAACATCAATGATGAGAGAGAATCACTGATCGGCGGCCTCCTACACGCCCTACTGGGGATTAAGCCTGCAACTATGTGGTGACATCCTGGTTCATAGGTTGATGCTCAACCACTGAGCCATGGTGGATGGGCAAGAGTGGGATATTAACAAACCTTTTTTCTTTTTCTTTTTTTCAGAATTCCCTTCAGAATGAGCTGAAACACAGCTCAGCAGACTAACTTCTTCTGTCCAATCCTGCTTCCTTCCTTTCCTGCAGGTGTTGATCCCAAGAGCTCTCACTAATAAACTGCCTGCCCTCTAATCTCCATGTTAGAATTGGCTTCCCTCAATCTGTGATCAAGGGAAAGTTTTACCAGGCAAAAATGAACCAAAGTAAATTGGGATTTTAATATGCGATAAAATTCAAGGCAAAAAAATTATGGGACAAAGGAGAGAGTGCTCCATAATAATAAAATAAACAAGAGATCCTGGCCTGTGTGACTCAGTGGTTGAGCGTCCACCTGTGAACCAGGAGGTCACGGTTCGATTCCTGGTCAGGGTATATGGCCCAGTTGCAGGCTTAGAAACATATGAATCAAGAATTCAAATAATGGCCCTGACTGGTTTGACTCAGTGGATAGAGTGTCGGCCTGCAGACTGAAAGGTCCCAGGTTTGATTCCGGTCAAGGGCATGTACCTTGGTTGCCGGCACATCCGCAGTAGGGGGTTTGCAGGAGGCAGCTGATCGATGTTTCTCTTTCATTGATGTTTCTAACTCTCTATCCCTCTCCCTTCCTCTCTGTAAAAAAAATCAATGAAATATATATATATAAAAGAATTTAAATAATGAGCTATGGAAGATCGGAGTAATATAATTAATAAGCTTAGTATATTCCATATGGAGAATTCTCCATCTAACAAACAGATGATAATACATTTTTAAAAATATATATATTTTTGTTGATTTCAGGGAAGAAGGGAGAGGGAGAGAGAGATAGAAACATTGATGGGAGAGAATCATTGATCAACTGTCTCCTGCACGTCCCCTACTGGAGATAGAGCCTGCAACCCAGGCATGTGCCCTGACCAGGAATTGAACTGTGATCTCCTGGGTTGACGCTCAACCTCTTAACCACACCAGCTGGGCAATACACTTTTTCTAGTACATGTGAGACATTTACCAAAAAATGACTGTACTTGCCAGTGTTGTCCAGTGGTTAGAGCATTGGCCCATGCATGAAGAGTCATAGGTTTGATTCCTGGTCAAGAGCACCTACCTGGGCTGCAGGTTTGACCCCTGGTGGCCCCAGTAAGAGCGTGTGCAGGAGGCAACCAATCACTGTGTCTCTCTCACATAGATGTTTCTCTCTCTTTCTCTGTCTCTCTCTCCCTTTCTCCCCCCCTCCCTCCCTTCCATTCTCTAAAAATCAATGCAAAAAATATCCTCAGGTGAGGATTAATGAAATTTAAAAAATGAATCAAAGATCAGAACTGAAGATATTAACATACCCTCTCAGAAATGGATGTGTCATGCAGACATACAGTAAGTTGCAATAGAGAAGATCTTGAAGGAAATAGTTAACAGGCCAAATCTATTAGATACGTGGAGAAGAAAGAAGAATAAAGGGAATGATATAATCAGTGAACTAGAAAAGAAACAAAGAGAATTAGCTAGAATGATAAAGACAAAAAACAAAAAAAACAACAAAAACATACAAATAGACAAAATACAGAAAGAAAACGGGACACAGACAACAAAACAGATTTTTAAAAAATATATTTTATTGATTTTTTACAGAGAGGAAGGGAGAGGGATAGAGAGTTAGAAACATTGATAAGAGAGAAACATCCGATCAGCTGCCTCCTGCACACCCCCCACTGGGGATGTGCCCGCAACCAAGGCACATGCCCTTGATCGGACTCGAACCTGGGACCCTTTAGTCCACAGGCCGACGCTCTATCCACTGAGCCAAACGGGTCAGAGCAAAACAGATTTTTAAAAATATGTTTTTATTGACTTTAGAGAGAGAGAGAGGGAGGAAGAGGGAGAGAGAGAGAAAAACACTGATGTGAGAAACATTGATTGGTTGCCTCCCATACACACCCCAACCAGGGGCTGTACCTGCAGCGTGGGCATGTGCCTGATGGGGAATTGAACCGGCAAACTTTTGGTGCACAGGATGACACTCAACAAACTGAACCACACCAGTCAGGGCCACAACAGATTTTTTAAAAAATAGCAGTAGCCCTAGCCAGTTTGGTTCAGTGGATAGAGCATCAGCCTGGGGACTGAAGGGTCCCAGATTTGATTCAGGTCAAGGGCACATGCCCGGGTTGCTGGCTTGATCCCCAGTGGGGAGCATGCAGGAGGCAGCCAAACAATGATTCTCTCTCATCACTGATGTTTCTATCTCTCTCTCTCTCTCCCTTTCTCTCTGAAATCAATAAAAAAATATTTTTAAAAATTAAATAAATAAAATAACAGTATTTATTAATAACCATGCACTAATGAATTTATAAACCTAGATGAAATAGATTTCTGGGAAAATATAAACAGCAAAATGGCTCAAGAAAAAATTTGCCCTGGCCGGGTAGCTCAGTTGGTTAGAGCACCATCCCCATAAGCCAATGTTGCTGGTTTGATCCTCAATCAGGGCACATACAAGAACCTACCAATCGTCCTAGCCGGTTTGGCTCAGTGGACAGGCCTGCAGACTGAAGGGTCCCAGGTTCGATTCTGGTGAAGGGCACACGCCCAGGTTGTGGGCTCAATCCCCAGTGTGGGGGGCATGCAGGAGGCAACCAATCAATGATTCTCTCTCATCATTGATGTTTCTATCTGTCTCTCCCTTTCCCTTCCTCTCTGAAATCAATAAAAAATATATTAAAAAAAGAACTTACCAATGAATGCATAATTAAGTGGAACAACTTATCTATCAATGTTTCTCTCTCTCTCTCTCTCTAAAAAATTCTGTAGTTTAGCCGAAACCGGTTTGGCTCAGTGGATAGAGCGTCGGCCTGCGGACTGAAGGGTCCCAGGTTCGGTTCCGGTCAAGGGCATGTACCTGGGTTGCAGGCACGTCCCCAGTGGGGGATGTGCAGGAGGCAGCTGATCGATGTTTCTCTCTCATCGATGTTTCTGACTCTCTATCTCTCTCCCTTCCTCTCTGTGGAAAATCATCAAAATATATTAAAAAAAATTATAAAAAAAAAAAATTCTGTAGTTTAATGTGATTAGTTTCCAGATAATAACTTTAAAAAAAAAGGAATGGAAAAGGGAATGCATTGAAATATTTTTAATTCATGGCAAATGAAAAAAAAAAAGGAAACTTGAATAATGTCAAGTATTGGTGAGGAAGTTGGGATACAGAAACCCCACGGGTGATGGTGTGATATTCCAGAGTGTGTAGCTCAATATGCACAAGAAGTTATCACAGAACCAAAGGAGACAAGTACAAAGGCATTTTATTGCTCTTGCAACATCGATGTGGTAGCCAGAAACTAGAGGCAATCAGAGTAGGAATCCACAAGACAGAATATCTTGCCGCAGTTAGGAGCACAGGACTAGAAGCCCAAGGGGTCAAAGAAAGTTTACTTGTTTTATTGTATTTTTTAATGGCAGATATTACAGCTCATTTGTATGCTAATGGGAACGATCCAGTACAGAGAAAATTGGATAATATAGGAACAGGGGAATAATATAGAACAGTACAGGAGAAAGGCAAGGAATGGGCTGAGGTGTAGAACTGGAGGGTGGGGTGAGAGGTGGGAATGGGGGAGTGAGAGTTGGTCTAATAGCAGCAAGGACAATTCATTGCAACAAGAAGGAAGTCATGATGGAGGAAAATTGGCCAGATTGGTGGTAGAAAGATAGGATGTTTTCTTCTGGTTACTTTTAATTTTCACAGTAAAATTAGAACCAAAGTCATCAATTAAGAGTAATGCCCGATTGGCGTGGCTCAGTGGTTGAGTCACGTCCTATGAACCAGGAGTTCACAGTTCGATTCCCAATCATATGCCCCTGTTGTGGGCTAGATTCCCCATTGTGGGCGTGCAGGAGGCAACTAATCAATGGTACTCTCTCATCATTGATGTTTCCTTCTCTTCTGCTCTGAAATCAATTAGGAAAAAAAAAGAGTAAGGAAAAGTAGCCTGGCTGGCATGGCTTAGTGGTTGAGCATCAATCAATCTATGAACAGGAGGTCATGGTTGGATTCCTGGTCAGGGCACATGCCCGGTTGTGGGCTCGATCACCAGTGTGGGGCGTGCCGGAGGCAGCAGATCGATGATTCTCTCACATCATTGATGTTTCCATCTCTCTCCCTCTCCCTTCCTCTCTGAAATCAATGAAAATATATTTAAAAAGAAAGTAAGGAAAAGTAAAGGGTGCCGGATAAGTGCAGAGAGCTTTTGTGAACAAAGCCTTCCTTTAGTTATGTAGTCAGGGTAGCACCCTTACTGGTCAGCTTTATCCGGGTTATATCCCTGGTGCTCTTAGCTGGATGCTTCTCTATGTATTGAAGAACGGATACCAGTGTGAGTTTATTTGAGCCAAACTGTCGACATATGCCGGGAAGCAGAACCTCAATGAATTGAGATAATGCTCCGGAGAATGGTGGGGTTACATCTGCATTTATACATTGCAATCAAAGGAGGAACATAGGTGGGTTACATGAAATTCATTGGTGATAGATTAAGGAGGAGGGATAAGCAAAGCAGGGAAACCCCTGGGATTGGATAAAAAGTAAAATGATGGACACATACTTAGGTGGGTGCAGGAACAATTAACATGATGATGAAGGAATTTGTGGTATCTGTCCTGGGGCCCAGCACATTTGGTTGTGCCCCAGGGGCTCCAGAAAAAAGGGAAGTTACAAGTTACCCAGACATTTCAAGGGTATGTTATCATAGATGCAAAAAGACAGATAGGCTCAGTTAAGGTAAAGGTTGACCTTGTCAATGAAGATATCGGCTTAGGACATGACTACCCACTATAACCTGTTTGTAGTTAAATATTTAATTTTCAGACCATCCTTTGTGGTTACTTTAGGTCTCTGAGTTTGCAAGACTGCCACGCAGGCCTCCCCTGAGCTTGTCAGGTTAGCATGTGGCTCCTTTTGTCCACACCAGCAAACACACCTTGGGATCTAGTTTGGGAGGGGAGAAGGGAGAGGTTGGTGATAGTAGGACTAAATACAGCAAGCATTCATTGAATGCTCCTAAAGATCCAGCATAGCACAGTAATTAAGAGCTCTACCTGCCTTTTCTCATTAAATCTGAACAACAACCTTAATAGATAGCTACAACTGTTTTATAAACAAAAAAACTAAAAGGGGTTTCCTCCTTCCGAATCAGGGCCTTGAACACTAGGTTGAGGTGGGTGAGTAATAAAATGAAAGGCTCCTTAACCTGGCATTTAGTTCAGTTATCTGATGGGGGTTTGATTCTGAGCAGATGAAGCTCTGGTCTCAGTGTGACAAAAAGAAATCCTGAGCCCCTCCTCCTCATCCACCCTGTCACCAGGTGGATGACCTTGGGAAGTCACACCTTTGCAGCTCCCTAAACTGGACAGATGTCTGGCTAGCACACATTTTTATGTTAAGTGGAGCATTCTTTAAGTTGTAGGAAACGCCTGCAAATGCAGTGGTTGTGCATGCATATGTTAATGTTTCACTGATGTTGTTATTGCCGTATTAGGATTGTTATGCAGGTAGTCAGGACCAGGCCAACGCCCTAGAGCAAAGGTAAGCCTTCAGCAGAGAGCAGGCCCTGGTAATACACAGTAAGTTTCAAGAACCTTAGCTACCGGCGATATTTTTCTTCACTAAAGCTCAACTGTTATTTTTTATTTTTAATATATTTTTATTGATTTCAGAGAGGAAGGGAGAGGGAGAGAGAGAAACATCAATGATGAGAGACAATCACTGATCGGCTGCCTCCTGCACGCCCCCCATTGGGGACTGAGCCCGCAACCCGGGCATGTGCCCTTGACCGGAATCCAACCTGGGAGCCCTCAGTCCACAGGCCGTCGCTCTATCCACTGAGCCAAACCGGCTAGAGCTCAACTGTTCTTGACGTCTTCAGGCTTGAAACTCTGGAGAGAATAATTAGGTCCTCTGGGGGAGCCCCGGAATACCAATTGTGGGGCTTCACTGCAGCGGGTTGGCACCAGGGGGCGACCCGCGGACCCCTGCAGAGGCTGGCCGCACTTTGGGCAGCCGCTCGCCG
>NW_005368921.1:717408-717863 GCF_000412655.1 Myotis brandtii
GGCGGACTTCGGGGCTGTTCCCAGGCTGGAAACCACCCCCGCCCCCCAGCCAAATCCCCGGGAGAGGCCCGGCCGGCGCCGGGTCTGGAGGAGGAAGCGGCCGGAGACAGTGCAATTTCACGCGGCCTTGGGGCTCGGGTTCCTCAGCAGGGTGGATGAATGATGGGGTTTCGAGGGGTCTCCGAGGAAACGGAGGCGACCTGAGCACGAGGAAACACCCCCCCAAATACAGAGAGGAACATTCACATTTCCGAGAGAAACATCCCCAAGTGACCCAACCGGCTAGGGGAGTTGAGTGATTTGGTTAATGGGCGCGGCCAACTTTTAGGGGCCGGGCTTTGGCGCACTCTCTCCACCCCATTACCTTACCCTCAGCAGGCATTTGGGGGTGTTTGGAATCTTGACCCCTCTTGAGTCCTACTCCCGAAGGACAATTCGGGGCGAGACCCTCCTCG
>NW_005368921.1:718326-752220 GCF_000412655.1 Myotis brandtii
CAGGCTCGGTTCTCAGGGTGGTCCTTGCGGGGGCGCGTTCCTGCACCACCCGCGCCGCCACCACCTCCCCAGCGCGCCGCGGACTCCTTAATCTGTTCCTTACGACAGGGCTGATGCCGAAACAGTGCACCCTTCTGGGGGGCCCTGCGGGGAGGGGCGCCGAGACCCTCGTTCTTGTAAACGTGAGGTGGCTGGAGGTGGTGATTTTGGAGAAAGGTGGGGTCTGTTTGCTCCCCGACCTCCTGCCCCCACCCCCAGGTTTTCATGAACCTCCAGTTTTGTTGTTTTGCCGACAGGGCGGAGCTGTGGAGGGGTTGGAGGGGGTTGTTGTTCTCTAGTGTTGGGAAAACAAGAGCGGCACCTCCTCTTCCGCGAGGGAGCCCGCCCTGGGAGGGCTGGGATGAACCAGGGAGCCAAGTCCAGGTGACCTCAGGGGAGAGGCCCTGCACAGGTTGACCGTCTTCTTTCCCTCGGAATTATAAAGCTGGCTGGTCCCCAGCTGCACCCACCAGCCTCTCTTTGTCAAGACCCAGATCAAATCAATTAAAATTTATTGAGCATCTATTATGTACAAGGCCCAGAGCCAGGAGCTGTAGGGTCAGGGACGTCTGGCCTGTATTTGTCACTGCTTGTCTTTTCTCCCCGCAACCGGAGGGCTAACAGGGCGTCGCTCCCACCTTCAGAGCCTCATGTCCCGGGGAGTCCTTCCTAGACTCAGCTTCTCCCTCACCCCCATTCTGTTTACTGTCTCTGTCTCTAGGAGTCAGATTGCTCCTCTGTTCCTCCTCCCACTCCCATGCCATCTGAGCCCACCCCTTTGGGTATCCCTGGGACCTCGGACACCTGAGGGGTGCTGGTGCTGCTGGCCTTGGAGGAATCCTGTTGATCTCCCCTCCCCCTAGATCCCAGCTTGGGGTCTGACCCACCCAGGGCCCCTACCCCAGAGTGGGAGTGGGAGGAAACACCTGTGCTTCTCCCACAGTTGCTGGGCCTAAATTTAGACCCTGGGATCTTGAGATGCAGAACACTCCCAGCTGGTGGTGGAGGGCGGGGGACCTGGGGACTAGGGTAGGAGAGACAGAGTACAGTGACTGTCACTGTCCCCTCCAGGTCCTCGGCATCTTCAACCAGGAACCCGGAGTCTAAGACCCTGGCCACCTTCCCCGAGGGAGCCAGGGGGCAGGCACGGTTGGGTGTTTTTACCCCTTATCTGGGTCCCTGCCGTCTCTGGGCATCCGGCCCTGTCTCAGTCCTTCTATAGCCCCTTTGTCCTGGCTGTGAAGGGGGTGGGGGACGCTGGAGAGGAGGCGTCTGATTGAGGAGGGGCTGGAGACTCCTGCTGTGACCCACCCCAGGGCTCTCCACCAAAGGACGGCCTGTGACAGTGCCCCTTCTGAGCCCCTGGTCCCTGAGCACTGAATGGATTTTTATCATTCCTCTCCCCCTGCCCCTCCCCCAAGCTCCCTGGTTCCTCCTCAGAGGTGTTCACGCTCTTCCCGCCCTGGCCCTCTGCTCCCTGTTTATGGACTTTATCCTCTGGGCGGCAGGAACTGGGCCTTCAACACTGCAGCCTTCCAAGCACACAGACTCCAAGACTGCACCACGGGCGGTGGGATGGATGGAGCCACCTGAAATACCTCCTAATAAAGAAACCCAGGACAGAACCAGTAGATTCCTGGCCCAGAGGGGAGCTATGTACCTGTCCCTCTGTATGTGTGTCGTGCGAGTGCGTGCACGTACACACACACACACACACACACACACCACTTCCCTGTGCGGTAATCTTGGCTCCTCCCTTATCTAGAGAGAAGGGTTGGCGCCTTGACTTGGAAGAGGGGGTGTCCTGCCAGGAAGGGGGTTGGGGTGGGGCTGTTCCAGAAGTGACTAACCTTTCCTAGTCTATTTCTTCTCAGCCCAAGGACCCTGGAGTTCCCAGGCTCTTCTGGGAGCTGCCAGTCTGTCCCTTCCCTTTGTGGGGAGTTAGAGGGAATGGGTGCCCTCAAAGGTCCAGTGGTCAGAGTAAGGGTGTCTCTAGGAGGAGGAGTTGGGGCCTCACCAACTTCCCACCCTCCCTCCTTTCCTGCTCCTGCCTCCCACTAAAGCTGCCACCGCCTCAGGGAAGGGTGGTTGGAACAGGTGGTATCTCTTCACCCCCACCCCACCCCTCCCCCTCTTTCAGGAACCAGAGGGAAGAGATGGGAATGGGGATTCAGGGTCAAGATTTCCTGTAGCTTCTAGGTCCTGCAAGGCCAACAGGCCTCATGGACCTCGAGTCTAGGCTCTACCTCGTGTCAGTGCGGTTGCCATGTTGGAAGGCTTTTGAATGAATCTTTTGACAATAAAACTGGCTTAGTGTGCGGGAGTCTGCTGCCCTTTCCCTCCAGGCCTCTGCATTTGCTGGAAAATACTCTAGGCTGGACAGTGATGCTGAGGGGGCTGGAGTGTGTTGGGATAGGAGAAGGGAGTGCGAAGGAAGCCAGAGTTTAGGAAGGGGGTTGCAGGGTAGGCAACCAGCTCCTTATCTTGCAGCTTTAAAGACAAAGCTCACATTGACCCCACCACCAGCCCCAGAGCTCCCCCCTCTAGTGAGATCACTTGTCTGAGCCCAAGACTTGAGGGTGGAGGGGGTGCTGCCGAGGGCAGGGTGTCTGGGGACAGGGTGGGGCAGCCCCCTCCTCCTATATAGAATCGCCTCATTGTGGGCTGGGCTGTGGCCCCAGGCACTGCCCCCATCCCACCCTCGGTAGACACAATAGGGGCTGTGTGCTAGCCCCAAAGAGATATTTATTCCAGGACTTAGAGGCAGGACGGGGGTAGAGGGTGGAGGGGGAGGGGAAGAGGAGGAGGGTGACCAAGTTGTGTCCTTTTCTAACTTCTGTCCAGGGAGGGGGAAAGCCCCACATCCTCCTTGATTAACCCCCTAGGAACCGAAAGAGGCACCGAGGAGGTCTGGGGGAAAACGGAAACCTTTTCACCTTCCTGTTCGGGGGAATGGTGAGGGGGGTTCTGAGGAAAGAAAGTTCAGGCTCTCAGACTAACAACAAAGGCCTTCGTGTCTATCTGAAGGGGTGAGGGGTGGAGGCAGCCCCCTGATCCTGCTGAAGATCACCGGGAAAGGGCGACCCAGAGGGTGGGCTCGGGACGGGGCTGAAAACTTGTGTCCAGCCCTCTGCCACTCTTGCTGCTCCACTTTGAACAGTGTGTCCCGGGACTTTGAATGGTCTGAGTGTGACCGGCGATGCTGAGAACCAATACCAGACCCTGCACAAGCAGTACGAGAGGTGTGAGGTGGTGATGGGGAACCTGGAGATTGTGCTCACAGGACACAACGCTGACCTCTCCTTCCTGCAGGTTAGAGTGCCCGACTCCCTCCACCTGTCCCCCTTCTCCTCCCCACAGACACCGTCCCTTCCTCAGGGCCACCCTCTGCTGGAGGTGAGCCTTTCTAAGACCCGAAAGTCCCTAAGATCCAAATTTGTGTGTCTATGGGGTCAGTGACTGGACTCTTGGACCTCTGGTTTGGCCTCTGTAACCAGGGATACACCAGGGCTGGCCGAGAGAGGGGCAGGGGCAGGGGTAGGGGCAGGGGCAGGGTGGCGTTCTACGCTGGGACTGATGTAGAGAAACACCTGAGGACCGAGAGGCACCGGGGGAAGTGGGTAAGGAACCAAGCAAGGACCCTCCTGGCGTGAGGAGCTCTGAAAAGGAAAGGGAGGGAGACCAGAATCCCTCCATCATTTCTGCTGCCTCTTTTCACTGGCAGAAGGGATTGGAGGAGTTAGGGGTTCCTGAAGGCCGCATGGAGGGAGAGGGGATTGAGACGTTTTGTCCTGTCTCATCTCTCCCTGACACCATCGGCTCCATCACAGTGGATTCGAGAAGTGACCGGCTATGTCCTTGTGGCCATGAACGAGTTCTCCACGCTGCCCCTGCCCAACCTCCGCGTGGTGCGGGGCACCCAGGTGTACGACGGGAAGTTTGCCATCTTCGTCATGTTGAACTACAACACCAACTCCAGCCACGCTCTGCGCCAGCTCGGCTTCACCCAGCTCACAGGTCAGCTCCTGACGACTCCTGGTCTTGCCCCTCAGCCTGTCGCTGGCAGGTGCCTCCTTGGGGACAGTCCAGGACTGCTCACTCTCAAGTGCCCCTCCCAAGGTGCCGCCCACTTTGACCGCTCATCTGAAAGGCCACCAGTCCTTTAGGGCTCCGACGGGAGCTGGTGGCCTCTGCCCAGGGGGAGGGTCCTTATGTCCTGGTGGGGCTGGGACCGGAGCTGGATCAGTGAGCCACATTCCTCTAACTTCAAAGTACAGTGTAGCCTGAGATGCCTCCTTCCCCAGGAATTAGAATCCTACCAACCCCCTCACAGTTCCCCACACGCTGGAGGAATATAGGGGTTAAGTACCACCTGGCAGCCTTCTACTTCTCCCTGTCCCAGTCAGTTGAAAAACACACAGGTAGGGCAGGAGAAGGGGGTGGGGTGTTGAGTCAGGAATCTTCACTCCTTTTCCTTCCCCTCCCCCACTGGCTAAACCGGATCTGGACAGGTGTCTGAGGAGGCGGGGGTTTCTTTCAGCCTGGCTCCTCCTCTGCCTCCCCAGGCCAGCCTTCTCTGCATTTTGGATTTAGTTGGACATGTCCGTCTGCCCCATTTCCCCTGCTTCTGAGATTAGGGGAGACGGGGGGGGGGGGCATTTGGAAGTGGGGAGGTTAAGGGGAGGAGGCCTGCTGCAGCCCTTAACCCTGTCACTTCTCTGTCTCAGAGATTCTGTCAGGGGGCGTGTATATTGAGAAGAATGATAAACTTTGTCACATGGACACCATTGACTGGAGGGACATCGTGAGGGACCGAGACGCCGAGATCGTGGTGAAGGACAATGGGAGGAGCTGTGAGTGGCCCTGATCAAGATTACTCCCCTGTCCCCCCCAAACCAGAGTGACTCCTTTCCCGTCATCGTCAACCCTAATCTGAACCCTCCTCTCCACTGAGCAAACACCCCAGGCCCTAGACCCGAGGAGCCTGCCAGGAGGGAGCAGGTCAGTCCCCGGGAATCCAAACCGCAGAAGCAGTATGTCAAGAAAAGGGGCCAAAGACTCTGCACTAAGTGGGGAAGCCAGATCTTTGGACTCCATCCATTTCGCTTTCCACAACAACCACCTCCCCTTTCCTCAGAACCTACCTACCCCTGACCGCAGTCTGCTCCTGCCTGTCCACTCACACGCGTGCAATCCTACTGGGTTTAGTTTGCCAAGAAGGAACCAAGTGCCGGGGTTGGGCCTGGGGCTGAGCTTGGCATTTGCCCCAGACCCTCCCCTTTGGCTGCCCTGTGGGCGAGGTGGAGGCGTGGCTCCACCCCTTGTTGACAGGTTCGCTTGAGCCCCACCCTGCTCTGCATGGGCAAGGAGGGGCGCTGCCTGGCTCTTTGCTTCCTGGGGCTCAGGTGCCTGTGTGCTGACGTCATTCCCTGTTGATTCAGGCAAGTCTTTCTCTCACCCTTGATGGCCTCTTGTGTCGCTTTCCCTCCCGACTAGGTGAGCCGTGTCATGAGGTCTGCAAGGGGCGATGCTGGGGTCCCGGACCAAAAGACTGCCAGACATGTGCGTTTACTTCCCTCTCAAATCCTTAAATTCATTCCCGTTCGTATCCCTGCCCTCCCCAGCCTGGGCCACCATGGTGGGTAGGGATGAGCCTGGAGGGCAAGAGGGTGAGCAGGGGCCTCAGAACGCAGGGCTGAGAACCCTGACAGCCAAGCTTTCTCTCCTTCCCTAGTGACCAAGACCATCTGTGCGCCTCAGTGTAATGGTCACTGCTTTGGGCCCGACCCCAACCAGTGCTGCCATGATGAGTGTGCAGGGGGCTGCTCAGGCCCTCAGGACACCGACTGCTTTGTACGTACTGTTAGCACCATTTGCCTGGGTTCCGGGGTGGCCATGTGGGCTCTGTTGGGGGGAGGAGGGGGACCTAATGCAGCATGAGTTTTATGAGTCTCCTGTGTGCCTAGGCCTGCCGGCTCTTCAATGACAGTGGAGCCTGTGTACGCCAGTGTCCACAGCCTCTTGTCTACAACAAGCTGACTTTCCAGCTGGAACCCAATCCTCACACCAAGTATCAGTATGGAGGAGTTTGTGTAGCCAGCTGTCCCCGTGAGTATCTGAAAGGAAGAAACCATGATAATGGAACCCGCAGTTTAGACTAAATTGTAGGAGGCAAAAGGGATCGAGTTGGGTGGTGAGTAGGGGCCTTCGAGGGCAAACGGTTGTGATCATCCACCAGCCCCAGGGAATGACCCCTATGTCCCAGCCTCTCATGACCTTCCCTGTGTCTCCCAGCAATTGCACCGAGCTCTGCTCCTTGGAACAACCCAGAGCCAAGGGCCTTCCTGATCCATAGGACGGCACTGAGGAACCTCGGGTGGTGGGTTGGGGCAGATCCAGCGCAGAGCAGGAGGGAGCAAGGTTCAGGCGGGAGCGGCAGGGCTCCTCCCTCACCGCCGTGGGTGCCCCCTTTTCCCTAGACAACTTCGTGGTGGATCAGACGTCGTGTGTCAGGGCCTGTCCTCCTGACAAGATGGAAGTGGATAAAAACGGACTCAAGATATGTGAACCGTGTGGGGGGCTGTGCCCCAAAGGTAAGGAAGTTGGTGAAAAGACATCCTTTACCCTGAGACTACTCGACCCTCTCCCTCAACCCTCACTGAGCCTCTTTTTTTGTTTGCAGCTTGTGAGGGGACCGGCTCTGGGAGCCGATACCAGACTGTGGACTCGAGCAACATTGATGGATTTGTGAACTGCACCAAGATCCTGGGCAACCTGGACTTTCTCATCACTGGCCTCAATGGGTTAGAGATTCTGCCTTCTCTTCCCCCACCCCATACATCCCCTCACAGTTCATTGCATCGGCTTCACGCTTCATATGTGAAGCTGATTAGGAAACTAAATCATAAAATCTTAGAAATCACAAAGGACCTGACAGTGCTTAACTCAACTTCCACTAGGGTGTGAGCCCCCTCAGACATATCCCTAAGCAGTCTGACATCACCCAGCTGAATGGCAAGGGACAGGAACACTGTGTCCTCCTTAAAGTTTTCTTAAGTTTAGATAAAAATCTGCCAGCTATTTCCCCTAGTTCTGTTCATTAGAGAAGAGCCACAGAGAGCAAAGGGACTTTCTGATCCGTTTAAAGTGCGTGTGTATATATGTGTGTGTAACATTACAGCCACCTGTTTTCTTATTTTGTTTTGACAGAATTTTAGATCTACACTAAAGTTGCAAAAATGGTATTAGGATTTCCTATACACTCTTTGTTCAGATCCCCCTATTCAGATCCCCCAAATGTTAACATTATACCATACTAGAGGCCTGGGGTCCCTAGGCCTGGCTGGTGATTAGGGCTTATCAGGGTTGTCTCGCCCAGTCCCAATCGGGGCCAAGCCAGCTGGGGCCTGCTGGCTGCTGGCCAGGGACCTGGGGGCCCGCTGGTTGCTGGATGGGGCTGGAGGGATGGGGGTGGGGGGTGGCGGGGGCCAAGGTAGGTTGGCTGGCCATGGGAGGTTGGCTGTGGGAGTGCACTGATCACCAGGGGGCAGTTCCTGCATTGAGTGTCTGTCCCCTGGTGGTCAGTGCATGTCATAGCTACTGGTCAACCGGTAGTTATGGTTGCTTAGGCTTTTATATATATAGATGCTTTATTATTTCTCTTTCTTTCTACACACACACATTTCACTCTGTCTCACAATGTCCTGGATCACACATTGTATTCAGTTGTTATATCTCTTCAGTCTTCTTTAATCTGTAACAGTTCATGACATTGACATTATTGATGAGTACAGGTCAGGCAACAGGTCGAACCTTCCTCGGTTTGGATTTTGTGATGGTTCCTCATACTTAGAGTCTCTAAGTTATGCTTTAAAAAAAAAAAAAAGTTTATCGCCTGTCCGGCGCAGCTCAGTGGTTGAGCGTCAACCTATGAACCAAGACGTCATGGCTCAATCCCCAGTGTGGGGCATGCAGGAGGCAGCCGATCCATGATTCTTTCCCATCATGGATGTTTCTATCTCTCCCTTTCTCTTCCTCTCTGAAACCAATATAAATATATTTAAAAAAATTTTTTTTTAAAGTTTATTATTTAAAATTTTCAATTACAGTTTACTTTCAGTATTATTTTGCATTGGTTTCAGGTGTGCAGCATAGTGGCTAGACAATCATACACTTTACATAGTGTCCCCTGATATTTTCAGTGCCCACCTGGCACCATACATATTGCAGTATTATGACTATATTGCAAAACTTTGCTGTACTTTACATTCCTGTTCAAGTTATGCTTTTTCAAAAAAATATTTTTTTACTGATTTCAGAGAGAGAAAGGGAGAGGAAGGGAGAGATTGAAACATCAATGATGAGACAGAATCATTGATTAGCTGCCTCCTGTACACCCCCTACTGGGGATCAAGCCCGAAACCCGGGCATGTGCCCTTGACTGGAATCAAACCTGGGACCCTTCAGTCCACAGACTGACGCTCTATCCATTGAGTCAAATCGGATAGGGCCAAGTTATGCTTTTTATATCTACACTAATAAAAGAGAAACATGGTAATTAGCGTACGACCGCTACCCTTCCCATTGGCTAATCAGCATATCCTTATGCAAATTAACTGTCAGCCAAGATGGTGGCCGGCAGCCATGCACTGAAGCGAGCAGGGAGGCTTGCTTTCTCCAGTGACTTCGGACTCCAACGTTCCCTGCCGCTGCCGCCCTCTCAGCTGCAACTCTAAGCAACTATGTACTATGTTGCAAATAAGAAGCTAAACAAAACCCCAGACACCGGCTGTCAGTCAGCCAGGTTCAGCCAGCCGACCGCAACATTGTATCAATGTTTTCAGCAGCGAGGCCTCAGAGCTAAAGCTGGCCCAGAATAAAAAAAAAAAAAAAGAAAAAAAGGAGCAGTTGGGAGCTTCAGTCACCCGCCAACCTGAAAACGGCCCTCAGCCCCTCAGCCAGACTGGCCAGGCACCCCAGTGGGGACCCCCACCCTGAAGGGGGTGTGACCAGCTGCAAACAGCCATCATCCCCTCATCCAGGCTGGCCAGGCACCCCAGTGGGGACCCCCACCCTGAAGGGTGTGTGACCAGCTGCAAACAGCCATCATCCCCTCATCCAGGCTGGCCAGGCACCCCAGTGGGGACCCCCACCCTGAAGGGGGTGTGACCAGCTGCAAACAGCCATCATCCCCTCATCCAGGCTGGCCAGGCACCCCAGTGGGGACCCCCACCCTGAAGGGGGTGTGACCAGCTGCAAACAGCCATCATCCCCTCATCCAGGCTGGCCAGGCACCCCAGTGGGGACCCCCACCCTGAAGGGGGTGTGACCAGCTGCAAACAGCCATCATCCCCTCATCCAGGCTGGCCAGGCACCCCAGTGGGGACCCCCACCCTGAAGGGGGTGTGACCAGCTGCAAACAGCCATCATCCCCTCATCCAGGCTGGCCAGGCACCCCAGTGGGGACCCCCACCCTGAAGGGGGTGTGACCAGCTGCAAACAGCCATCATCCCCTCATCCAGGCTGGCCAGGCACCCCAGTGGGGACCCCCACCCTGAAGGGGGTGTGACCAGCTGCAAACAGCCATCATCCCCTCATCCAGGCTGGCCAGGCACCCCAGTGAATTTTTGTGCACCGGGCCTCTAGTATATATATAAATATGCAAGGCCTGACGTTTCCGGGGCCGGCTCCGGCCAGAACTTGGCCAGAGCGAAGGCCTGGGCCCCAGGTGCTGGAGGAAAACCAGTGCCAGCAGCAGCCAGGGAAAAGGAAGGCCTATTGCACGGATCTCTTCGTGCAATAGGCCTCTAGTGTGTGTGTGTGTGTGTATATATATAATTTCAGAGAGGAAGGGAGAGAGAGGGTGGGAGAGATAGAAACATCAATGATGAGAGAGAATCATCATTGATACCTCCTGCACAATCAGGGGGATCAAGTCCGAAACCCAGACTTGTGCCCTGACTGGGAATTGATCCGTGACCCCCTTGTTCATAGGTCGATGCTTAACCACTGAGCCACTGCTGCCAGGCATGTTTTTTGTTGTTGTTGTTGTTGTTAATCCTTACACGACAATATTTTCTCCATTGATTTTTTAGGAGGGGGAGAGAGAGAGACATTGATGTGAGAGAAACACATTGATTGGTTGCCTTCCACACGCCCCCAAAGTGGGCCGGGAATCGAACCTGAGACCCTTCGGTTCGTAGGCTGACACTGTAACCACTGAGCAGAACCGTCCAGGGCTTAATAAGTATCTTGTGGGGAGATTTCGCCTGAATTAATTTTCTAATGAGAATTGCTAGGTAATTATTTTCTAATTCCATTATTCCTTCTGCATTTATTTGTTGGCGTTCTAGTGTTAGGAAGAGTCTTCCCTTCCTACCTACCTATCTATTGATCTATCTAGTCAGTGTGGGTATTTGTTTTATTCAATGGTTTATAATCTTTTACAATCATTATTTTGGTGTCCACTTGTCTCTAGTAGGGTTTCTGGGGGCCCCTTCAAGTTGGTTCCTGTGTTCTTTGGGTTTGGACCCCCTCATTATTTGAACATTTGCTTAGTTTTCTCTGCAAGATGCTGTACGCTGGCACCGGCCGGTGTGGTTCAATTGGTTGGAATGTTGGGTTGTGGCAGGTTCGATTCCCAGGTTGCAGGTTGGATTCCTGGTCATGTGCAAGAGGCAACTGAGCGATGTGATGTTTCGCTCTCACATTGACGTTTCTCTCTTTCTCTTCCTTCCTCTCTCTAAAAATCAATTTAAAAAAAAAAAAGATGCTGTAGGTTCCTGTTGTATTTCTCCTGCCCCAGCTATCTATCTAAGGAGCTCTGTCCTTTCAATGGAGAATGGTATTTAGAAACTAAGTTCTGAGGTTAGGCGCTCATTACCAATGGCCTATACCGCTACCTTGTTGACTGTTTTTTACTGTTCTCTTCAGAGACCCTTGGCACAAGATCCCTGCCTTGGACCCTGAGAAGCTCAGTGTCTTCCGGACAGTACGGGAGATCACTGGTGAGTGGGAGAAGCTACACTTTCTGAGAAGAAAAGATCAACCATTGGCACAAATTATAGTGTAACCACTTGAGAAAAATCAAGTTTCAAGCAACAGGGGAGGGACCAGGAGAACCTGAGAAAGAGGGAGAGAAGAAGGCTCTTGTTCATATACCTCTCTCCAACCCCTCAGGCTACCTGAACATTCAGTCCTGGCCTCCCCACATGCACAACTTTAGTGTCTTTTCCAACCTGACGACCATCGGGGGCAGAAGCCTCTACAAGTGAGTAAGAGTGTGGAGGTGATAGCATCTCCAGGTAATGAACTCTGCTTCTTGGGCGCCTGTGAGTGAAAATCAAGGAAGGCATTTTCTCAGACGGCAGCCCCACAGGGTCTGAGAATTTGATGGAGAAAAGGCAGAAGGAGGGAGGAGTCTCTTTCAGTGTGTCTCATAGCCAGAGCAGGTTGTTGAACGGAAATGAGCCCGCCACGTGGTACATTTTCCTTTTGCCGTTTCCCCTCTCATCCCGTCTCCTTGTTCTCAGCCGGGGCTTCTCATTGTTGATCATGAAGAACTTGAACATAACATCTCTGGGCTTCCGATCCTTGAAAGAAATAAGTGCTGGGCGTATCTACATAAGTGCCAATCGGCAGCTCTGCTACCACCATTCTCTCAACTGGACCAGGCTGCTTCGAGGGCCTTCTGAGGAGAGACTAGACATCAAGCATAACCGGCTCCGCAGAGACTGCGGTGAGGGAGAGGCCCGCTGGGAGGTGGGAAGAGGGAGTTGGGAGAGGGGTGGAAGGACTGTTCTGCCCTGGAAGTGGGAGTAGGGATGGGGGGCCGGGGGTGGAGCCAAGGAGAGAGGGATGTTGGGCTGGAAGCAGTAAGGAGGAAGTATTCAGGGGAGGGTCCGAGGGGAGACCTCAGACTCCTCCTGACCCACCCCTTCCTTTCCAGTGGCAGAGGGCAAGGTGTGTGACCCACTCTGCTCTGGGGGATGCTGGGGCCCAGGCCCTGGTCAGTGCCTATCCTGTCGAAACTACAGCCGAGGAGGTGTCTGTGTGACCCACTGCAACTTTCTGAATGGGTACGGACAGGAGGGACGGAGTTAATTAGGGCTGGAGGGCCCTAGCTGCTTTGGCTCAGTGGATAGAGCATTGGCCTGCGGACTGAAGGGTCCCAGGTTCAATTCCAGTCAAGGGCACATGCCGGAGTTGTGGGCTCGATACCCAGTAGGGGGCGTGCAGGAGGCAGCCGATCAATGATTCTCTCTCATCATTGATGTTTCTGTCTCTCTCCCTCTTCCTTCCTCTCTGAAATCAATAAAAATATATTTTTTAAAAAAAGAAGGGGTGGAGGGATGGGGCCCTGGGATAGGGCTATTCCGAGTGACCGCCCCCAATCTCTACCCCCCTTCCTCACTGCAGGGAGCCTCGTGAGTTTGCCCACGAGGCTGAATGCTTCCCCTGCCACCCGGAATGCCAGCCCATGGAGGGCACTGCCACATGCAATGGCTCGGTACAGTAGCGGCACCAGGGTCTCGGGGAGAGGGCAGGCCACACTGGAGAATCTAGGGAATGATATGGCCCAGCCTCCAGGCCGGCACAGGGAGGCCAGACAATGCTAGGGTTTGTGGAAGGAGGATCCTGAGTGGCTGGGTTGGTCCCTGTTAGGAGATACGGAATTGACCCTGGAATCCCATTTTTCCTGACCTTTTCTTCTCCACCCAGGGCTCTGATGCTTGTGCCCAGTGTGCCCATTTTCGAGATGGGCCCCACTGTGTGAGCAGCTGCCCCTCTGGAGTGCTGGGTGCCAAGGGCCCCATCTACAAGTTCCCAGATGCTCAGAATGAATGTCGGCCCTGCCATGAGAACTGCACCCAGGGGTCAGTGATGGGATGTTAAGAAGAGGGGGTCAGGGGAGAGGGAGTACAGACTAGGGGGAGAGAAGAGGGTGCAGGGAGGAGAAAGAAGAAAGGAACTGTGATTTAAGAATTACTCCCAGCTGTAGAGTGAAGGGTTGGAGGAAGGGATACTCAATAACAGCACAAAATTACACCACAATTTTGGGGACCTGGAATAAACACAACTCAGGCATTTCGCTCACAAGAGGGACTCAGGGAGGGTGGGCTGCTAGGGACGGAGCCCATGTCTTGGGATGTGCTTGGGCTCCAGGATGGGACGCCATGGTAGGGTCTGGAACAATGCTGTCGCTGGTGCAATGGAGCGTCCCATGGGATTCTCCAGTTCCCACTTAAGGAGGTGACTTTCTTCTCTAGGTGCAATGGGCCTGACCTGCAGGACTGTTTAGGCCAAACACAGGCGATGATCAGGTATGATGGGCTTGGAGACAGGGAGCTGGGGGTATTCGGGAGAGAAGCGAGGGAGAGGGCGGTTATCTGCTGGGAAGAGTTGAGTCTACCCTTTCTGGCCGTCTATGTACAGTTCACTATCACTGGACGCGGGGCACAAGAATCCAGACTTCTGGCCTTTCCTTTCTAAAATTAACTCGCAGTAGCCTCGGAAGGTCCAGATTTAGGTTAACTCTTTAGCGCTCAAGGGTATGTTTGTGAATGTTGACTGCTTGCCCCAGGTCTGCACCATACCTTTTAGGACAGGTACAGATGACATTGTAAGGGAGGTGTGGACCGAGGGTAATGCCAGGTTTCTCTACCCCACAGCAAAACGCACTTGGCGATGGCTTTGGCAGTGGTAGTAGGATTGGTAGTGATTTTCGTGATCCTGGGCAGCACTATCCTCTATTTGCGTGGGCGTCGGATTCAGAATAAGAGGGCTATGAGGCGCTACTTGGAACGGGGTGAGGTGAGTGTGTAGCTTACTCTAGAAAAGTGCCCTGTTTAAGAGCCTCCTCCTCCCCCGGTATTTGATCCCTAGAAATAACTCTGACCAGAGAATTGGGAGACATGCTTTCTCCCCGATTTTGCCATTAATTTGCCGCATGACTCTGAAGAAGTTACTTTCCTTCTGTGCCTCAGTTTATGACTGTATACAGAGGAGATAGTAACATCCATCCTTATATGATGGCTGTAATGGTGAAAGTGATGATCTATGTGAAAGTGCTTTGAAAACATAGAGAATTGAATAAAAGTACTCAAGGGATAGGATTACCAACTCCTTTCTTCCATCAAAGGGGAAACCCACCCTCTAGATTCCTAATCTCATGATCACAAATAACTTCCTCTGTCTTGGGGTCTGTTATTCCCTAATATGCCTACAATGCTTTTGAAGACTAAAGACAACTCCTCTTCCTGCTCCCACCCTTTGGGCCCTGCTGCTCTTGGCAGCCACGCAGGAGGAGGGAGTCAGAGGGGGTCGTGGGAGTGGGCTTTCCTGAGTGCCTCCTTCCCATCTGCTCCCCAGAGCATAGAGCCTCTGGATCCCAGTGAGAAGGCTAACAAAGTCTTGGCGAGAGTCTTCAAGGAGACAGAGCTGAGGAAGCTTAAAGTACTTGGCTCAGGCGTCTTTGGAACTGTGCACAAGGTGAGTGACCCACAGAAAGTAAAAGTCCGGGGAGGTGGGGAAAGGGCTGGCCGGGGGAGGACGGCCTTAGGCTGACTCCTGTTTAAAACTTCCCAGGGCGTGTGGATTCCTGAGGGCGAATCAATAAAGATCCCAGTCTGCATTAAAGTCATTGAGGATAAGAGTGGACGGCAAAGTTTTCAAGCTGTGACCGATGTAAGTGAAGGAAGGGTTTTCTGTATTCCACTAGGAAAGAGGTCAATGTTACAATTGTGCAGAAGCATGGTCTTGTGTCAGCAGCTACTGTGAGCCATGTTGATGCACTGGAATGTTGGGGAGGCCCTGGCCTGGGTATCCTAGTACGTGAACCTGTTTGTTCCTTGGATAACCCCTCTTCTCTTGTGTCCCTTAGCATATGCTGGCCATTGGCAGCCTAGACCATGCTCACATTGTACGGCTGCTGGGACTGTGCCCAGGGTCATCTCTGCAGCTTGTCACTCAATACTTGCCTCTGGGATCCCTGCTGGATCATGTGAGACAGCACCGGGGGTCCCTGGGGCCACAGCTGCTGCTCAATTGGGGAGTACAAATTGCCAAGGTGAGAGGAGCCTGGAGGAGTTTCTATGATGGGACTGCCTGGCTGGGGGCCAGCAGGGAGGAGGCAGGGAGGGTGGAGTTCTGAGTGGTACCTTTAGGGTTTGGGGTGGTTCTGGATCTCAATGATGGATCCCCCGATCCTGAGAATATTTCCTTCTCCTGTAGGGTATGTACTACCTTGAGGAGCATGGTATGGTTCATAGGAACTTGGCTGCCCGAAATGTGCTACTCAAGTCAACCAGTCAGGTTCAGGTGGCAGATTTTGGGGTGGCTGACCTGCTGCCCCCTGATGATAAACAGCTACTACACAGTGAGGCCAAGGTAGGCGACACAAAGGGCTGGTGAGGAGGTGGGGCTGGAATGAAGCAGGGAGATGGGGAGCAGCCAGTGGTCTCTTCCAGAGGGAAGCAGATGCAGTAGGGTAAGTTCAGGGAGGGGAACCTGAAGATGCCAGAAATATAAGTTGAGACAGCAACAAAGAGAAGAATGTAGAGAATTTGGGGTTTAGAAATGCTAAGGTAATTTGTGAAAATAATTGGTGACACCTTTGCCTTTAATCCCCCAGACTCCAATTAAGTGGATGGCCCTCGAGAGTATCCACTTTGGGAAATACACACACCAGAGTGACGTCTGGAGCTACGGTCAGTCCGTCTGCATGGCCCAAATCCCACAGTTGCCTTTTGAGACCCCCTCTTAGAATCTTCCAGCCCTTCAGATCCTTGAGTCAGATTGTCATGCCTTCCCTTCATCTTCATGCCCATTGCCACTATTTTGCCATCAACCAGTCATGTCTTCCTGTACCAGGTGTGACGGTTTGGGAGCTGATGACTTTTGGGGCAGAGCCCTATGCAGGGCTGCGGTTGGCTGAAGTACCAGACCTGCTGGAGAAGGGGGAGCGGTTGGCACAGCCCCAGATCTGTACCATTGATGTCTACATGGTCATGGTCAAGTGTGAGTTACCTGATGGTGCCAGCCGTTTGCTAACCAGCTTCCCTCCCTACTCCCTTCTCCTCCCATGACTCTATTTCCCACATCTTACCCCCAGGTTGGATGATTGATGAGAACATTCGCCCAACCTTTAAAGAACTAGCCAATGAGTTCACGAGGATGGCCCGAGACCCACCGCGGTATCTGGTCATAAAGGTGAGTAGGTGTCAAGGAGATTTAGAGCAAAGGGGATTTGGCTGGAACCAGGATCTACCTTAACAATCACCTGCCCCTATAGAGAGAGAGTGGACCTGGAATTCCCCCTGGGGCGGAGCCACCTGCTCTGACAAACAAGGAACTGGAGGAAGTAGAGCTGGAGCCAGAACTAGACCTAGACCTGGACTTGGAGGCAGAGGAGGACAACCTGGCGACAACACTAGGCTCTGCCCTCAGCCTGCCAGTTGGAACGCTTACTTGGCCACGTGGGGTAAGGCGCTTCAGTTACCCAGGGCTTTCTGCTCCCTGAGCACTCTGCACACCTGCACCCTCGTAAACCCCACAGATACTCAGATTAACTACTCAAAGGACCCGTGATGAGATGTCTCCCTTTGTCCAAACCTCTGTTTTCATCCTAGAGCCAGAGCCTTACAAGTCCATCATCTGGATATATGCCTATGAACCAGAGTAATCTTGGGGAAGCTTGCCAGGTAAGGTCTGTCTCTTTCAGGGGCTGCTGAGATGCTGGGTGGCAGAATGTCTTAGGATGATAGGGGTGGTGTGGGAGATCGTAGAAATCTTTGAGGTTTCATCAGTGTCCTACAAAAAAAGAAGGCATTGAACTACCCAATCTCCTTTCTTCATCGCTGTGTAAATCTCTGTGCATTTTTTTCTTCCTTAGGAGCCTGTAGTTTGTGGGGGTGAACGGTGCCCCCGTCCAGCCTCTCTGCACCCAATGCCACGGGGACGCATGGTATCAGAGTCATCTGAGGGCCACGTGACAGGCTCGGAAGCTGAGCTCCAGGAGAAGGTGTCCATGTGTAGAAGCCGGAGCCGGAGCCCGCGGCCACGTGGAGACAGTGCCTACCATTCCCAGCGCCATAGCCTGCTTACTCCTGTCACCCCACTCTCCCCACCAGGGTTAGAGGAAGAGGATGTGAATGGTTATGTCATGCCAGATGCACACCTCAAAGGTACCTGATTCCTCACACCTGCCCTCCCTCCACCCCCGGCCCGTCCTGACTCTTTCCTCTCCCTACTGCCTATTAATTACTGTGAATGTCTCCACATAGCTGGCCTCTCTTCTCAACCCCTAGGTACTCCATCCTCTCGGGAAGGCACCCTTTCTTCTGTGGGTCTCAGTTCTGTCCTGGGTACCGAAGAAGAAGATGAAGATGAGGAGTACGAATACATGAACCGGAGGAGAAGGCACAGTCCACCTCGTCCCCCAAGGCCAGGTTCCCTCGAGGAGCTGGGTTATGAGTACATGGATGTGGGATCAGACCTCAGTGCTTCCCTGGGCAGCACACAGAGTTGCCCACTCCACCCTGTGCCCATCATACCTACTCCTGGCACAACTCCCGACGAGGACTATGAATATATGAATAAGCGACGCGGTGGAGGAGGTGCTGGGGGGGATTATGCAGCCATGGGGGCCTGCCCAGCAGCTGAACAAGGGTATGAAGAGATGAAAGCCTTCCAGGGGCCTGGACACCATGCTCCCCAAGTCCATTATACCCGCCTCAAAACTCTACGCAGCTTAGAAGCCACCGACTCTGCCTTTGATAACCCGGATTACTGGCATAGCAGGCTTTTCCCCAAGGCTAATGCCCAGAGAACATAACCCCTGCTCCCTGAGGCACTCCGGGAGCAGTTGATGGCAGCTAGTGCCTCTAGAGGGTACCCCTCTTCTCCCAAGTCCCCATCCCTCCCTCACAGGTCTCAGTCCCATTTCCCCTCCAGTCTAGACAATTCCATCCAACCTTTGGAGGCTTTGAAACACTCGGACAAAGTTCTTGTGGCATGTAGCTGGCTGTGCACTTTCTTCACTTTCCCAATCCCTGGAAAGTAGAAGGTTTCCCCTGTTTTGTGTGCTTTCCCAATCCCATTCCTCCAACTTTCTCAGGGGAACTCCCTGGAGATATGAAGGATTTACTCCCTTACATCCCGTACCCATTTGATGACTCCAGTATCATGTCCCTTTCTCTCAGACTCTAACTTGTTGAGACTAGGCTTTAAAGTGTGCCTTTGTTTCCCATCAGACTCCTAAGGCAAAGAAAAAGGGAAAAACCTGGCAGGGGAAAGTAAAATTTTGGCTATGACCAACCCCCTGGAAAGAATGGGAAATTTTAAATCATGTGAAGGAAGTTCAGGAGTAGATATTAATGATTGCTATTAATTGAGCATTTATTTTTGTGCCAGTGTGCTAAACTTGACCTGCATTTTCTCAATCCATATACCAATTCTGTGAACTAGTTATAGTTCCTTACAAATAAGGAACTGAGCCTTAAGAGAGATTACGTGGCAGGTCCAGGATTCAAAATCTTCCCAGGTGTGTGCTCTTACTGTAAGGTATCAAGGAAAACAGGCACAAACCAGAGCCCATATAAGGGGCATTGTCTTCTTGTTTTTGCACTGAATTAAGTCTAACCCCAACAACCACAGCCTCCTACACCCAGACTTCTCATCTCAGGCAGGGGGTGGTCAGAAGGAAATGTAACTGGACATTTTTGTGTAAACCGTAACTTACATGTGCTGTAAAGGATCTCCACTTCTTACCCAAGGGACAGATTTCACAAGGGTCCCAAGAGCCACTTTTAGAAGTGTCCTCACCCAATAATGGGGAGCTTCTGATTGGGATAGAAAGAGGACCCATCTTCAGACCTCTCCCATTGGGTGGGAAATGGGGATATTTGTTCTATCACTGAAGTTTTTTGTTTTGTTTTTATACGTGTCTGAATAAAGATGCCAAAGTTTTTCAGCTTTCTGTCTGTCAAATGAAGAAAATCTTGAGTAAGGTAGACCATCCCTTTGCTCCTTAGCAGAACGTAGCTACCTTTTTTTCCTGCTTTGTTTTCCGACGGTCCTACTCTGTTCCATGCAGCTTTCTCCAACCCTGCTTTTCCTTGCATCCCCTTAGCATGCTCTCCCTCCAGGAGCATGCCTGCACCTTTCCTCCCCCCTCAGGCACCCATTTCCTAAACTCTGAGGGATCCCAAAGACTTGCAATCAGAGCAACAATTGGCAGCAGCAGTTCACCCTCAGCTAACCCCCTCACCCCAGTCCTCAGGCCCCCTTTTCTCTGACTTCTTCGTAAGCCAAAGCAGCCCAGCCTAGGCTCATTTCCCCACCTAGTCTCTTTTCTGTTGCTTCTATCTTAGGCCCTTCCTTGTTTCACTGTCCCCAGCTTTAATAAACATCCTCTAAAAATAAAAAATTTAAAAAGCCGGGCCAGCATGGCTCACTGGTTGAGCATTGACCTTTGAACCGGGAGGTCACCATTGGATTCCCCTCTCAGGGCACATTCGCGGTTGCAGCCGGTTGAGGGGTCGCTGGGGTGTGCAGGAGGCAGCCCATCAAGGATTCCCTCTCATTGTTTCTCTCTCCCTTCTAATCTGAAATAAATAAAAAAAAAATATTTTTTTAAAAAAGTATTTAAAAAAATTTTTTAAAGGAGAGAACCATAGCACAGTCCTTTTCATTTAAAGGTTTAATGAGGCATCTACAGGCAATCAACTGGGAATGAAAAAGTTTGGGGAAGTTAAAAAAAAGCCCTATAGATATACTCCCTCAAGAGGTGAAATGCTGAAACTTCCATGTTTGAGTACTTTTTTTTTAAAATACATTTTTATTGATTTCAGAGAGGAAGGGAGAGGGAGAGAGAGATAGAAACATCAATGATGACAGAGATCATTGATTGGCTGCCTCCTGCACGCCCCCTATTGGGGATCAAGCCCGCAACCCAGGCATGTGCCCTTGACTGGAATCGAACCTGGGACCCTTCAGTCCGCAAGCCAATGCTCTATCCATTGAGCCAAACCAGTTAGGGCAACTCTCTTCTTTTTTTAAAAAATATTTTATTTATTTTTTACAGAGAGGAAGGGAAAGGGATAGAGAGTTGGAAACATCCGATGAGAGAGAACATCGATCAGCTGCCTCCTGCACACCCCTTATTGGGCATGTACCCGCAACCAAGGCACATGCCCTTGACCAGAATCGAACCTGGGACCCTTCAGTCCGCAGGCCGACACTCTATCCACTGCTGAGCCAAAGTTAGGGCGAGTACTTACTTTTTGTCTTAAGTATATTTTTATTGATTTCAGAAAGGAAGGGAGAGGGATAGAAACATCAATGATGAGAATCGGATCGGTTGCCTCCTGCACGCCCCCTACTGGGGATGGAGCCCGCAACCTGGCCTGTGCCCTAAACCGGAATCCAGGCCGACGCTCTATCCTGGACGCTCTAGGGCTGAGAACTTCCTCTCCTAAAAAAGCCTCCGAGCACTTCGCTTAGGCGCCATCAACCGTGTTGCTGGAACAGCAGTGCCATCTTCAGTGGGAGTCCGGCCTCTAGACCGGGAGGCTGTGAATGGATGGTGTCTTCAGAGTCGCGGGTCCAGTCACTCCCTACCCCTAGGTCTCCTTCCACACCCCTCCGCCCCTCCCGATCCTCCCGGCGTCGCAGGACGAAGGTACCGGCAGGGCAGGTCCCGCCAGATGCTCCAGGTATCCGGGGAAGGGCGCGCCCAGCCTCTACCCTGCGTGTAGTCACCCCCAATCATCGGGGCTCCACCCTGCCTCTCCGCCTCCAAATCCTCTCCCCGCCGTGGCTCCGCCCCTTCTCAGCCCGCCCCACTCCATTAAAGGTTCCAGCTCCACGCTCCTGGTAGGTACGGACTTTCCGGGAGCGACCGACCACGCTGCTTAAACCCCCAAACGGCTCCGCCTTCCCGCCGGAGCCTGACCCTTCCCAGCGTGCCCGGCGGTTGCAGCGTGCGAGGCCCTCGTAGGGCAAGGCCCCAGGGCCTGGCGTAGAGGCGCGAAAGGCAGGCTGGGAGTAGTAGTTCAGGAGTCCAGGTGTTCGGCTAGAGGTTGGCTGCGGAAAGGACTCGTTGTCCCAGCGTGCCCTGCGCCGCAGCCCGCGCGCTCGCCCCTTCTCGCTCTCGCCCGCCCGCTCCCTTGCTTGCTCGCGCTTTTGCTCGCGCTCTCCTCGCGAATCGAAGGGGCTCTGGCCACAGCTTGTGGCTAGGGAGGGAGACCCAGGCGGCGGCTCAAGGGAACCAGGCTGCAGTGGTGGTGGCGGCGGGAAGATGTCGGGCGAGGACGAGCAGCAGGAGCAAACTATCGCCGAGGACCTGGTCGTGACCAAGTATAAGATGGGGGGCGACATCGCCAACCGTGAGTACGGCCTCCGGAGTCCGGGGATCTAGGCTGAGGGAGGCAAGGGGGACGGCACCGGGCTGGCCCGGAGGGGCTGGAGCGGTGGGGTCGTGCGGAGTGAGCCGCTGAGGGCCCCGCGCCGGTCCGCTGGGGGCGGCGTGGTAGGAAGACTGTCGCGCCGGGTACCCGAGCGTCCAGGCCTGGGCTGCAGTCCGGAGGTGCGGCCGGCGACGAGCAAGGGCTCGGAGGAGGGTCCCTGGCGGCGCGGACCCTCGGCCGTTGCTAAGGAGGCTGGGCGGGCGTGTCTCCGCTCACCCTTGGGTCCGGATCCCTGCCTCCTGTAGTTCTGGCAGCGGCGAGGCCATCTGGGAGGGGAAGCGCCAGCTGTTGGCGACGGAAGAGCCCCTCTGTGTGGTCGGGGCTCCCCCAGAGTCAGGAGCCAGCCTGGCGCCGGCACGTGTCGCCGGGTCCCGGTGCGGACCGCCGGGTGCCTTCCTCCGGTGCCGTCCCTGACACCAGCCCCCCTCCCACGTGCTTGGCCGGAGTCTTTGGTTCCTTACTTCAACTCCTTCCCTTGGGGGAACCCCCTTCTGCGCTCGGGCCCGCCCGGGGGCCGTTGGGGGGCACCCTGGGAGCTCCTCGCCCCCTCTTGGAGAGGGAGAGCTGGCTTTTCTTGAAGTTGCTCATTCCTGCCTGCAGTTTGTGCAGACAGCTTAGTTAGCCGTCAGCTGAGATTGTTGTCAGGGGCTGGACCACCCCGGCCAGGCAGACCTGTGAATATGCTGGGAAGGGGGGGACTGCTTTTAGATCGCAGAAGTCATCCTTATTAGGACTGCTCCGACTTTCTCGGCAGCTGCCTGCCACGGTAGGCAGACGTCTCACTTTCTATTTTCTCTACTTACAGTTTCACCTTTCCCATTCAAAACCCAGTCGGAGGGGACAGAGAGCTTGTCTTTGGGCTTTTGAATGGTGTTGACAGTATGGGTTGGTACTCAGGGCGCCTCTGGTCCGATGTTGGAAAACCTGAGTTTCCGGCTCCAAAGAATCACCAGAACTTAGATCATCACAACAGTCAAGTTCAGGATGGACCAGGGAGATGCTTTGTAACGTAATGGACATTTAGTGCAGTACCCCCGTTTTTGTACATAATGTTCGTGGTTTGAATCAGAAAAACTTTTCCCCCTCTTGCACTTCTGAGGCACTGTGATCAGTTACCGGTTTGAAACTCTTTTAGGTCAAGTCACATACCTCTTTGCAATCTGCCCAAAACTGTGAGCCATGAGCCTGCCGAGGCCCAGGGACCTTAGATTAAGTCCCCTGGCTTATACACTTGTTTTTGCGGAAATAAGTCTACATAAATTGAATTAGTAACACTTAATTGGGGCGTCTGAAGGGAGAAGGTAGCATTTCACAATGCGTCAGCTTTGCGTCAGCAGTTCTGTGCCTACTTTTCTGTTGTTCCTGACTCCCATAAATTTCTTCTAGTCTGCTTTGCATGTATGTGGGATACTTTGGTGAGGATCCCCTTGAATTTCATAATGCTGCCCTACCACACCACAGGGGTCATCTTTGGAAAGTCTGCCTTGCCTAAGGAGAGAGATTGTGTATACCCAGTTGTCATATAAGGAAGGGAAGGGAATGTTGATGTCTTCATTTTAGGAAAGGAAGGAGAAACTTAGAGATGAAAGGTAGGTACATTATAAAAGGCAAAACAAAAAATAAAATAAAAGGCAAAACATCTTCCCTCTTTCAGTCTTAGGGCAATGCCACTAGGAAATATTAGAAACTATGGATCCAACTTCTAGGTATTGCTTGGATTTTAACTTAGACAACACATCCAGGACTGACATCGTGGGATTCTGTCCCCAGGGGTACTTCGGTCTTTGGTGGAAGCATCCTGCTCAGGTGTGTCGGTGCTGAGCCTGTGTGAGAAAGGTGATGCCATGATTATGGAAGAGACAGGGAAAATTTTCAAGAAAGAAAAAGAAATGAAGAAAGGTAAAATATCAATCCCCCACTAATTTCCCACATCTGACCCTTATTCAGTCCTGTTTGTCATAATGATGCAACTCTCACCCCACCTCTGGTTGAGATATTGGAAATTTGGAATGACAAGTGGGTTATAAGCAGTGTCCTACCCAGTCCAAACTGATTAAACTTAGGCAAGACCCCAAAGAAGACCCTTCCATTTTTCTGAGGCATCAGGGCTCTAAGAGAGCAAGGAAGTAAGTAAGGCAGATGATTCTCTCTTTACAGGTATTGCCTTTCCCACCAGTATTTCAGTAAATAACTGTGTGTGTCACTTCTCCCCTTTGAAGAGCGACCAGGACTATATTCTCAAGGAAGGTGACTTGGTAAAAATGTAAGTTTAAATCAATTTAAAGCACTTGTCTTTTTCCTAAGCACTTATATAGTCCCAGTTGCTAATGCTGTACTCTGCTCTTTCTTTTCAGTGACCTTGGGGTCCATGTGGATGGCTTCATCGCTAATGTGGCTCACACTTTTGTGGTTGGTGTAGCTCAGGTAGGTGGTTTGCTTTGAACTCTGTGCAGCCTGTGGGGAATGGGGGAGGGTGTACTACTGCTTGCTTCTTATCCCCACCCTCTACTACAGTGGTTCCCAACCTTTTTTGGCCATGCCCCACTAAGCATCTCTAAAATCCTGATGCCTAATTCTTATTATTCAAAAAGTGAACTCCTAATCATGTGGAGGAAGCCTAAAAGGCTATTCACTTGGTCTAAACAAGCTTCCAAAGAACATGGTATACATGAAGGAGAAAAATAAAGGAACAAAAGGACAGTTGAAGTACTGAGGAAGAAATCACTAAGAAATTGTTAAAAATAATAATATGAAATGATATGAAGAAATAGCAAATAAAGTTTCAAAACATATAATAGAGAACTGAAATGCATAAATATGTCACAATATATATTTATACAACTGTATATGGGTCCCTAGAACCATAAAAAATGCAAAACATTCACTGTTAATAACTCACTCTCAAATTGCCCCCCTTAAAAATTAAATTGCTCCCCCTGTGGGGCGTGTGCCCCACATTGGGAACCACTGCTCTATTACCAGGTAAGTACAGAGACTATATATATAAAAGCCTAAGGGACCAGCTGACTGGCCAGTAGCTATGACATGCACTGACACCAGGGGGCAGACACAATGCAGGAGCTGCCGAGCAACAGCAACTTTGCAGAGTGCCCTCTGGGACCCCTGGGGGATGTCAGATTGCCGGTTTCAGCCGATCCCAGCAGGCCAGGCCAGGCCAAGGGACCCCACTGGTGCACAAATCCATGCACCGGGCCTCTAGTAGAGAAATAAAAGGAAAAGGGGGATATTGTCTCTCCTCATTGGCTGGACTTGCATAATGGGCACACAGATATTAACGGAATAACCAACTAAGAGCTTTCCAGGAAAACACTGATTATATTTCCTTATCTACAGGGGACCCAAGTGACAGGGAGGAAAGCAGATGTCATTAAGGCAGCTCACCTTTGTGCAGAAGCTGCCCTACGCCTGGTCAAACCTGGAAACCAGGTAAGCTGTTTAGTCCAACTCCAAAGCTTAATAGAGCCAAAGGTGCACTAGGCATCTGCAACTGTTCTGTGCTGAACTGCCAACTTCTCCCACAGCCCTCTGATAAAACACATAGCTTTTTAGAATTAGCTTCCTGGTTCAGTAATTGAGCATTAACCTATGAACCAGGAGGTCACGGTGTGATTCTGGGTCAGGCCATATACCTAGGTTGCAGGCTAGATCCCCAGTGTGGGAAGTGCAGGAGGCAGCCAATCCATGATTCTCTCTCATCATTGATGTTTCTGTCTCTTTCTCCCTTTCCCTTCCTCTCTGAAATCAACAAAAAAGGTATATTTTTAAAATTAGCTACCTCTTGGGATGGGATTTCTGTAAGAGATGAGGCAGGAGCTAAATAGCTTCATAGTAAACAGCAGACCCTGACTGCCTACCATAGACACTTCCGTGCTCGCTGTATGGGGATATATGGAGCTTACATATATCCCCATATGTGATCTTTCCTTTTTTGTGTTTTTGGTGTGCGTTGTTTCCCTGAAAATAATTTTAGGTAGATAGTGTATAATAACACACAGATATATTTTTAAAGGTTATAAATAAAACCGTAATAGTGCTGGTAAACTGGTGACAAAGGGAGACCAAAAGTTAGTTCTGTACCTTGCATGACAATATTGGGAAGCCCAGGTATCATAAACTTTTCATGAATTAATACAATTTAGTGTGTTTGACTATGAGTGAAGACATTTTTCTAACACTTAAGTTTCCAGAGATTTGTTCAATATTTAAAAGTATTGTCTTTTTTCTTACTCCCTTTTTGTACTGTCTTGTTCTTCATGCTTTTAATCAATTTGTACTTCTTCCTCATTTCTACTTAATTGCATAATTTTTACTTAAACCTGTTTTCTTATAATGATACCTACTTCACAGAGCTGTTAAAAAGCTCTTTGAACAATGCCCAGCACATAGTAAACACTTGTGTTAACTATTATTTAACACGTTTATCATTATTTTTTTCTTTTTCTTTTCACGTTTATTATTTTTATTTATATACTTAACTATGTGTATCTTCACTGGAAGGTAGTGTTGTCTAGCTATGACACCAGACTTTCTGAGTTCTCGCCCTATTGCCACCTCTTTAAAAATAACTTTGAATTTAAATTTCCTCATCTGTAAAATGGGAAAAATAAAATACTGCCTTATTCTTTATAGGGTTGTAACAATTGAGATGATCCATGTGGAAAATTATTATCACAGTACCTAGTACATGGTTTAATAATATTAGCTGGGATTAGTTATTCACTTTTCTTTTTGTCTAAGAACTGTAGCTTAGGTGAGGATCAGATCATGTTTGAGAGGTAAGAAGGGGAAAATAAGAGTTTACTGTACAATGCCTTAGTCAGTTTGGCTCAGTGGATAGAGGGTTGGCCTGCAGACCTAAGGGTTCCAGGTTTGATTCTGGTCAAGGGTGTGTACCTAGGTTGCAGACTCAATCCCTGGCCCTGGTCTGGGCTTACAGAAGGCAACCAATCGATATGTCTCTCTCACATCAATGTTTCTCTCTCTCTTCCCCTCTCCCTCCCGCCCCCCCCCCTTCTACTCTCTAAAAATCAATGGAAAAATATCCTCAGGTGAGGATTAACAAAGAAAGAGTTTGCTGTCCCTTCTCAACAGTTTAAAATGTCAGGTATAATGGAATAAACAAAACTTATCGTCATAAAGCCTGGGTTTGTACCAGGTTCTTTCTGTTAACTGGTTTAGTCCTGAGGAAATCACTTAACCTTTCTGAGCCTCGGTTTCCTCATCTTCTAGATTGGGGTATAGATCTGCCCTGTTCACCTTCCAGAATTGTTTAATTAGACCAGTGATGGCGAACCTATGACACGCGTGTCAGAGGTGACACGCAAACTCATTTTTTTGGTTGATTTTTCTTCGTTAAATAGCATTTAAATATATAGAATAAATATCAAAAATATAAATCTTTGTTTTACTATGGTTGCAAATATCAAAAAATTTCTATATGTGACACAGCACCAGAGTTAAGTTAGGGTTTTTCAAAATGCTGACACGCCGAGCTCAAAAGGTTCGCCATCACTGAATTAGACCCATCTTTGTGAAAGCTCTTTGTAAAAGGAGATGCAAGTATAAGGTATGTTTAGATTGTAGGGATTGATAGGGCTATGACATGAAACACCAGTGAGAATCCCTTGTACTTGATGTACTCTCAGTTCTTTATGCTTCTTATTCACACAGTAGAGAACTTATTAGCCCCTGGTATCTCACCTTTTATTTGATCTTGTACTTCTAGAACACACAAGTGACCGAAGCCTGGAACAAAGTTGCCCATTCATTTAATTGCACGCCAATAGAAGGTGAGACCTCAGATAACAGGGTTGAGGGTATGAAGTATCAGTGATTTAGCATAATTAAGGCTGTTTTCTTTCCTTGAGAATCCATCCTGGCTCTAGCACAGTCTAAGCCAAAAACCTCAGTGCCCTTAGTTTATAGCCAGGTGCTTTTCTCTCATTGCCCGCCTCATCAAACTATTTACGTGGGTGGATTTGGAAACCTTTTGGGATTCTGGATGGTTGGTACCATAAGCTTTGTCCTCTCCACAGGTATGCTGTCACACCAATTGAAGCAGCATGTCATCGATGGAGAGAAAACCATTATCCAGAATCCCACAGACCAGCAGAAGTAGGTGCCAATCCCACCCTTACCTTCCACCATACAAGACTCGTCATGAATGTTTTCTTCTGTACTTCCAGCCTAACTCCAAACTCAGGAACTACTTATGGCTGTTCCCTTTTTATTCCTTTCAGGAAGGACCACGAGAAAGCTGAATTTGAGGTACATGAAGTATATGCTGTGGACGTTCTCGTCAGCTCAGGAGAGGGCAAGGTGAGGAGTGTTTACAGAGCTAGCAACGAGGGGTGGCTGAGGGTTTGTTCCAGGGGCACCTGAACAAACGTGACCTAACTTACTCTTTTAGGCCAAGGACGCAGGACAGAGAACCACCATTTATAAACGAGATCCTTCTAAACAATATGGCCTGAAAATGAAAACTTCACGTGCCTTCTTCAGTGAGGTTGAGAGGCGTTTTGATGCCATGCCGTTTACTTTAAGGTATACTGCACTTCACAAGGCCAGGGCTTGGAACTAGTGTGACTCATAGACCACACACCCAGGAATACTATTCCCTCCTCCACTCCTCCCTGCCTCCCCCTCCCCTCCTGCCTGGACTTGTAGCACCAGCCTGCATGCAAGGGTTCTCTTATGCTCCCTATCTCCCTCATTGAAGGGAATATAAAAGAGCAATCCTAAGCATGATTTCTGCCTGAGGGTAGGATCTATTTAAAAGCATGAGCAAAATGATGAGACTTGAGAGGGAGTTAAGGATACCTGAGTTTGTCTTCCCCTACCCAGAGCATTTGAAGATGAGAAGAAGGCCCGGATGGGTGTGGTGGAATGCGCCAAACATGAACTGCTGCAGCCATTTAATGTTCTCTATGAGAAGGAGGGTAAGTTCTAAAAGGAGAGTCTCACTTTGGAACTGGTTATATGGTTCCCTTCTTTTTCCCTATAGCTTATAGAAAAAAGGATACAACAAGGGAACATTTTATCAAAACACTTCTCTCCCATAGGCGAATTTGTTGCCCAGTTTAAATTTACAGTTCTGCTGATGCCCAATGGCCCCATGCGGATAACCAGTGGTCCCTTTGAGCCTGACCTTTACAAGTCTGACAAGGAGGTCCAGGATGCAGAGCTAAAGGTTAGTGTGGGCTGGAAAGTGGTTGAGCACATGGAACCTGTCCTGAAAGTGAGGACTAAATGTAAGCAAAGTCCTGAAAAACAGGTACAGTGTTGAAAGTAAGACTGTTTTCTCCAAAGTCCTCAAAATTTGTTTTCCTTCTTCCTTTTTTCCCAGGCCCTCCTCCAGAGTTCTGCAAGTCGGAAAACCCAGAAAAAGAAAAAAAAGAAGGTGTGTTGTTATCCCTCTTTGGCAGGTTGAACCTCATCGCTTTTTATTCCACCTTCCTGGGTTGTGGTGGGGCATAGATTTTTGTATATCCTTATTTCCCCCCTTCTCAGGCCTGACCTAGAGAATTAGGACATTTTTGTTCTTGGTCCCCCAAACACTACCCCAAGGAAATTTACATGTTTCCATCTTCTTTCCATGAATATAGGCCTCCAAGACTGCAGAGAATGCCACCAGTGGGGAAACATTAGAAGAGAATGAAGCTGGGGACTGAGGTGGGTCCCATCTCCCCAGCTAGCCGCTCCTGCCTCATCCCCTTCCCACCACACCCCAGGCTCAGTGAAGTGCAGTTCGTCTTCTCCACCCAGGACCACCAGCAGATCAGGGGTCTCCCTGCCCCGATCCCAGTCCCCTAACCCAACCCCCTTCCAACAAGAGCCAGCTCCAACTGACTCTGGTCTTGGGAGGCCAGGCTTCCCAGCCACCGAAGACTACTTTAACTAGAAAAGAGAAATTGAACAATAAAATCAGGAATCAAAATCCATCGTCTTCAAGCCCCTCTTTCTAGCCTTTTTCTACTACTGTCTGCTTGGTAAAGGTTTATGGCCCTACAACAAAACAGGGAGGAGGCTAAAGGAGCTACCACCATTAAAGATTGAGCTGAAATTTTTATACACTCTGATGTCAGCATTTTCTCTTCTGTTGGGGCTTGTTCCTCTTTTCCCACTCTCCATAAGTATCTTATCTGGCCTCAAAGTAGAGAGGAGCTGTTCTTCAGATTATTTTATTCACATGTGGTAGGTTCCTTTTCTGATCCAGGCTATCTGGTCAGGCCCCTTCTTTTTTTTTAGGAGCTGGAGCCTGCACTTACCACGGGATTCTCATCTATGAAACGGATCCTCATTTTTAAATCTTTATGGTCATTTTTGTTCTGTAGGACCCCCCCCCCCAAAAAAAAAAAAAAACTGTAAAGGAGGAATTCATTTTAACCGGTCCATTTCTTTGGAGTCAGTGGGGTCTTCCCTTGCTCCATCTTACAAACCTGAGCTGAAAGCTCAACTGCGGTTTTGTTCCCCATTTGAAACATTTTGACCTCCCTCCCTTGAAAGAAAGACCAGGAACCAGAGGAGCAGACTGACTGAAGAGACAACTGGCTTTCTACGCTGTGTGGACTTGAATTGGATGAATTGCTAGGGGTTTGGAGAGAAAGGTGATGAATTTCATTCAGTACCTCTGGCATGCTGTCCCAGGGAACTAGGGCTCCCGCTAACTTAGGAGGTTTTTAAATTGAAAACGACATGGCGTTGAAATAAATGTGGATTTGCTCATAATCATGTGCCTTTGCTGCTCTTATTTGGTGGGGGCGGGGGGGAGGGTTAGTTGAAGTGGTGACCATTTTGAAGCTGTTTCTCTGTGTTGCTACATACTAACTTTCTAAAACAACACTTCCTCAACCCAAAGACATAAATCCTGAATTCTCTGAATTAAGATAGTAAACTTTCTATGGGAGCTTGATTTAATTTTAATCTTAAAGTAAAACCATCAACCTTGCTGCTGACACTTTGTTCAGGACTAGCACATTTAATGTGTACTGAAAAAAATAAAACACTCTACAGGTGTTTGTCTTGATTTAGGAGGCCAAGAAAAATGCCTTCAGTGTTATAAAAGTTGTCAGGGCCAGCCTAAAATGAATAATTAGATTTGAGTATCTTACATGTCAGGGATGCTGACCTGGAGATACTACAGTGAACAAAACATGGAGCTCTTCATAAGAGTTTATAGGCTAGGCAATCAGGTGAAATCCTGGTGGATTTGCTATTTGATAATGAAGTAATTCTGATGGAATTTTTTGTTTGCAAAAACTATATTGGTGATGATGAAAATACTGGAACTACTTAAACAATTAGAACAAGGGCCCCAAGTCTTAAAAACCTTGTTTTAATAGAGCTAAAAGGGTGATACGTTAATGCATAAGTTACAAAGGGAAACCATCAAAAAAGGGGTTATAATAAACCTTGCAAGCCCTGACCAGTGTGAGCAGTGGTTAGAGCATCTGCCCGCACCCCGGATGAGTGTGGCCCGTTGGATTTCTGGTCCAAAGCGTGTTGCCTGGGTTACAGGTTTGATATCCCACCCTGTCGGGGAGAGCAGGAGGCAGTCAATGGATGTGTTTCTCTCACACTGACGTTTCTCCCTCACCCCTCCCCACCTAATACTCTCAAAAATCAATGGAAAGAATATCAGGTGAGAATTAACAAAAAATAAAAGCCTTGCAGTATCAAAGTAAATTAGGCCAAGTCTGCTTAAGGACTTTTTTCCATCCTTTGTAACTGTCCAAATCTGTTTACCGGGTGCCCTCACCTGTCTGTGCCCCGAGACTGGCAGTTCTTTACCTTAAAACCAAGTACCGTTCTTGCCCAGAGAAGAGAGCCTCCCTCCCCTCTCCGTTGGAATCACTGAAGTGCTTTCTGCACGAGACGCACTGCGGACAGGAACCTAATAACATTCGGCCGCAGGAACCTGGGAAGACCGTGGTTGGCTAGGGAAAAGTGCATCTGAAACAGTGGCCGTTTTCGGGCAATACGACAGCTTTCTTGACAACCCAACTTTACATTCTCCCATGTTCTGGAACCCTAGGACCTTCGGGGGAGGTTCTGAGATAGAGTCTCCCTGCAGCAATTTCGTCTAAAAACCAGGCAAACCAGTAAACAAAGGAGGCATTTTTATGAAGTACGCACCTATTTATAATAAAATGGAGGGGGTCGTCAGGACTGCAACTCCCATGAAACAACGAGAGGAGGAGGAAGTCGCTCTCTTTTGCTCGCCAGCACCTCTAGGTCTCATTCTGGAAACGGGTGCTCACGCTTAACTAACCATGTCCTCACAACAAAACGGGGCGGGGGATTCTGCAACTCAAATTCTAAATACTCCGTTTTCCAAGAGGACAAAATCGCTTATGAGGTACCTGAAAGGGGCCGGAAGCCATTGTTACTCCCCCGGAGGGCGGGCTAAGCAGCGGAAGTGACGACACCAGTGCGCCCTTAAATAGCGGTAGGCGGGCACGCAGCGCTCTCTCGGCCTTAGCGCCATCTTCTCAGGTGGGTGTTTCTGTGGTCCGTGTGTGGATTCCACGTACAATCCGTTTACATCTGGTCTCTGCACTTGCCATCATCACAGCAAACTAACTGTAACCTTTCTCTCTTTGCCCGTAGAAGCCTCTGCGCCATGAGAGCCAAGGTAAGCACTCCCGGGTAGTAAGCGGAGGCAGGGACTGGGAGATGGGGGGTGGAGACCAGGCGAGGGAAGTCCGCCATGGCTCCCGGGCCGCGGGCTCTCCTGGGTGTCCGAGCGCGGGGAGAGGGCGGATGGTGTGGGGAGAAGCCGAGGAGGTGGTTGGGTGACTGCGCTGAGGAAGGAGCGCGTGTGGAATTCGGAGTTTACTTCGGGTGTGGGGGTTAGGAAGCCAAATGATTGATGTGTTTACTGCGACTAAGCCCTCATATTTGGTCGAGGACATGCCTGATTCCAAAGAATGCTCTCCACATCCCCATCTAAACCTCTCAAAAACTAATGACCTTTTTTTTTAATTCCTTGCCTCTGGTTATAATCGGTGGCCAGTGGAGGAAGAAGCGAATGCGCAGGTATGTTGAGACTCTGCCGGCCCCGGAGGAGGGAAGTGGGGTGGTGCATGCCTTGCACAAAACTTGGGAGGGACGTTTGGTTTAGAAATCTAAAAGAATCGTCGGTGAAAAACGTTTTGAGCGCTGACTTGTCAGAGCCAGGGATTGAACACAAAAGACGAGAGAATGCAGTGCTTGATCTTCTCCCCACCCTGTGTTGTGTGCACATAAGATTGGGCGGGGGGCTTGTTGTGGGCTTGAGGGCAAGGAGTGTATTCTTGTGTCTGCTTTTCAGGCTGAAGCGCAAAAGAAGGAAGATGAGGCAGAGGTCCAAGTAAGCCGCAAGCTGTGCACCCGTGAGAGCCACAGGAGCAGGAATGAGGGAGCCAGAGGCCGGGCGAGCCGGCGGACTGCGTGCCTGCTGTCTGGCGCGTCTCCGCGGGAGCTGGAACATACGTGCGCGTCACCTGAGCGCCGAGCCCTTTTGAGAGGCCCACCCTGCTCTTACAAAAACTGTCTCTTTTGGATCTTTGCCCTGGACCCGTGACATTCTGGACTGGTTCTGTTCTCTGTGGCTGAATGTAACGTGTACAATAAATCACCTCTTCTGTCTTAGCTGAAGAAAAAGATAATGTCTGCTTTGTGGTTTTTTTGGTTCCATTGGCTGGGTATTCTGTCGGTACAGCGGGCCCTGTTACTACCCTATGCAGTAGAATATCGAGCTACGTGCTGCCCCCGGGTTGTGGGCCCTGCCCCTACCCGACATCCGGGCCCTGGAGTAGTGGGAGCCTGGGGACAGGTATCGCGATAGTTCTTGGGCAAATGGTTCCGCCCCTACTATCTCTAGGCCTGCGTCAAGTTGCGGTTTTTTAAGACGTTTTTGCGGCATGGTGTCCTGTTACCATGGTGACACGCAAAGCTTGATGGGAACTTCCTGCGGCTAGTCGCACAAGTACTGTACACACCATAGAGTATAGTTCCGGGTCTGGTGGCTAGAGCGCCATTTCTTCCGCAGGAAGCGGAAGGGCCGCTGGGTGGGCGGCTCTTTGTCGAAGCTAGAGGACCGGCAGGCGGCAGCAGCAGCAACTACGGCGGCGGCGGCAGGTGAGGGAGGCGGGAGACAGGTGGAGGCCGCGCCCGGAGGGGACACAAGTACTGTACACACCATAGAGTATAGTTCCGGGTCTGGTGGCTAGAGCGCCATTTCTTCCGCAGGAAGCGGAAGGGCCGCTGGGTGGGCGGCTCTTTGTCGAAGCTAGAGGACCGGCAGGCGGCAGCAGCAGCAACTACGGCGGCGGCGGCAGGTGAGGGAGGCGGGAGACAGGTGGAGGCCGCGCCCGGAGGGGAGGAG
>NW_005368921.1:752343-762702 GCF_000412655.1 Myotis brandtii
CGGCCCCGCCAGGCCCCCCAGGCCCGAGCTGGCTCTTCTCAGGCCCCAGGGCCGAGCCCCTTTTCTAACTGACCTCGCTGGGCGAGCAGACGCTAGCTCCATGACGTCACAGCCCTGCCCATCCCCTCAGCCTGATGTCACCCGCAGTCCCTCTCCCGCCTCACCTCGTGTTCACTTAATGTCCTGTTCACCTCCCACGGCCGAGCGCGGGCGGCACTGCACGGAACCTGCCAAGCCAGAAGATTTGCTGCGGGAAACGGGACTTTTCCAAACTCGGGTGTTGCGAGGCGTCATAATCACTGCCCCCAAGCCCAGTCGGCCATCCCACTGCACTGTCAGTCGCGGCCCTTGCGCGGCTCCGCAGGCGGAGTTCCTAACCCCAACCCTGAGCCGGACTCTGACCCCCATGTCCTCCATTTGAGGCAGGGCTCCCCTCGCCCTTTGTGCACCCAGGGCTGGTTACCCAACCCATCCTTCGGCTCTCCAGCTTAGTTCTGTCTCTTACTTTTCTTACTTGCAACGTCTCCCTTTGGTGAAGTGAGTTGAAACCCTGAGGAAATCTTGATGTGCCCAGAGCTCTTGCCGTTTTGTCAGACTGACTGCCTTGTAACTGTCACCCCATAGTCCTCCGTTCCTACCCTTTCTCCCACCCAAGTGTCTGTTTTGTTCCTGTTCAGAACCCAGCAGTGATGTGGAGGTGGAGACCCACAGGAGCCCCGGACTTCACCTGAGCTACCTCAGGTATCGAATACTCGTGGGACAGTGGGTGGGAGGAAACCATATCTCATTATCTGTACCTGGTGGGACTCGCCCGTGGGTCAGGCTTGGAAAGATGGCATTTATTTTTCACCAGCTCATTTCCCTTTTAGTAAAAGTTCGTATTTTCTCTCTTACCACTTGATTGTTTCTATTATCCTGAGACTTACCTCCCTTTGGAGGAAAAGGACCCTTTTACAGATTCTCTTGTATTTTTGGCCTCTGATCAGTTCATTTTAGGGAGATCTGAAGGCAAAGTCAAGGCAACCAAGTGGTGGTTGTGGCAGATCAAAGCCAGAGAAATTGGAAAGATTCCCTTATACTCCAGGGGAAACAATATGAAGTTTTCCTATTTGAACAGCAGGGGGAGCCTGGACACTGCCTAGGAAAGGTTTACCAGGTCAGACACATGGTAGCCAGAACTCCCAGTCTTGTGGGGGGTGGGGTGAGGGGCGGGCTAAAACCAGGGCAGTGGACTGACATTCCAGAGCTCTCTTGGGAAAGATGAGACTTAAGAAGCTTTTATAGCGTCTATAAATAAAGAGGATCTTTATGGGGTGAGGAATGGTGTGGTTTGATGTCAGTGGTATCTTCCCGTGGAGGGTTAGGAGGGGATAGAATGGGAAAGTAAGGTCACTTGTTCCTGTGAAATTAACTCCTTCTTCCTGCTTTTGTTCTTTGGTAGTCTATAGGTTTTGTCCTTTGGTAGTCTATAAGTGGAGATCCTAGCCAGAGAACTCTTCCCCTGAAATAGGAGAGGAGGGAGCTGACCACACTGGGGTTGATAGTGGTATTGAGCTGGGAGGGAATACTAAAAAATGACAGGTTTAGGGACTGCCTTCAGGGTGGTGACACAAGTCTCTTCACTCAAGCTTTCCTGGGGTCTAGAGATAGGATACTTCACAGAGCCCTCATCTGAAATCCCATAGAAGAGGGGTTAAGGGAAGTTTTGTCACCAGCATTCCATTATCCACAGCCCTAGTGGCTCACCAGCCCATCTTGGCCACGATTCCCAGTACCTTCCTAGCCTATTCAGACACTGACAGTTTTAATTTCATTTCCACAACTTTAATAAGGTCAATTCAAAAGGGGAAATAAAATCCAGTACTGTTCTATCCCTGCCCCCTCCTTGGCCTGCATTCATTAGTGAGATGAGATGGCTTCACCCCCAGCTCCCTCCCTTCTCCATTAGCCAGGCAAGTGTGAATCACTGTCCCAGACCAGGTGCACAAGAGCCAGGGCGGGACTTGTGACAAGCCAGCCAGTCTGGGCAGAATTCTCACCCCTAAGGTTCTCCATCTCCAAAGCCATTGCCCCTCTGGCCTGCCTCTTGTTGGACTGCCTACCACTAAAGTCGGGAAGAGTGTGGCCTCTCGGAGGACTCTTGTTTGACACAGTTCTTCTCTTTCCTAGTGGTCACCAAGGGTGGCAAGAAAAAGAAGAAAGCCCTGAGTTGGGGGGGACCAGGATGCCTGACCGGGACAGCTATGCCAACGGCACTGGGAGCAGCGGTGGAGGCCCTGGAAGTGGTGGCAGCGAGGAGGCCAGTGGGACAGGGCCAGGCAATGGAGGGGCCAGCTCAGATGCCATCTGTAGAGACTTCCTGAGGAATGTGTGCAAGCGAGGCAAGCGTTGCCGGTATCGCCATCCAGACATGAGTGAGGTGTCCAACTTGGGGGTGAGCAAAAATGAGTTCATCTTCTGCCATGACTTCCAGAACAAGGAGTGTAGTCGCCCAAACTGCCGATTCATCCATGGCTCCAAGGAGGATGAGGATGGCTATAAGAAGACAGGAGAGCTTCCCCCTCGGCTGAGGCAGAAAGTCGCAGCAGGCCTGGGCCTTTCTCCAGCTGACCTACCGAATGGCAAGGAGGAGGTCCCCATCTGCCGGGATTTTCTCAAAGGTGACTGCCAGAGAGGAGCCAAGTGCAAGTTCCGTCATCTACAACGGGATTTTGAATTTGATACTAGGGGTGGAGGAGGCACTGGTGGTGGGGGCTCAACAGGCCCAGTCCCCCCAGGACGACGTCATGATCTCTATGATATCTATGACCTCCCTGACAGGGGCTTTGAGGACCATGAGCCAGGTCCCAAGCGCCGGCGAGGTGGATGCTGTCCCCCAGATGGCCCCCATTTTGAATCTTATGACTATAATCTGGCTCCACCCCGAGGGGTAGAGTGCAGGCTGCTAGAAGAGGAGAATGCCATGCTCAGGAAGCGGGTAGAGGAGCTAAAGAAGCAGGTCAGCAATCTTCTGGCTACCAATGAGGTACTCCTGGAACAAAATGCCCAGTTCCGCAATCAGGCCAAGGTCATGACCCTGAGCTCCACTGCACCAGCAACTGAGCAGACTCTGGCTCCCACTGTGGGTACTGTTGCCACTTTTAACCATGGCATTGCCCAGACTCATACTACTCTTAGCAGCCAGGCTCTACAGCCTCGGCCTGTGTCTCAGCAAGAACTGGTAGCCCCCGCGGGAGCTCCAGCTGCTCCCCCAACTAATGCTGCACCTCCTGCTGCTCCACCACCCCCACCCCCACACTTGAATCCAGAGATCACGCCACTGTCAGCTGCTCTGGCTCAAACAATTGCCCAGGGAATGGCACCCCCACCTGTCTCCATGGCTCCTGTGGCTGTATCTGTGGCTCCTGTGGCCCCTGTGGCTGTATCGATGGCCCAACCCTTGGCAGGAATCACAATGAGCCACACCACCACTCCCATGGTGACTTACCCCATTGCTTCCCAGAGCATGCGTATCACAGCCATGCCACACTGATGGAGCTACTACTGGACACTCCCATGGTATAGCCTCCCAGGCTGGGATCCGGGGAGTCCTTTACCCACCCACTCGCCTAGCCCTCCCTGCCCTGTCTTAAGGGCTTATTCAAGAACTAGGACAAGAGACTACAAGGAGTTTACTTCTGAGAAGGGGTTGGCTGGTGGGTTTTCTCTCACCTCCCTTTTATGAGGGCCCTCTTGTCCATCTTTAAGTCTCACAGAGGGGGCTTGCATAGGGATGCAGACTGGAGCCAGCAGAGAGGAAGGACTGACTGAGGGGTTGAATGTCCCCTGATGGGAAGATGGGGACATGCCTGGTCTTCTCTTCTGCTCAGCACAGGTCCAGCACTGGCTTTGGAAGAAAACAGTGCCCAGAGGGAAAGCCAGGAAAGATTGGGAAGTGGGTGGCCAGAAGAGGAGGCCTAATAGGAGCCTTCAGACAATTGGGGACGTAGTTGAGTTGGACAATAACTGCTCCTGGGCCTGTAGCAAGGCAGGGACCATAGTAATCCAGCCCAATGACTAGGGGAGGATTCATTACCTTGGCTTGGCCTGGAAATTCATAGGGCAGGGCCCACCACTTTCCAAAGAAATAAAAAAAAACAATTATTTTTAACAAATGAAGTCAGTGAAAACTTGCTTAGATTTCCTGTGTGGAATATGGGAGCAGTAAATAGATGTCATGCCAAAATGGGATAAAGACCCCCCACCCTCAGAGCTGGGATAAAGTTGGATGGAGACCAGTGAACAAGGGTAGGGACCCAGAGGAAGACCAGATGAGACTTTGGGGAAGGCACTTTGTGAGGTAAAAGCATTGGAGCCACCTAGTCCAGTTTAAAAATAGTCCCATCTGTTCTGGTTTCTATCTGCATGAACTATTCCCAGGTTGCCTTAGTAACCAGGGCTCCTAGGGTCATTTAGGGGGGCAGGTACTAAGGAGGGTGGATGTGCTGGAAAATGGGAATGGAATCTGTATTGACAGAGCCTTCCCTTATTCAAACAGAGCAAGGCGGGTTGCGGTTGCTGTCTTTAGTTATTGATGGCAGTTAATGTCCCTCCAATCCCTTCCATAGTTACCAGTGCCTTACACCTTTAAGGCTTGGGAGGTGCTGGGAAAAGGAGAGTTCTGGGGATACAAGTCTCAGAATTCATTCCTTCCCTCTGCTTCCACATAGGACCACATTGGTTTTAAAGTTAATTAAACGTCAAGGCTGAGGGCCCCAATAGCCAAACCTCAGTTCCTCCTCAGCTCATAGCTGATAAGGGGAAACAACTCAGGTGTCTAATCTAAGGGGATTGTTGATTTTGGGGTAGAGACAGTGATCCTGTGTTCTCCCCCATCATATCTCCTGCTACCTCTTGCTCTCTTGTCTGGTTGATCATTCAGGATATACCTGGGGTTGGAGTTGGTGGGCTAGGTCAAGGCAAGGCCAGTAAAAAAAAAAAAAAAAAAAGAATCTAAAGACTAAAAATGGGCAAATACTAAAATATTGTTTGTGGATTTTAGAAACTACGCATTGATAAGTTAAATGTTGATTTTCTAGCACAAGTTTGGATTATTAAAGAGATGGTTTATGAATCTTTAGAGACAAGTGTGATCATAGATACCAACATGAATTCATCCCAGCCCAATGCTGACCCATTAACTTTATTTCTTTTTGCTAAGTATCTCGGAAGAGGTAGATTTGGGAAACTATACATTGTATGTCCTTTATTAACATCCTCCAGCTAGAGACCACCAGGAATACACCTGCAGTTGAACAAGTTGGGTTTAATGCTCATAGGAATGATGGAGAGAGCATGCCATGGGGAACTGTGGTATTAGAAAGTGAAAGGGTATTAGGAGCTATAGGACTTGTATTTTGGTTAAGCGATTTGGGGGAAGGTTTAAGGAAGTGGGACTTCATTCTGGATTGAGTGCTCTTTGAAAAGCGGGATAGATAATTCTATGATTGGGTTTCTTTTTTCTTAAAATATATTTATTGATTTCAGAGAGGAAGGAAGAGGAAGAGAGAGAGAGAAACATCAATGATGAGAGAGAATAACTGATTGGCTGCCTCCTGCATGCCCCTGACTGGGGATTGAGCCCACAACCTGGGCATGTGCCCTTGGCTGGAATCGAACCTGGGACTGTTCAGTCCACAGGCCGATGCTCTATCCACTGAGCCAAACCGGCTAGGTCTGATTGGGTTTCTTTATTTTTATCCCGATAAAGGGAAGACTAGAGTGAAGCAAAGTTGTAATTGGTAATGAAAAAGTAGTCACTCAGCTGGGTGAGGGAGGTGTTTGCCATCTTGTGGTTTGCACACTGACCTTGCTTTGTACTTAAACAAAACTGTGAAGTGATCTTTTTTGCCTCACTTCATCATAGTCACTGAGTGCCCTTGTCCTGTGTTGGTGTTTTGTGAGATTTGTCCAATAGTAGAGCACTATTTCCTACCTATGAGCCCAGGTCAGCCCCTACAACTCTGAAGCCTAGCTGTGTCAGGCCAGTTCGTAAATGTCAGGAGCTGCTTTCCTCTTTCTCACCTAAATCATTACAAATAAAAGAATAATTATGGTTCCATTAATAATAGAATTTGGTGGAATCCAAACTGAACATGAGTGCGTAGTAAATGTTGATTAGTGCATTCATGTTAGAGAAATCTCTAGTGATATACCCAAGAGGTATGTTTTATTAAAAACATAAAAATATGGAAGACTCTTATCAACAGTAACACAAGGACATATTAAGTAATATTGAAAGTGTAACTTGGATTGACTAAATCCAAGGGGTCAATTTGTATCAATTTGGTTGACCCTCTAAAGAATTGGTTGTGTCCTGGCTGGTGTGGCTTAGTTGGTTGATGCATCATCCTGTGCACTGAAAGGTGGCAGGTTCCATTCCTGGTCAGGGAAACAAAACAAAAAAATTGCTTGAGCCTGTCTGAGGAATAAATTCAGAGATCTACATTAGCAATAATGAGAACAACACAGGAACAATGAGAGAACAACACAGGACTTCTAGTTGGCTAAAAAATATTTGTCCTTATAGTATGTCAGTTCATAAATAGTGAGAGCTTGCTATGTTCTAGGCCTTTCCAGGAGCTCCATAAGGATAACAGAACCATAGGCATGCATTGTAAATATAGCAGTTCTTCCATGTCTGTGAGTGAAACAACTCCTAAGGTATTGTGCATTCTTCTAAATGTGATTTGTAAAGAGGCCACTGGCAAACCAGTGGAGGAGCTGAAAGAAATTGATAAGAAAAGACTGAGGGGAGACCCAACAGATAACTTGGAATATCTGAAGGGCTGCCCAGTGGAGAAAAAGGTCCTGTTTTGCTGCATAGGAAATAAACAGGGAGGTCTAGATCAGTGATGGCGAACCTTTTGAGCTCGGCGTGTCAGCATTTTGAAAAACCCTAACTTAACTCTGGTGCCGTGTCACATAGGGAAATTTTTTGATATTTGCAACCATAGTAAAACAAAGACTTATATTTTTGATATTTATTTTATATATTTAAATGCCATTTAACAAAGAAAAATCAACCAAAAAAAATGAGTTCGCATGTCACCTCTGACACGCGTGTTATAGGTTCGCCATCACTGGTCTAGATACTTATTGAGTATTTAAAATTTAAGGCAAGGCACTTTAATTGCAATATCTAATTGGCACAACACGATGGGTATTATTCTCATACCCATTTGGCAGAGGAGAAAGCAGGTTTAAAGAGGGTTAATCATCTCAGGGTTCCACAACTAGTGTGGTATGGAGCCAAGTTCTAATGTAGAGTGATCCAACAATGGGACCACTACTTTGCTATAACTTGCTAGGAATAATACAGAGGAAATTTCCTCCAATTCTGTTGCCCTGCCCCTTCCATCTTGTGAGCTGGGACCAGATGACCACATTCAATCCTCTGCCTCCTAGGCTAATGTAGTTTACATATAAATGCAGATTGCAAATCCAGGAAGTCTCAGCACTCTGGCTCACTTAGACACTCTAAAAAAGTGACCATCATTTTCCCTGTTACCTTTTATTGCTTATCACCACCAGGTGGCACCTGGGCAGCAGAATTGTCAGTGGGCGGGGACCCAGCCTGTTGACTAGCTCTGGTGCCTGCATTGCAGCTGCTGATTGTTTGGCCCCTGAGCCAGCTGGGAAGAGACCTTCCTAGGATGAGTTTTTGTGCTCCACATACCATCTTCAGTAGAAGGGTCTGATAATCTAGACCAGCAGTTCTCAACCTGTGGGTCGCGACCATCGGAAAACACATAGCATATCAGATATTTACATTACGATTCATAACAGTAGCAAAATTACAGTTATGAAGTAGCAACGAAAATAATTTTGTGGTTGGGGGTCACCACAACATGAGGAACTGTATTAAAGGGTCGCGGCATTAGAAAGGTTGAGAATCACTGATCTAGATGGTGAGAAAGGGGATGTTTGAAAAAGAACCTCCTATCTCCCGGCCTAAGGGACTTCAGTGCTTGGCAAATTTCAGTTTATAGGGAGGTTTTCCTAGAAGGAACTTCATCCATTTTTCTCCTCTAGTTCTGCTTCATCAGTTGGGGAACAGATCACTCATACCTCCTCCAAACTCCTTGAGCTCCTTTTCTACCTGCTCACTTCTGAGAATATGGAGAACATAGGAGGCAAGTAGAAAATTGTTTCTTATATAGTTCTGCAAGCTGGATGAAATAGTCTAGATAAGCCTCAGAGAAGTAGAGAAAGGGAAATGAGAAATTTTTAAGATTGGGCAGGAGTAGGTTTTAGCAGCTTTGATGAAACATAGTCTGATGAAATCTATGCCCTGCAGAGCCAGATAAAATGTATGAGCTGCAGACCTAATCTTTCCTCAAAGATCAACCCTAGTTCCTCTATTGCACCAAACAGAATAATACAACACGCTCCACAAACACTGCATTAAACACTAACCATTTTATGACCAACCCTTCCCTCTAGGGCTTCCAGTTAGTCCAGTTTTTTGTGGGGTTTTTTTTTTTTTTTGAGAGAGAAATATGTTTTTATTTATTTTAGAGAAAGAGGAAGGGAAAGGGAGAGAAACATGGATCAGTTGCCTTTTGTACGTCCCCCTACCCCAACCTGGATATGTACCCTATATGTGCCCTGAGCGAGAATCAAATCCACCATGGGATGGCAATCAACTGAGTGCACCAGCCAGGGCCAATTAGTCTAGGTCAGTGGTTGGCAAACTCATTAGTCAACAGAGCCAAATATCAACAGTACAACAATTGAAATTTCTTTTGAGAGCCAGATTTTTTAAACTTAAACTATATAGGTAGGTACATTGTTATTAACTTAATTAGGGTACTCCTAAGCTGGCCTTTGCTAAAAACGTCCTCAATCTGATTGAGGTACGTTCGCTGAGGTTGACCCCTTCCAACTCTCCCATCCACAGTCGTAGCCAGTCTCACTCAACTCCTGCATGAATCGCGCGCCTCCCCCGGGCCGCGTCTCCCGCCAGACCAACTGACACCCCCCACTTCTTCTAACGCCACTTCTTCAAAATAGACTCGCCCAGGCCGAAAACCGACTTCTGCACATGGGCCACGAAGTTTCAATCGCACTGCACGTGCGCGCCCGCATGTGATATTTTGTGGAAGAGCCACACTCAAGGGGCCAAAGAGCCGCATGTGGCTCGCGAGCCGCAGTTTGCCGACCACTGGTCTAGTGTCTAAGTCCCCAGACAACACCCTCTAAATCCAATTAACTAGTGATAGTGGTCATCATCAATGTACCTTGCATTTCCCCTTCCTACACCTATATACAGTACAATGTAGAACTGCATTAGTTCCACATATGACTGTGTCCCAAATCTTCCTTCTAACTCCGGCAAGTGAGAAATGGAATCGTCTCATTACTCTTCGTTTCTTATTTTCATGTTACCAGTCGTCAGGGTCTGGAAATGTAATCATTTCTGCTGCAGCTGAGCCTCCCTCCCCCTTTTTGGAGCCGATTTAGTTTTAATCAGCCATCTATGCTAGAACGGACTGAATAACTCTTGGAGATTTCTAAAAAGAAAGAAAGGCTCACTTCCTATTCACCCTGCTTTCTTCCCCCCTCCTCCCTGAAGACTGGATTATCTCAGCCCTGTAATTCTCGGGTTCTCCAGTTTTCTCTAGCGTCTGCCGGAGGACTCAGGACAGGACAGGCGGGGTAGGTCATGGAACACTTTCATTCCAAATAGGGTAATTTCCTTTCCTGTTTTAAGGGCAGCCAGAACATATGGAAGGAAAGTGCTTAGGATATGAACACTAGGGAAAGTTGACAGACGAACCTGTGGGAATCGCAGGCCAAATCCTGCCAAACCGAATGGAGTGGAAGGGAATCCTGACTCCTCTCCGAAAACCGAGGAACTGGCGGTGCGGCTCTGCCCGCGCCATACCCCGGGCAGTCCAGCCCCGCGGCGGGGAGCTCGGGCCCGCCTCTCCGGTTTAAATGGCACACCATCCCGCCTTCCCCTCCTGGCCAGTCCAGTGCTGCTCTTCAGCCTCTTTCTTCCCTTCCCGCCATCTCAGACCGCCCCCTTGGCACTCTGGCCCAATCCGGGAGGTCCTGCCTCCCCTGAGCCTCGCCCTTCCCGGCGGAAGAGGGGCGGGGTTTGGAGATGCCGACTCCACCTCGGTCTCTGCGGCGCGGACCTACCCTAACCATCAGGAGGGAAGGGCGTGGCTTGGAGTCCCCTCCCTATTTGGGGGTTTACGGTTTGCTAGGGGGGCAGCCTACCGCGGCTCTCTGGGTCCGCAGGGTCCTCCCAGAGGAGGCACCATGGAGCGCTCCCCGGGAGACCGCCCCAGCCCCAGCGCCCAGGACCAG
>NW_005368921.1:763600-772539 GCF_000412655.1 Myotis brandtii
CCGCCGGGCAGCCCCACCCTTTTCCGGACTGTAGACTGCGTCTGCTTGAGGCCCAGATCCTCATCTCTTTGCCCCTCTCCGTCGGTGGGGAGCCTAACGCCTTCTCAGGCCTTTCAGAGAGGAGCCCGTTACCCAGCCCCTCCTCACCCCTCCTGCCTGCTCCTCCCAGCAGAGGTGCCCAAATAGAGGGACAAGGCAGGAGGGAGGAATCAAAGTTGACACCAGACCGGCACCGCCATGGTTCCCAGGACTGGAGAGGCAGAGGGGAAGAAATGGTCCCTGGGGACGCGTCGCCCAGCAGCCACTGTCCTTTGTTCCTCCTGCTCTTCCACTTGGAAACTAATCCTTCGGAAGCACTGCCCCAGCTCCTCCCCCAGCAGGCGCACAGGTGCCCTTTCCCATCAGAGGAGTCACACTGCTCAAAAGAAATAAAGAAAACATAATGATAAAGGCCAGGGCCTCAGCAGCTCTTCCGGTCCCTCCCTGACTCAGGGAACTGCTTCCCTGTTCGCATTCCCGGCATAGAAGCCCCAGTCAGAGAGGAGGGCAGGCTGCTCAAAGGACCCAGGCCTTCTCCAATCCCAGGATTTCTTTCTCAAACTCTGACTTGGCAGGACCTCCCCCTCCAGAAAGAATGTGCCCTTCTCACTCCTCCTCTCGGCCCCAGCAGCTGTCCTTTCACCTCCCTGAGCCAGCCACAAAGCGACTAAGTGTGGCCTACACCCCGGAGCTCCTCTTGTCAGAGGCCTCGGTGCCCCAAACCCTGTGGAGGAGGCCCTGCACACTGACCTTTCCTTCCCTCTCTGAGCAGCCAACCCCAGCACCTTAGTAGGAAACCACAGGCGTGTGCTCAGTACTGTCTTCCCCCTCCAGGTCAGCTTCCCAGATGTGGAAAAGGTTGAATGGCTAAATAAGGTGAGGGTTGATGGTCTTCATTTTTACTTTTCCTACGTGATGAACTGGTCCCTTCCTCTTGCCATCCTCTGCCACACTTAGTCCTGGCCCCAGCCCAGTCCTCAGTGCGCCTTGGGGGTCGGATTCTGAAGGAACTTGTCCTTAGAGGGAGGACTGGGCTCCTCTATGACCGGCTCCCTCTCTCCCAGATTGTGGCCCAGGTCTGGCCCTTCCTGGGACAGTATATGGAGAAGCTGTTGGCTGAAACTGTGGCCCCATCTGTTCGAGGATCTAACCCTCATTTACAAACATTTACATTCACCCGAGTGGAACTGGGTGAAAAGGTATGTGTGTGAGAAGGAAAGTGATGGGAGGAGAAAGTAACAGGGAAAGTGGGAGGTCTGGGAGCTTGAGATACTCCTCCCCCTCCCTTCCTTTCTCTCAAGAATTCACCTCTCTCTAGCCACTGCGCATCCTAGGAGTCAAAGTTCATCCGGGTCAGAACAAACAACAGATCCTGCTGGACTTGAACATCAGGTAACACCACTCACCACTCTCCCATTTATCAGGATCCTGGTCACGCAGACTTTATTTTATTTATTTATTTCTTTATTATTTCTTTATTGATTTCAGAGAGGAAGGGAGAAGGAGAGAGATAGAAACATCAATGATGAGAGAGAATCATTGATTGGCTGCCTCCTGCACACCCCACACTGGGGATGGAGCCTGCAACCCAGGCATGTGCCCTTGACCGGAATCGAACCTGGGACCCTTCAGTCCGCAGGCTGATGCTCTATCCACTGAGCCAAGCCGGCTAGGGCGATCACGCAGACTTTATGCCCCTGCCCCCACGACAGCCGAGTGCTAACCTTTTTGTTTTCCTCACCAACCCCCCAGCTACGTGGGCGATATACAGATTGATGTGGAAGTGAAGAAATATTTCTGCAAAGCAGGAGTCAAGGGCATGCAGGTGGGGCAGATGTCGGGGGCCCACAGTAGGGAGCCCTGGCCCTAAGTTTCCTTGGATGTGGGGACGTGGGAGGTCGGAAGAACCAAGGCTGGGGAAGTGTGGGGAGGGAAGGCCTTTTCTGAGGAAAGGCTTTGATCTCTTGTCCCAGCTTCATGGTGTCTTGCGGGTGATTCTTGAGCCGCTCATAGGAGACCTTCCGATTGTGGGGGCTGTGTCAATGTTCTTTATCCGACGCCCGGTAAGGAGAGATGTTGAGGAAGGACGGGGAAGAGAGGACTGGGAGGGTGAGGGTGGCCAACTGTGGGGAATGGAGGAGGGAACTGACAAGAAGACTGAATTCTGGCAACTGCTGGGTGGGTCTGACCGTGCCTCCGCGTGCTCTTTTCTTCCAGACCCTAGATATCAACTGGACAGGGATGACCAACCTGTTGGATATCCCAGGACTCAGGTATCAAGGACTCACTGAGCACCTGCTAAGTGTGGCAGCCTGCCTGGGGTTTCGGAGCAGTGAAAGATGCAGCGGTGCCCTCCAGGAGCCTGGAGCCGCTGGGGAGATAGGACAGATGCCCCTGAAAAGTACCCTGCTGTGATTTTTCTTCTGTGGGGAACAGGCATTTTGGTAGAGAATGAAGAGCGCTGCAGACTGTTCCACGGGGCGAAAAGAGGAAGGAGAGCTGGGGTGGCGGTGAAGAAGGGACAGAGCCGTAGGTGGGAAATTAGGGAAGGAGAGTAGCAAAGAGAGCTTCAAGAAAGGACTTCCTTCTGGCTTTAGGCCTCTTGGTTGTGGGAGACATCGTTGGGGTCAGGGCTATTGTCAGTTTGAGGCCACCCTCACCTCCTTTTCCACTCCCTGATGCAGCTCGCTCTCTGACACCATGATCATGGACTCCATCGCTGCCTTCCTGGTATTGCCCAACCGATTACTGGTGCCCCTGGTGCCTGACCTTCATGATGTGGCCCAGCTGCGCTCCCCTCTTCCCAGGGTATGGCCTCGCTCTCCTTAAGTAGAGCCTTCTCTTAGGAACCCTGTGCTAGGCCCTTAGCTTCTCACCATCTGATTCCTACCCTCAGGGCATTATTCGGATTCACCTGCTGGCTGCACGAGGATTAAGCTCCAAGGACAAATATGTGAAGGGCCTGATTGAGGGCAAGTCAGACCCCTACGCAATTGTGCGAGTGGGCACCCAGACATTCTGCAGTCGTGTCATCGACGAGGAGCTCAACCCCCAGTGGGGAGAGACTTACGAGGTGGGAGAGCGGGGGAATGGGGCTGTGTGGAATGGGGAGGCCTCGGAAGGCTGCGGGACGTCGCTGAGGGCTCAGCCTCACAGCCGCAGCCCATGAGACCCTTGTTCCTCTGTGCTCTTCAGGTGATGGTACATGAGGTCCCAGGCCAGGAGGTGGAGGTGGAGGTGTTTGACAAGGACCCAGACAAAGATGACTTTCTGGGCAGGTGAGACTCTGCCTATGTTAGGATTCTAAGCCCCAGTACTCGCAGGGTCACAAAGGTAATTATAGTCCTTTTCTTTAAAAAATGTTTTAAATATTTGTATTGATTTCAGAGAGGAAGAGAGGGAGAGGGAGAGACAGAAACATCAATGATGAGAATTATTAATCAGCTGCCTCCTGCACGCCCCCCCACCGGGGATTGAGCCCGAAACCTGGGCATTTGCCCCCGACTGGAATCTAATCCAGGACCCTTCAGTCCACAGGCCGACGCTCTATCCACTGAGCCAAACCATCTAGGGCTAATTATAATCCTTTCCCAGGCCTGGGAATTGTGTATCGTTTTCCTTCCCAACCTCCCATCCCTTACCCCCCCCACACACACAGGCACACGCACGTGTGCGCGTGCACACACGGTCCTCTCCTGAGTATAAGGAGAAGGGAGTCAGGTCTGCCAGTTATTTCTGGGTCAGTGAGGGGAGGACCAGTGACGTGCTACTAATTACGGGCCCCCCCTCTCCCCTCTCCCTGCCCCCGCTCCCAGAATGAAGCTGGATGTAGGGAAGGTGTTACAGGCTGGAGTCCTGGACGATGTAAGTTAAGAAAAGAGGAAGGTGGGGTGGTCTCACCCATGCAGCAGATGGTAGTTGCTACATTGGTGGGGCAGAGGCTGGGTGCTATCTGATCTCAGCTATGCCTCACTCCCTTCTACTTCCTTCAGTGGTTCCCGCTACAAGGCGGGCAAGGCCAAGTTCACTTAAAGCTAGAATGGCTGTCACTCTTGCCAGATGCAGAAAAACTGGAGCAGGTAACCCGCATGGGAAGCAGGAAGTGGCAGGGGAGAAAGTCACTGGAAGTACGGGGAGCCGCGGGGACCAAGGTCTGACTCCTGCCACCCTGCAGGTTCTGCAGTGGAATCGAGGCGTCTCCTCCCGACCAGAGCCCCCATCGGCTGCCATCTTAGTTGTCTATCTGGATCGGGCCCAGGATCTCCCTGTGAGTGTGGCTTCTGAGAGCAGGTGAACAGGGAGCCTTGCAGGTAGCCTCCCCACACCTGCCCCTGCCCCTGCCCCTGCCTGCTTTGCTCCAGAAGAAGCAGCATGTAACACAGGGTCCCAAGGAGGGGTGAGAGCATCTCAGAGAACAGCTTCTGACGGGAGCCCACCGTCCTTCACGGGAAGAAAAACACCCATGATGGTGACTTCTGCCTTCTGCCTCCCACAGCTGAAGAAGGGGAACAAAGAACCCAACCCCATGGTACAACTGTCAGTTCAGGATGTGACCCGGGAGAGCAAGGTGAGGCCAGGAGAGCATTGTGGGAAGTGTCATTTGGCTGCGGGGCTGGGGCAGGACTGCTCTTGGGATGGAGTTTCCCCTTTGGAAAGCCTGTAACGATAAGGGCTTTCTTGAGAAACAGGAATGGTACTGTGACATGTACCTTTAAAAAAATTTATTGGGGTGGCTTTGGTTAATAAAAGTGGTGGCCTGTACCCTTAATGCTGCACGTCTCCAGGCTGTCTACAACAACAACTGCCCAGTATGGGAGGAGGCCTTCCGGTTCTTCCTGCAAGACCCTCAAAGCCAGGAGCTCGATGTCCAGGTGAGACAGTCATCTGTTCTGCCTTCTCAGATCTGTACCATTTCTTCTCTCCATGTTCTCCTTTGATCTCTATTTTTAATCCATCTATCTAGATTCTACCTCCTCTACTCTCTACTGTCCCCCATTATATCTAGAATCTTTTTTTTATCTTTAAATTCTTTATTAGTTAAGGAATTACAAATGTGTCCTCATCCTCCCCCCCCTCCACTCATGCTCTCATCCCCCTGTTGTCCATGTCCATTGGTTTGGCTTATATGCATGCATACAAGTCCTTTGGTTGATCTTAGAATCTTTTTTATAACTGAGAATTGTACACTTAAAATTAGTGATTTTTATGGTATATAAATATGTAAATTGTGCTTGAATTAAAAAAAAAAAGAAAATATTGATTACCTATAAGGTATTTAGTATTATTATTGTCTGTTGTTAATCCTCACCTGAGGATATTTTTTCCATTGATTTTCAGAGAGAGTGGAAGGGAGCGAGGGAGGGAGGGGAGAGACAGAGAGACACATTGACTGGTTGCTTCCCAAACCTGCAACCTGGGCTTGTTCCCTGACCAGGAATCGAACTGGTGACCTGTTAGTGTATGGAACGATGCTCAACCAACTGAGCCACACCAGCCAGAGCACTTAAAAAAAATTGCCCTAGGTGGTTTGGCTCAGTGGATAGAGCGTAGGCCTGCAGACTGGAGGGTCCCGGGTTCGATTCCAGTCAGGGGCACATGCTGGAGAACCAGTGGGGGGCGTGCAGGAGGCAGCCGACTGGTGGTTCTCATCATTGATGTTTCTATCTCTACCTCCCTCTCCCTTCCTCTCTGAAATCAATAAAAATATATATTTAAAAAAAATTTTTTTTGACTGGGGATCAAACCCACAACCTTGGCATATCAGGATGATGCTCTAAGCAACTGAGTCACCCAGGTCACTTGCTGGGCTAGGTACCTGGTATTTGAAAGGTCAGAGGGAAAGCGTGAAAGACTGCCTGCCTTCATGAAGCCTACCAGCTAGTTTCATAGACAAGACATACATATGTGAAGTCACCCAAGGAGGAGTAAATATGGAACAGTGGGAGTAAAATACCCATAGTATAGTGCTAAGATGGCCAGAGAAAGGTACAGAGGCTGGAGTAACTGAAGATTCTGTGGAGGAAGTAGAATTTCATGTGGGCCTTGAAGGATAAGTAGGATTTAAATAGGCAGGGAGGAGAATGAGAACTTTCCAGGGAATGGGAACAGAATGAGCACAGGCAGAAGGGACCATGGAGTGGGCAAAGGACTGTAAAAAGATGGCCCAGGGCAGAGCAAAGGGTCTGTGATTGGCACCGAGAGAAGGAAGCTGCTGCCATATAGTTCCCCAGGGGGCCTCCCTTTTCCCTAGTGTCTCTTCACTGCATCTCCTTCTCCTGCACCTGTAGGTGAAGGACGACTCCAGGGCCCTGACTTTAGGGGCACTGACCCTGCCTCTGGCTCGCCTGCTGACTGCCTCTGAACTCACCCTGGACCAGTGGTTCCAGCTCAGCAGCTCTGGCCCAAACTCCAGGCTCTACATGAAACTGGTTATGAGGGTATGGAGGTGGGGAGCGCTGAGGGTGTGGCAGGGTCTTGTACGTTCCTTGGTATTAACGGTAAGGAAGGGGGAGGCCGCTAAGATTAAACGAGCTAGTATCTGTGCAGACGCCTAGCAGGCACACAGAAGAATGTTTGTAAATCTAACTGGGGGAAGACATGGTGTAGGAATAGGACGAGTGTGGAGGGAACCCCAGAGAGATGAGCCCAGAAAGATGGGACCTGGTTTCCCCATTATAGCCCCTGCTCTGCCCCCCAACCCCCACCTACCTGCCTGCTGGGGGCTAGCCGCACGTCTCTGATTCAGCAATAACCCTCCCCGCCCAGATCTTGTACTTGGATTCATCAGAAGTGCGCTTCCCCGCTGTGCCTGGTGCTCCTGGCGCTTCAGACCTGGACAGTGAGAGTCCCCAGACAGGCAGCAGTGTGGATGCCCCACCTCGACCCCAGCACACCACTCCTGACAGTCACTTTGGGACTGAGGTGCACCTCTCTTTGGGAAGGAATCGGGTCTGTGTGCCCACCCTGTGTGTGCAGAGCCGGTTTGGGGCTGGTTCCGACAGGTTTCTCTCTGCCTGCCCTCTGGCGCCTCCATCCCTTTCTGCAGAATGTTCTTCGGATCCATGTGTTAGAGGCCCAGGACCTGATTGCCAAAGACCGTTTCCTGGGGGGATTGGTGAAGGGCAAGTCGGACCCCTATGTCAAACTGAAGCTGGCGGGACGGAGCTTCCGGAGCCGTGTTGTTCGGGAGGATCTCAATCCCCGCTGGAACGAGGTTTTTGAGGTCAGAATTGAGTGGCGAGGACTCCTCCCAGTCCGGCCGCACCCCCCACCCCCCACCCCCGCCCCCCGCTCTCTGAGAGTGGTCCCAAAGGCTCTGGGTTCCGCTGGCTGGATGGAGAGGTTCCAGTCACTGGGAGAAGAATCGCCTTTTGTCTGCACTCTCTTCTCCCACTAGGTGATTGTCACATCAATTCCAGGCCAGGAGCTCGGGGTTGAGGTTTTTGACAAGGACCTGGACAAGGATGACTTTCTGGGCAGGTGAGAGAGCGGGAGTCCAGCAGGGGAGGCAGGCTGAGCCTCTGGAGGCCTCGGGAGTCTGGCCTCGGGGAGACAGAGACGTGGCTCTGACCTCCTGGCTTAATGGTTTTACAGGTGTAAAGTGAGCCTCACCGCAGTCCTCAACAGCGGCTTCCTTGATGAGGTGAGCATGGCATTAGAATCAGCACTCCCTCCTGATCCTGACCCAAGTCTCACTCTCACAGTCCCTGCACCCGCGAATGTTAACCCTGCCCGCTTCCACAGTGGCTGACCCTGGAGGACGTCCCATCTGGCCGCCTGCACTTGCGTCTGGAGCGTCTGACCCCCCGCCCCACTGCTGCTGAGTTAGAGGAGGTAAGGAAGGCGACGGGAGGAAGGAGGGGGCCCCGATGGGTCAAGGTGAACACTTCTATCTGACTTTAAGGGACACTTCTATACGCCAGGCCCAGGATTTAGTCACCACTCCCCAACCCCTGTGTGTCTTCCCCCAGGTGCTGCAGGTGAACAGTCTGATCCAGACTCAGAAGAGTGGAGAACTGGCAGCAGCCCTGCTGTCCGTCTATGTGGAGCGGGCAGAGGACCTTCCGGTGAGACCTCCCCACGCCCCATAGCTCCCTGGCCCTCCCCGCACCTCCCTCAGGTTTGGATGCTCCTGGTGTATTTAGAATAACAGTAAATTCTAAATTCCTCTCTTTCCCAGGGTGGTGCTGGGGTAGGAAGAATTGTCTGTCCAAGGAGGGTGGTGGCTATTAAGTGATATAGGGACATGACTGCTGGCGATGGATATAACTTGTGAGAGGACGGGGGAATCTGCCTAACTCGCTCCCAATTTAAGACAATTTTTAATATTTATATTAAATACTAAATATTTAATATTTAACACAATATTCTCTTTCTAGCTCCGAAAAGGTACCAAGCCTCCCAGCCCTTATGCTACTATCGCTGTGGGAGATAATTCTCATAAAACTAAGGTATTAGGAAATGCTGCAGGGATAAGAAAGAGGGGGGGGGGAGGTGGAGGGGGGAGAGGAGTAGAAGAGAGACTATCAACCTCTGCTCATTCCCCTCGTCTCCACAGACTGTTTCCCAAACCTCAGCCCCCATCTGGGATGAGTGTGCCTCCTTTCTCATCAGGAAACCAAGCACTGAGACCCTGGAGTTGCAGGTGCGATAAATTCATTCTACAAACATTTGCAGATTCCCGTGATGAAACAGGCACAGGCACAGGGCATTTTGAGACCAGTGTTCTAGACCCTGAGTTCTGGAGCCTCTGGGTGCAGGGCATTTAGAGATAAAAAATCTAGGTCTTATCTTTATGGAGCTTACACTCTCTTTTGGAAGAAAAATAACCAGAGAATACTTCCAGACTGATGACTGCTGAAATAAAAGGCAGGATGGGGGGACGGGGCGGGGGGGGGGGG
>NW_005368921.1:772696-796483 GCF_000412655.1 Myotis brandtii
GCATCTCACTCAGACTAGGGGAAAAGGTGGAGGCAGTAAGAAAGGCATCCATCCTGAGATGTCCCCTAAGCTTAAGGATAAATAGTCTCTGGCCAGGAAAAAAAGGGCAGGAAAACTCTTCAGTCTGAGAAAAGACTGGAGGAGAAAGAAGGCAAATTATAGACTAGAGAGGCAGGCAGGGAGCAAGATCATGGGGGCTGTTGAGTATTATGCTAAGAATTTGGATTTTGTCCTAAAGGTAGAGGGAAACATGTGAAGGAATGAGAGGTGACATATCCAGGTTTATACTTGAGGAGCAGGATAAAGAATGGACAACCCTGGAGACAGGTAGATCACTTAAGAAATTAGAGTAACTGAAGCAAGAAATGACAGAGGCCGGATGGTATCTGGTGGTTGTTTTGACGTGGAGGGGGAAGGAGGAGCAAGGTACAGCCTCGATGCTAACTCCTGGCTTTTTAGCATGGGTGGCTGGGCGGATAAAGGTGCCATTGACAACACAGTGAGTGCACAAAGGAGGAGTTTTTAATTTGAGATCTCAGAGAGCCATCCAGAAGCTCCATCTATGGCCTGTCCTGATGTTCTTCCCTTTCCTTCTTCTTTGAGCATCATGAGCAAGCAACAGATGGCCACTGCCATCATGAGTGTGAGGGCACCGTAAGGTGTATATGAAAAGAAGACCAGGATGGGCATGCCCATGGGCACTGCAGCAACGAAAGGGCAGATGGAGGAGTCAGAGCTCTTCAAAGGGCCTGAAGTGTAGCCAGGGCAGTGGGACACTCACCAGGAAAGAGTGGGTTACAGAGACCAAGGAGGAGTGTTTCAAAAGACAGGAAGTGGCCAGATGTTGCTGAGAGGTAAAATTAGATCACGGAAAAGTATTCATTGACTTTGAAAACTAGGAAGTCACTGATTATTGCAACTTCAGTGGGATAAATGGAGTGGAAACTAGGCATCAGTGGGTTGAAGGGTGAACAAATGTGAAGAGGAATGGGGGGTAGGGACAGGGAAGGTGGGAGGTAATACAGGAGCGCTGACTCCCTCCTCATGGAGCAATCAGATACCTTCGAAAGTTGATAGGAAAATAATGTAACTGTTCACAACACGAGCAGAGGTAGAGATGTAGATGAGCTCAGTTCCTCATCTTACACAGCAGGGAATCAGTGGATACCAAAGTTGGCAAATCATGAAGTAGAGATACAGGCATATTAATTAGAATTATGTTCAAACAAAGGAAACTGGGAGGTTTTGAATGTTGTTAATATTTGGAGTATGAAAATAGGGGTAGGATGGGCAGAAAACATTTACTTTAATTTTAATTCAGTTGTTGCTGTTCTTTCCTCCTCCCTGTGCAGGTATTACTGGTATAGTGTGTAAAAGCTTAGGAAGTAAAGATAGTATCATCTACTCTGGTTAAGAAAGGCAGGGAGGTAGTGGGACCTACAGCTGTTACCAGGGCTTCCTTGCCCTTCACAAAAGGGAGTCTCTCACCAAAACCACCCGAGTGCAAGCGTTTGGGCCTGGAACCCTCGGATTTAATCTTCATCTTCTGATCACAGTGCTGTTGCTCCACAGGTTCGGGGTGAGGGGACTGGTGCATTGGGCTCATTATCCCTGCCGCTCTCAGAGCTCCTTGGGGCTGACCAGCTCTGCGTGGACCGCTGGTTTACACTCAACAATGGTCAAGGGCAGGTGCTACTGAGAGCACAGCTGGGGGTGAGTGCCAGGCAACGGTGGGCAGGAAGGGGGGGTGGGCGGGAACAGAGGGCTGCATCATCATAGCAAGTGAGTGGAGCAGAACTCTGCCCAGCTCACAGCTTTCTTGACCTCCTAGATCCTGGTGTCCCAGCACTCAGGAGTGGAAGCTCATAGCCACAGCCATAGCTACAGCTCCTCATCTGTGAGTGAAGAACTGGAGCCCTGGGGGGGCCTGCCTCACACCACCTCCTCGGCCCCAGAGCTCCGGCAGCGCCTGACCCACGGTGACAGGTGAAGGACTGGGGTGGGACAATGGGATGCATCAGGAATATAAAGGGTGAGCGACAGGTTCCCTGGGCACTGCCTTCTCCCAGACCTATGTCCATCTCTCCACAGTCCCCTCGAGGCTCCAGCCGGGCCTCTGGGCCAGGTGAAGCTAACTGTTTGGTACTACAGTGAAGAACGAAAGCTGATCAGCATCGTTCACAGTTGCCGGTGAGACCCCATCCGTCAGATCCTCCAAGTTCTCTCCGTCCCCCCCTTGTGTTGCCTCATCACCTTGATCCTCCTGTTGCAGGTCCCTTCGACAGAATGGACGGGATCCCCCTGACCCCTATGTGTCACTGTTGCTACACCCAGACAAGAACCGGGGCACCAAGAGGAAGACCTCACAGAAGAAGAGGACCCTAAATCCTGAATTCAATGAACGGTCAGTCAGTGGGCAGTCAGGTGGAGAGATGGCAGGTTTGAGAAGGACACCTGCCCTCATACCCAGTCCCTCCCCAGGTTCGAATGGGAACTGCCCCTGGATGAGGCCCTCCGGCGAAAGCTGGATGTCTCTGTGAAGTCTAATTCTTCCTTCATGTCAAGAGAGCGTGAGCTGCTGGGAAAGGTAAGAGGGTGCACGTGGGCAGGGCAAAGGTGAGAGTTAGAAGCTGCTGGTACCAAGGCTGTAGTCCCTGCTAGGGAGGAAGCACTCCAAGTGACATTACTTGATAGGTCACCCAATCACCTCTGCACTGGTTTGGGACCAGGAAGTGTGACAATGGGACATAGTCTTTGGAGCTGTCAAAATAACATCTTGCCTTGACCATCCTCCAACACAGGTGCAGTTGGACCTCGCTGAGACAGACCTATCCCAGGGTGCGGCCCAGTGGTGAGTATCTGACGGTTGGGGGATGGGCCTAGATACTAAGTAGGAGAAATCCCAAACAGAACGGGAAAAAAGGATGCAAACTGAGCTGAGAACCGTTGGTCCTCTGAAGTATAAAAGCTCTGAGATCCTGTCTCATTTCTAAGACACAAGAGTCAACTTTATTTATTTTGTTTTGTTAATCTTCACCCGAGGATATTTTTTCCATTGATTTTTTTTAGAGAGAGTGGAAAGGAGGATGGGAGAGGGAGAGAGAGAAGCATCGATGTGAGAGAGACACATCAGTCTGCTGCCTCCCACACATGCCCCAACTGGGGCAGGGGATCAAACCTGTGACTCAGGCGTGAGCCCTTGACCAGAAATTGAACCCGAGACCCTTCATGATAGTGCATGAGCCAATGCTCCGGCCACTGGGCAACACTGGCCAGAACAAGAGTCACCTCTATGCCTGAGTATTCTCTGCTTGCTCCCACAGGTATGACCTCCTGGATGACAAGGACAAAGGCAGCTCCTAGGAGCAGGGGATTAACAGCCTCACTGCGGTCTCTCTGCCTTGCCTCCTGCCGCATCACCGCCTCAATGTGATGAGCCAAAAGCTAGGGCCTGAGGCAGAGCCTGTGCCCCTCGGCCCTCTTACCTCCCAGGCCCTTGCTAGGGCCTTTGCCTGACCAAAGAGGGGAACCATATGTTACCCTTTCTTTACTGCACGGCCTTTATCCTTCTGGGCTCCTGAGGCAGGGACCTGAGCTGGCTATTTCCTGCTCTGCCTGCAAAGTCTCCTTTCCGCCCAGCTCCTCAGGGCCTTCTGTACCTGTGCCTGGCCACTGGCAGCACTAGCAGTGGCATTAGCTTATGCCAAATACATTTTCAGAAAGACCTTTCAATTGAATGGTCATCTTCTTCCCTGTTGTCAGCAGGGAGGGAAAACACATGGGCAGGGAAGTGGATCGGCTGACCTCTCAAGCTCTGAGCCTCTTGGACCACTGCATGTAGCGAATGTATAGCAGCCCAGTCCCACGTGCATTTCTGTCCCCACTTCCCTCAAGCCTGTCCTGAAAACCACACCTGCTACGATGACTGGGGCCAGCCAGTCTCCTGACTCCACTTGGGAACTGGGGACACTTGGATTCTACCCGAGCCTTCAGGTAGCAGGTAGCACTCTGGGAGCCTCTAGCAGGGGGCCTTGGCGGCCTCAGAACAGCAGGGCCAATTTTTTTCCTAGATGCCTAGGCTGTTGACTCTCTGACTAGAATTGAATCTCGTCATTTTGCACCAGCTCTGCCAACTCACTGTATCTTACATTAAACATTTATATTCAATCCAGCTGTGTGTGTGGCTCTTTTCCTTCAGGACAGGGAAGCCAGCCTACCAGTTAGAAGTTAGATGCTTATTCCAAGTGTCAAAAGCCTTTATTCGAGTCTACAGATCATGTCAGTTTACTTACTGGTCAGAACCTACTGTGGTTGCAGCCACAAGAATGTTTCTGTTGAGAATGGTCAGGGGGCCTGCCTGTAGTAGCTGCTGCTGCGTTTCTGGAGATTCATTCCCGTCACTGGGATGCAGTGTGCTACCCACCCAACTTGTCTGCTCACCATTGTCTCATGGGCTTTCCAGGAAAGGGGTTCCCAAACCCTCGAGCCTGGGTGCTCTGCCTCAGCACAGGCTCACAGTGTCCCAGTGGTATGTTTATCTATAACCAAAAGACTTCAGCCCAGCCGTTGGGCAGCGAGATGAGTAATTTCTACCCGTTCAGATCTGCTCACCTTGACCTCTGCTTTCGGAACCCTTCCTGGAATGCAAGCTGTAGTGGCTGTGCTCCATCTGCTCTGCCACCCACGTGGAAGGAGCATGAGCTGGAGGAAGAGTGAACTACTGAGACGGTCGCTGCAATAGGAAGATTTCATCTCTGGAAGGATGCTGCTGTCCACTGGGAGGAGAGGAAAGGCTCGGTGGGGGTGGGGGGCGCGCAAAGAACTAAACTCAGTTCCACAAGTTCAACTGCACCTGCCCAGCAAAAGCTGCTTAGACTCCATGCCGTCTACTAGCTCGGCCTCTGTGTTATTTTTCAGTAACTCCTTTGTAGTCGTTACTGGTCCTGGCATTCTGCTCCCTTCTCATCAATGTAAGAGAATCCCAATGCTGGCCTTGTGCCCTTCCCTGACCCAGAAACTAAGGGGGAACCCCCAAAACAGGACAGACGAACTTGTATTTCTAAGGACTCTGTCTTATATTCAGTACTGGGCATGTGGCCCAAGGCCTCCTGTTCTAGCTGGCTTCAGCTAGTACAACCGATGATCTGGCAGTGTGTGATTTTAAGAAGTACCTTTGGCCTAGTTCATCACCAAGTAATAAACATTTCCAGAAAACGAGAGGACATGGCACAAACTCTCCCATTCCAAAGGGTCCCTACTCTCCCAGCTTTCTCAAGTTCAGGACACATAAGGGAGGGAGTATTGATCTACATATTAAATACAATGTTAAATACATTGTTGCATTTATATTTATAAAGATTAAACTAAGGGTCATTAACCACAGGAATTAACTGTACTGCTATTTCTCAAACAGCTGGCCTTCCGCACTGGCATATGTGATGCCCTCCTGTTCCAGAGAAAGGTAGATACAGTTGCATGTGGGTGCACTATAATATAAATACTACCCTCTTAGAATGTGGCTTTATTGGCCCTAACTGTGCTGTTGTTAAGTAGCAACCAGTCTAGCCAATAGCCATTCCCCCTCCTCTATATACAGAAAAACCCAGAGCATTCCTTGTGACAGTGTGCCAGCTCCAAGGGAGTAATCACAATTATTTTTGCTATACAGTCACTTTCCCAGCTTCCCCTGCAACTGGCTCTGTGACCCAGCCAGGACCAACAAGATGTAAGAGGAAGTCAGCTGGGAAGTGGAGTATCAACAGAAGAGAGCCCTCATTGCCCCCTTTCCTCTGCAGCAGAGGTAGCTGAAGCTGCAGCAGCCTTCTTTAAGGCCATGAGGTCACTGATACAAGGAGGAAAAGCGAACGTGATTACAGGAGTACCTATTTTATAAATTAGCATCGTATTGTAACCTGCATTTTTCATTTAACACATAAGCATTAAATATTCTTTGAAAATATAATTTATAATGGTCATGCATAATTCCATAGAATGATTGCACCATAATTTAATTGATTCTCTGTCAGAAATAAAGGTAGTTACCTCTGTGGCTGGGTGCTCAGCTGGTTAGAGCGTCATCTCTATGCCCCAAGGTTTTGGGTTTGATCCCCCGTCAGGGCACATATAAGAATCAACCAATGAGCCCGGCCGGTTTGCTAAGTGGTGCTTAGAGCATGACCCCATGCACCGAAGGGTTGCAGGTTTAATTCCCGGTGAAGGGCACATACCTGGGTTGCAGATTTGATCCCTGATGGCCCCAGTAGGCACGTGTGGGAGGCAGCCAATTGATGTGGCTCTCTCACATCCATGTTTATCTAGCTAGCTAGCTATTTCTCCCCCTGCCTTCCTCCCTTCCACTCTCTCTAATATTAATATTTTTATTACTATTTCTCTCAATTTATTTAGAGTAAGTAGAATTAATGGGTCAACTTCTGTATTTTAACAACTTTTTAAATTTAAATTTTTTTAATGTTTTTTTTAATTGATTTTAGAGAGAGGAAGGGAGAGGAATAGAGAGATAGAAACATCAATGAGAGAGAAACATTGATCGGCTGCCTCCTGCACACCCCCTGCTGGGGATTGAGCCTGAAACCTGGGCATGTGCCCTGACTGGGAATTAAACCATGACCTCCTGGTTCATGGGTTGATGCTCAACCACTGAACCACACTGGCCAGGCTCTCCTGGATATTTTAATTAAAAAAAAAAAAATTCTTGCCAACTGATGGGCAAAATTTTGCCTACTTTTATAGATTTTCCATCAGATAACCATGCGTCATTTCCTGGTCCCGTAAGCCCTCTCCCCAGCAGCAATTCCCCTCCCACCCACCTGTCAATTTTCTTTTCTGATCTTGGGCTGGAATCCAGATAACATCTGTGGAGCACTGTATTAAGCAGGTACTACTGAAATATTAAAGTAAAACTGCCCTAAAGAACTAAAAGCGAATCTGACACCAAAAGCAAAGGCCACAAAAGCAAAAATAAGTGGGACTATATCAAACTAAAAGGCTTCTGCACAGCAAAAGAAACAATCAACAAAATGAAAAGGCAATTACTGACTGGGAAAAAATTATATATCTGATAAGGGGTTAATATTCAAAATATATAAAGAATGCATACAAACAATCCGGTTTAAAAATGGGCAGAAGATCTAAATAGACATTTTTCCAAAGAAGACATATAAATGACCAATAGGTATATGGAAAAATGCTCAACATCACTAATCTATATATATAAAAGCCTAAGTGACCATCGCAACTGAATGGACAACTGAACAGGCTGCGTGGGGTGACCAGGCCGGCACAGGGGTTAGTGAGGGACGACCAAACGACTGAGCAGCAAGCTGCAAAGATGGCGGTGCCCACAGCCAGTAAGGAGGGAATATGCTAATTGACTGCCACGCCCTCAAAGATGGCGGCGCCCACAGCCACAAGATGGCTGGCAGGGGAGGGCAGTTGTGGATGATCAGGCCTGTAGGGGAGGGCAGTTGTGGGGGGACCAGGCCTGCAGGGGAGGGCAGTTCGGAGCAACGGGGCCAGCAGGGGAGGGCAGGTAGGGGCAATCAGGCAGCCAGGCAGAGGCAGTTAGGGGTGATCAGGCAGGCAGAGGCAGTTAGGGGTAGGCATCAATCAGGCTGGCAGGGGAGTGGTTAGGGGGTGATCAGGCTGGCAGGCAGAAGCGGTTAGGGGCAATAAGGCAGGCAGGCAGGTGAGCAGTTGGGGGCCAGCAGTTCAACTGCCAGTTTAGGCCCGATGTGGGATCGGGCCTAAACTGACAGTCAGACATCCCCTGAGGGGTCCCAAATTGGAGAGGGTGCAGGCTGGGCTGAGTGACAACCACCCCCCCCAGTGCACAAATTTCATGTACCAGGCCTCTAGTCATACAAATAAAAACCACAATATCACCTCATACCTGTTAGAATGACTACCATCAAAAAGTCAAGAAGGGCCCTAACCAGTTTGGCTCAGTGGATGGAGCATCAGTCTGCGGACTGAAGGGTCCCGGGCTCGATTCCAGTCAAGGGCATGTACCTGAGTTGCGGGCACATCCCCAGTGGGGGGTGTGCAGGAGGCAGCTGATCGATGTTTCTCTTTCATTGATGTTTCTAACTCTCTATCCCTCTCTCTTCCTCTCTGTAAAAAATCAATAAAAAAATTAAAAAAAAAAAAGTCAAGAAAGGCCCTGGCCAGGTAGCTCAGTTGGTTAGAGCATTGTCCCAATACACCAAGGTTGTGGGTTCAATCCCCAGTCAGAGCACATACAAGAATCAACCAATGAATGCTTAAGTAAATGGAACAACAAATAGATGTTTCTCTTTTTTTCTCTCTTTCCCTCTCTATCTCTAAAATCAATAAATAAAAAATAGAAAAAAAGTCAAGAAGTGTTGGTGAGGATATGGAGAAAAGGGAACCTTTGTTTATTATTGATGAGAAGGTAAATTGGTACAGCAACTATGGAAAACAGTATGGAGTTTCCTCAAGAGATTAAAAATAGGACTACCATATGATCCAACAATTCTACTTCTGGGTATTTACCCAAAGAAAATGAAAAAACTATAATTTGAAAAGACATCTGTACTCCCATGTTTACTGCAGCATTATTTACAATTGCCAAGACAGAAGCAACTTAAGTGTTCATCAATGAATGAATGGGTAAAGATGTGAATATATACACACATATACACACAAACTGTAATATTATTCAGCCATAAAAAAAATAAGGAAATCTTGCTATTTGAGGCAACAAATAGCTCAGTTGGTTAGAGCATTGGTTGGACCATGGTTGGACCTTGAGTGCATTATACTAAGTAAAATATAGGCAGGCAGAGAAAAAAATGTTTATGATCTCATTTATATATAGAATCTTTTATATACAATGTTTATTTATTGATTTTAAAGAGAGAGGGGAAAAGAAACATTGGTTTGTTGCTCCACCCACCATACACTCACTGGTTGATCCTTTTTATATTTTTACTAGGGGCCCAGTGCACAAATTCATGCACCTTGAAAGGAACTGGGGGCCGTGAGGCTGTGGTGGGCACAGGGGCAAGTCTTGCCCCATCCTCCGTGCCCCCGCCTGTCCCCTCCCACCACAGGGCCCCCAGTCCCCTGTCCGCCAGCAGCCCCACTCCTGCCACCACTGCTCCCACGCACTGGCCCCGCTCACACCTGCTGAAGGTGCCAGCAGTGGGTGTGAACAACAGCTGCTACCCCAATCGCCCCTCAGGAGCAGGGGGAGGTGGAGAAGCCCTCAGGGGCGATCAGGGCCAGCAGCTGCTGCTCACACCCACTGATGGCGCCGAGCCAGGACCAGCGCTGGGCACCGGCAGTGGGTGTGAGTGGCTGCTCCAGCGCCGGCTGTGGGTGCGAGTGGGGCCAGTGCCGGCAGCAGGTGCAAGCACCGGGTGGGACCGCAGCGCGAGAGCAAAGAATTTTCAGTAACCACCAGAGACTCGCCCCAATGGCAGCAACCAGCACCCTGCCTTGGTCTGGCGCCCCTGCTTACCAGCTCCACCATCCCTCCACAGCTGACGCTCACCATGTTCCGCGCACGCCCCCTGTTGGTCAGCGCATGTCATAGCAACTGGTTGTCCGGTTGTTCAGTTGTTCTGGTTGTTCCGCCATTCGGTCTATTTGCATATTAGCCTTTTATTATATAGGATTTTAAGAAGATATTTATTAAAGCTGGGGACAGTGAAACAAGGAAGGGCCTAGGATAGAAGAAGCAACAGGAGAGGGAATAGGTGTGGAAATGAGTCTAAGCTGGGCTGCTTTGGCTCACTAAGAAGTCAGAGAAAAGGGGGCCTTGGCCTAGCCGGGTTGGCTCAGTGGATAGAGCATCAGCCTGCGGACTGAAGGGTCCCAGGTTCGATTCCGGTCAAGGGCACATGCCCGGGGTTGCAGGCTAGATCCCCAGTAGGAGGCGTGCAGAAGGCAGCCAATCCTGATTCTCTCTCATCATTGATGTTTCTATCTCTCTCTCCCTCTCCCTTCTCTCTGAAATCAATAAAAATATATTAAAAAGAGGGCCTTGGAGACAGGGTCAGGTTTGTTGGGGGAAACTGCTGCTTGTCCATTGTTCCCTGTTTGCGAGCTGGTGGCGTCCCTTAGAGTTCATCAGATGCATAACTTCGGGGGAAGGAGGGGGAACAGAAAGGTGCAGGCGTGCTTCTGGGAGGGAGAATGGGAGTCACTGGTTCTTTTTTTTTTTTTTCTCCCTCTTTTCTCTTTTACTGGTTGATTCTTGTATGTTCCCCGACTGGGGATCGGACATGCAACCTTGGTATCTCAGGACAATGCTCCAACTAACTGAGCTACTTGGCCAGGTCTATATATAGAATCTTAAAAAAACTGCCCTGGCCGCTGTCTCAGTGGGCTGGGCCGCATCCTGTGCAGCGAAAGGTTGCCAGTTCAATGCCTGGCCAGGACACAAGCCTGCGTTGTGGGCAGGAGGCAGCCAATCAATGTTCTCCCTCTCTCCCTTCCACTCTCTCTAAAAAATATTTAATTTTAAAAACCTTAAAAAAAAAAAAAAAAAAGCTCAGCCCTGGCCGGTTTGGTTCAGTGGACGGAGCGTTGGCCTGCGGACTGAGGGGTCCCAGGTTCGATTCTGGTTGGGGGGTACATGCCCGGGTTGTGGGCTCGGTCCCCGGTGGGGGGCGTGCAGGAGGCAGCCAATTGGTGATTCTCTCATCATTAATGTATCTCTCTCCGTTTCCCTTCCTCTCTGAAATCAATGAAAATGTTAAAAAAAAAAAAAAAAAAAAGCTCAGATACAGAGAACAGATTGGTGGTCAGAGGCAGGTGGTCAGAGGAAGGAGTGGGAGTGGGTAAATTGGGTTAAGGGGGTCAAAAGGTACAAACTTCTACTTATAAAATAAGTCCTGAGGATGTGATGTACAGCATGCTGACAGCAGTTAATAGTACTCTATTGCATAGTTAAAAATTACTAAGAAACTAGATTTTAAAAGTTCTCACAAGAAAATAATTTTTTTGTAACTACATATGGTGATGAATATTAACTACACTTACTGCAGTGATTTTTTTACAATGTGGTGGTCATTTTGCAACAAATATCAAATTGTTATATTGTACACCTGAAACTACTACGTCAATTATTCCTCAATTGAAAAAAAAAAAAAAAGAACTGAGAAGGAGATAGAGAAAAATGTGTACACACACACGTTTATGTCGAACACATCTGCGTGCATAAGCTGAGGAATTCTCTGGGAGGACACACAGGAACCTGGCAGCTCTGGTTACGCTGGGAAGAGGGGTGGGAACTACTTTTCACTGTATACCTTTTATACCTTTTGAATTCTGTACCATGTATTATCGATTAAAAAATAAAGGTTTTTAATTAAAAAAAGAACTAAAGCCCTGGTCGGGTGCGTCAGTTGACTGGAGTGCCATCCTGTACACCAAAAAGGTTACAGGTTCGATTACCTGTCAGGGCACATATCTAGGTGCAGGTTCAATCCCCAGTTGGGATGCATGCAGGAGGTAAATGATTGATGTTTCTCTCTCACATTGATATTTTTCTCTCTCCCTTCCTCTCTCTCTAAAATCAATAAAAAAAAAAAAAACAACCCCACATCCTCAAGTGAGGATTAAAAAAAAAAACACGAAAAATCTAGGAAGGAGTAGGGTGATCGGGCAAGCAGAGTATAAGTGAACGTAAGTGAACACATAAGCGAATGTAGGGAAGATGTAAAGGATAAAAGGAAGTGAAGGGAGCAGCTGAAGGGCCCCGATACAGTCTCCTCTGTTCTCCTCCGTCTCAGACCTTTCCACTGTGCTCTCTGCAAGCCTAGCTCCACCTAACACTTCCCACTCACTCTACCCTTTATAATTCTTTGCCTTTTTCACACAAAGCTCACTCCGGCCTCCCCTAAAACTTGGCTCACCTTCACCTGGAACACCCTGCAGGGGAGACTGCTCCTTCTCCTGAACCCCACATACTTATAATGGGAGGTGGGATCCGCATTCTCCTTGCACCCCAATACTATTTTCCCATCGTTATTCTCAGAGCAGTAAAAATTTCAGCTCCTTTAGAGATAATGCCAATCTGAGAAACTGTCTCTACCTTCTTTCAACTCATTTATTAAATGCACGACACTCAATATTACTGAAGAGTGTGGCATCCTAAATACTGCTATCATTCAATGTACATTGTAGGTTACTCAATAATCAGCATCATAGTTCCTCATTGTGGTAGACATTGTTGGTTTCCTCCCCAACATCCTTTCAATCCACCTCCAGTGGCAAGGACATACTCTGGGTGGCCACAAGGGTGAGCAATAACCCACGCCTAAGTCAATCCGGGCATGATATCTCCCTGGCCATAGTGATCATAATGTTCAAGGGTAGACAGGCATTTTTCTAAGTTGGTCTAGTCAGAGTGAAGTCTAGGAATTGAACCCAACAGTCAAGAGAAGCTCACTCATTTCTCTTGTGTGTAAGGATGTCATAGCTGTGCAGCTGCGCCCTCCCTGGCTCCAGGAGGGGACCCTAGAGGGATGCTAACACGTGGAAAACAGTGGCAAGAGAATTAGAGAACAGATCCCTTTTGTCATGTCCTGAACTTGTGGATCAAAATGAACCTAAAACCCACACGACCTCTTGACTTTTCATGTAAGCCAATAAATTCTCCTTACTGTTTAGCCAGCTTCAGTCAGATTTTTGCTATTTGCAATTGAAAGAACCCTAAGAGATATCATCCTCAAGTCCAGTGACCTTCACTTCACTACCCTTTCAATCCTTCACTCCCATGGCCACTCATCCTAGTATTCTTGCATTCTTGGATATCCTTTGAAATATTAATCTCAGATGCACTATTTTCTACAACTCCAACTCTGTCTCTGACTACCTCACTTCTTCAACCTCCTTGAAACTCCAGCCTTTAGTGACTTTCCATATTCTCTCAACTTAGTAAGTCACTGCTATACTCACTCCTTCTCTATTTGTTGTGGATCATAAATACTCTTTTACTCAGACCCTCAGTTCCCTCAATCCCGTGTTAATCCATCATCTCTATTCCACAAACCCCAACCCATTACCATTCCAGCTGCCTCTTTTCTCTAATCATCCAAACAGCTGAGTTCTGCTGGAGGCAGGAAATCACCACCTTGTAGATTGGCACCATTACAAATTCATGATCTCCCATTGCAACCACCCTCCACACTGCAAAGCAAGTTCACGTACAAAGCTCTGAGTCGGCACTTGGTAAATATTAAATGAGTATTTGTGAATTGGTCCCCAGTAAACTGTCTCCTATCTTTCATAGTACCTACTTCAGACCCTTACTACTTTCTCAAGTCACCTCCTTCTACTTCCTCTCTTAGCAAGTCAATCACCTCACTTTCTACTTCAGGGTAAGAGTTCAATACATGGGAACTCTCAATCTCTTAAATCCCCAACCCATTACCCTATCGACTTACTAGTATTGGTGTTCATCCTTAAGTCTTCCTTTTCACTCTGATAGCCATTCATTCTACAGATATTTGAGGGCCCAGTACATGCCAGACACTGTGCTTTGGTCTTAGAAACAGTGTGGGTTGGTGTGGAGAAGGAGCAGAGACATAAAAGACAGAGACAACAACATGAGCAAAGAGGACATAGGACACCTCTGAAGCTCTGAAAGCTATTAGGTGTGGCTGATACAGAGGTGTGACTGGTACAGGCAAGGAGTGTTTGAAACTGTGCTGACATTTGTGGGCCAATGTGAGGATTTAATCTTTATCAGAACACATGGGCCTGCCCTGGCCAGGTAGCTTAGTTGGTTAGAGCATCATCCAGATACACCAAGATTGTGGGTTCCATTCCCAGTCATGGCACATATATGAAGCAACCAATAAATGAATAAGTGGAACAACAAATTGATGTTTCTCTCTCTTTCCTTCTTCCTCTCTCTCTCAAATGAACTAATAAAAATAAAAATTTTTTAAAAGCACACACACATGGGCTCTGGCTCAGTTGGTTGGAGTGTCGTCTTGTGCACGAAAGGATCACATGTTCTATTCTCTGTCAGGGCACATATCCAGGTTTCAGGTTCAATCCCCAATCAGGGCATGTGTAGGAGGTAACTGATCGATGTTTCTCTCTCTCCTTCCCTCTCTCTCTAAAATCAATGAAGACATATCCTCAGGTGAGATAAAAAGAAAAAAAAACACATGGAAGGATTTTGAGTTGAAAGATAACACAATCAAATGTACATTTTGAAAATGTCATTCCTTTTTAAAATTTATTTTATTTTTAAAAATATATTTTTATTGATTTCAGAGGAAGGAAGAGGGAGAGAGAGATAGAAACATCAATGATGAGAGAGAATCATTGATTGGCTGCCTCCTGCACGCTCCCTATTGGGGATCGAGCCTGCAACCCAGGCATGTGCCCTTGACCAGAATGGAACCCAGGATCCTTCAGTCCACAGGCTGAGGCTCTATCCACTGAGCCAAACCAGCTAGAGCTAAAAATACATTTTGATTGATTTCAGAGAGGAAGGGAGAGGGAGAGAGATAGAACCATCAGTGATGAGAGAGAATAACTGATTGGCTACATTCTGCATGCCCCACACTGGGGATCAAGCCTGCAACCCAGGCATGTGCCCTGACCTGGAATCAAACCATGAACTCCTGGTTCACAGGTAGATGCTCAACCACTGAGCCACACCAGCCAGGTTATCACTCCTTTTGTTAAAGCTGTGGTTACCTATGTTTGTTAGTTTATTGTGTGCTTTCCATTGGGCTAAACATATTTCAAATAGATTCCCAGGCCCTAACACAGATCTTTAGGGGCACAGTCTCAAAGTTTGTCTATTACAAAGCTCCCAGGAGATTCTGAAAAATAGCTAAGTCTGAGAGCCACTGGTTTAGAACGTTACAAAATGAAACTAACATTACATATCACAACACTTATTTTCGGTTTATATCATGCATCTATTATGGGCCTATAAAAATGGGACTTGGAAAGGACTTTATAAACTATCTGTGTATCATAAAACATCCTCATTATCCTCCCTCGTCTTTCCATTATGAGTTGCCACCAGCACCACTTTCTGGCCAGAATACCAGAGGACTATAGACATCTTTCTTAACAAACACCTGTTTACTTAGGAAACAAATGTTCCTTTTACCTAAACATATTAACACATTAGCTAGTGTTTAAAGGGTTAGCGAAGTTGTATAAGGTGAATCCACAATTATTCAAGCTACAGAAGATCTATAGTATTGTATAATTCCAAAAATTGTTCTGTTGGATTTTAAATGTATGTTTCTTTTTCTTTTTAAAGATATGCCCTTCCTAATTATTTTATGTTGAGACCAATAGTAGAATAAATATTCTATCCCTAAGAACATACAAGTCACATACTAGGTAGGGAAAGAAAAGAAGATAGGCATTTGTTACAGAAAATCCACATACAATATATATAAATCAGCTCTGCCAGTTAAGACATATCCAGTTCAGTTTGCACAAGACCGATAGTACAGAAATGGAGGCTAGTCCTCCAACCTCATTTGCCAAGTGTCTTCATCTCTTCTTTTTGCACTACTTCTCTATTAAAGACAAACATGCTAGAAAGTCAGATGATGCCATGACCTCTTCTCCTTGGCAAAGTGCCAAAAGAGGGCTATAGGTTGAGGAAAGGAAGAGGAGAAAAGAAAACCAGACAAACCATATATTCGACATAACTTCTGTGGAAGTGATGGAAGACCCAAAAAGGCACTTGTGGTGTGGCCCTTCCCCAAACAATCTCATAATCACACACTTATGAGAAATGTATTCATTCTTACTCTCCATCTCTTCGTGACTCGTGGTCCTTTATGGATGTAAAAAGGAGCAAATACCAGCTAGCTCACATGTTGGGAAGATTAAAGGAAATCTACTGCCCTGACTGGTTTGGCTCAGTGGATAGAGCGTCGGCCTGTGGACTGAAGGGTCCCAGGTTCGATTCCGGTCAAGGGCATGTACCTTGGTTGCGGGCACATCCCCAGTAGGGAGTATGCAGGAGACAGCTCATCGATGTTTCTAACTCTCTATCCCTCTCCCTTCCTCTCTGTAAAAAATCAATAAAATATATATATTTAAAGGAAATCTACTTAACAAACATTTACATACTACTTACTCTGTGCCAGCCCCATTCTGTTTTACTAATATTAACACATTTAATCCTCCCCACCGCCCTATGAGGTAGATTTTTAAAAAAATATATTTTATTGAATTTTTTTACAGAGAGGAAGGGAGAGGAATAGAGAGTTAGAAATATCGATGAGAGAGAAACATCCATCAGCTGCCTCTTGCACACCCCCTACTGGGGATGTGCCCGCAACCAAGGTACATGCCCTTGACCGGAATCGAACCTGGGACCCTTCAGTCCGCAGGCCGACGCTCTATCCAGTGAGCCAAACCAGCTAGGCCCTAGGTGGTAGATTTATCCTGATTTCACAGATGGGGGAACTGAGGCACAGAGAGAACAAAACTTGCTAGACTGTGGCCAGTACATACCTGACAGAACCTGGATTCAAATCTAAGCAGGCTGGTCTGAGCCCATACTAATTTTTTCTTTTTTCACTGATTTCAGAGAGGAAGGGAGAGGGAGAGAGAAACAGTAACATCAATTATGCAAGAGAATCATTAATCTGCTGCCTACTGCACGCCCCCCACTGGGATTGAGCCCACGAGGCTGCAACCCGGGTATGCGCCCTGATGGGGAATCAAACAGTGACCTCCTGGTTTGTAGGGTGGTGCTCAACCACTGAGCCACACCGGCCGGGCTGAGCCCTACTCTTCAGCACCCCCTATGATGCCTCTCTGAGATAACTGGCCCCTCATGCAGTGCCTGCTTTGTAGAGGCCTCCAGGAATGGCTGCTAACTCCTCCTCATCCTTATTTGTTACACAACCCATTACTAATCTTCTGAGAAGCTTTCTCCAACTAACAAACACCATTTACTACCCAGAAAGTTAACTCATGCCTCAACTTTCCTGCCCTCCACCCACTGACTTGCGTGACCAGGCAGCCCCAGGCTCCAGCAGGAGATGCTTGCAGGGAGTTTACTGATCCAGGGCGTGAAGGTGGGCTTGGCCGGGCTGGTTCCCTCCCAACAGAGGAGACCTTTGATCCCTGTCTGGGGGCAGAGCTGTCCAACACTGGGCAGAGGTGTCAGAGTCAGACTGCAGTCCAAGGAGACCCGCGAGGTTATTACCGGGTGGCTGGTGCATGTAAGGGCCGCAGTATGAAGAAATTTTGACTGGGTGAGACTGGGGCAGGCTTAACTCCAAATCTTACCATTTACTGCAACTACCATCTCATTGCAAAAAAGAGAAGCACTTTGCCCTGGCCAGTTTGGCTCAGTGGATAGAGCGCCAGCCTGCGGACTGATGGGTCTCAGGGTTTGGGGCACATGCCTGTGTTGTGGGCTCGATCCCCAATAGGGGGTGTGCAGGAGGCAGATGATCAATGACTCTCTCATCATTGATGTTTCTCTCTGTCTCTCCTCTTCCCTTCCACTCTCTCTAAAAAAATAAATAAAAATAAGCACTTTGGGATTAGTGATCTAAGTCAGATAGCAACTCAGTGGGCTCTTGTTGATGTCCAGTCCCAGCAGGTCCAGGGGTTCCCAAAGGTGTGGACGGAGTCGGCGAAGAAGAAATGACACGAAGACAGCGTTCAGATGATCAGCATAGCCAGCTTCTGGGGTCCAGCCCCAGCAGGTCCAGGGGTTCCCAAAGGTGTGGACGGAGTCGGCGAAGAAGGAATGACTTGGAGACAGCGTTCAGTCTATCAGCATAGCCAGGTTCTCTAGCCAGGTTCTCTTTTTATTGTCCTGTTACATCTGTATTTATACCATTTGATCCTATAAGCATGCCTCTATAATCACATCAGGGTATGTTTTGGGTAACCTTTTACAGTTCCCTGTTTCATTTTCATAGTTTCTTATCTGACCTTTGCCAAAAATCCTGTCTCTACCTGTCTCTGCTGATTTTAATCTTGTCTAGGTTAATCTCTGTGTTCCATTATAAGGGCTATTCCAAGGTCACTATTCTACTGCTCTACTGATAAGCTACAAGGAAGTGACTGAAGGAGATTATCCTACCCAGTAAAGGTTATGTCCTCCCAGCCCCGCTGCTTGCCTTCCCTGGGACTGCCCTGTGTCGGTGGGTCTCCAGGGGTATAGGCTTTGGTGCTTTCCCTGGTGGGCAGACCCCTGGGGATGTGGGCCCAACAAGTCCCAAATTTATTGCCAACAGTCTTAGTCCAAGTTCTTCATAAGTCCTACATGGTATTTCTGTAACACTAGGGGGTTTTACTAATTTATTCTCTTCCTTAGTCCTGTTAAAACATATTAAGAACAGTATGCCATATACGCCAGGTCCCTTGAAACATATGCTGTGCAGATGTTTCTTCCCTGCAGCGACTGTGTCAAGCAGCAAGGATGGACCGGCCTCTGGCAGGCTCTGTTCCCTCTACTAAATGGTAGGCGGAAGCTAAAGAGCCTGCCCCACTCTCGCCAGGGCTTCCTACAAGCTCCCCTCCCGCCGGCCGCCCACGCCACGCGGAGGACTCTGCGCTGAGCCAGGGGCGCATCCTGAGGGTCCCCCACGGTGTTAGGTCAGGGGTGAGGACTGCCAATTGCTCACTGCCTTTCAGTTCCGGGACAGAAATCTCGCCTGAAAGGACTTGAATCACTAACCACAGCCTCCGGCCGGAAGTCACCTCCCCAGCGTCCTTTCCGAGCTGCAGAGCCGCGGCTCCGGGAGCCCGCGGGCGCACGCGGACTACAACTCCCGGCATGCTCGGGGGCCGCGGAGTTAACCCCTCCGGGGCCGCGGCCGCCCTGCGCCCCGCCTCCGTCCCTCACCTGGAGCCCGCAGGGTGAGTTTTGCAGAGCTGGGAAAGGACCCCCCCTTTACTTAAGTCGTGTTTGTGTGTGTGTGTTTGTGTGTAATGTATTCCACAGAAATGATGCTGATCTTCCTGAAATGGGACAATTTGCAGTAATGAGGTTCAGACGTTTTTGGGTGTTTTTTTTTTTGTTTTGTTTTTTTGCGAGTGGAAGACAACAGCTACTCTGTGAACCACAGGGCCTAAATGGAATCACTACTGTCTTCCTCAGAATGCTACCCAAATCCTCCCCTTTCTCCCCAGAGCAAAAGTAGCCAGCAACCCCTCCCCTCTCCCTAAGGCCCCTGGCTTGGACCCCTCTCCTGTGCCCCCAGCAAGGTGTCATCTGGCACCTGAACCAAGGATTTTGTTATCCCTCCGGTTGGGGCGAGGGAGGACCTCCCACATCCTGTTGGATTAGAGATTTTAGAATTTAGGCCCTTTGTCTCTCTGAGCCCGGCCGTCCGCTCAGGGTGCCACCAGGGAATCCTGCAGATTCGGCAGGCGCCCTACTTTTGTCTGACTTGAATGACTGATGGTTTAAGGGTTTCTTCCTCGGGAGTGTGGTGGTGGGTGTTAAACTGGTCGTTGCCCCCCCCCCCCCAACTCCATGGCACAGGAGCCAGTGGATGCGGGTCACAGTTTTCTATTACTATCCTTTGTCTATATTGTGCACAGTTCCAGTTCTGGGCCGGGAGGGAGGAGGACAGTAATTACAAGTTTTGGGGATTACTAGGCTGTTCGGGGTCAACTGCCCCCCCTCCTCATCCATGGTCCGAGGGGAGTGGTGAGGATGCTTGTTTTTTTTCTCCACCTTTTCACTGCCCCCAGACTCCACTTTAACTATGTCAGTTCCCCCGCCCTTCTGCCTCATCTTTCAAGAGTCTAAAGCTGCTAGAAAAAGGGGCTACTCTGAGTCAAGGGGTTGCGGGCCTGGAATTCCTGGATCCCCTTCTCTGCTTCACCCCTATCTCAGTGTCACTAGCAAGCATCCTGTCCTCCCTGGGAGGTTAATTCCCCCATTCTGGGCAGCCTCTGTTTTTTCTTTTCTTTTCCATGGCCCCCAAAGGGGCCATTGTTCTGGCCAGCCTTTGGGGCAGGGTAGACAGAAGGGAGGAGACCTTGGGGCAGGAGTCCTGAACCATGGGAGGCCAGGGGAGTGAGAGCAGGCCGGCAGATCTCTCCTCTATTTCACCCTCCCCACCGCCAACTGGCTCCCGGCCTCTGCTCCCGCCCCTTAACATCCCAGACTCCCTGGCTATTTAAACAGAGATGGGTGCCCCCATCGGCACACTGTCCTTTGGCCACCGGACATCATGCCTCCCAAGAAGGATGTTCCTGTGAAGAAACCAGCGGGACCCCCTATCTCCAAGCCGGCTCCCAAGCCAGCAGCAGGGGCTTCTCCAGCCAAGTCCAAGGCTGAGCAAGCGGCAGCTGCCCCTTCAGGCCCTGAGAAAACTTGGGAGCCCCCCATGGATCTCTCCAAAGTGGTGGTGAGTGCTGAAAAGTGAAGAAAGAATTTGGGGGGGTGGTCCAAGGGTGGAATACAGCCTAGGGAATTAGGAGGTATCTAGAAGGTAGGAATCAGTGCGCACTGAAATGATATTGGGGGCTCCCCTGGATCCATCATTTGGAAGCATCCAGGCTTATGACTCTGCTAGTATCTCTGTTGTTCTCCCCATTAACCTGTAACACACGTGTGTACGTACACACGTTCACACACACTGACTCCCCTGCTGGAGGCAGGGACTGTGAGATGGGGAACATCTGGGTTCCCAGGACAGTTTCAAGGTGAAGGGAGGGAGCTACTGCCTGTGTTTAGCTCTAAAGGCCATATCTCTGAACCCCAGAAGGGAAGGCTAAAGAGGACAGACTTGTTAGACAATCACAGCTGGGGGCCAGGAGTAAATTTAGCTTTTGTTCAGCCCCCAGTTATGTGAGGGATGCAGGGCTCAGGGCAGTGGAGGGAGGGGAACAGGTGGCATGGGATTAACCCTGTTCCTAGGAAACCCTCCCCCCTGATAATTCCTCCTCTTGGGATTCTCCCAAAGTCCAGATCTGGGAATGGGACTGAGGTGGCTGGGCTCTCAGCCTGGTCCCTTTGAGCCCCTCCCCAGAGGTAGCTGGCAGTTGGTTGGGAGGAGTGATACAGAGGAATTGAATGAGCCCTGTGATCCCTCCTCACCTGCTCTTTCTTCCACAGATCCAGTTTAACAAGGACCAGCTGGAGGGTGAGGAGATGTTGGTCCCCTGAGCCCACTGTCTAGGCCCAAGCCCCTGGTCAGATTCTCTTTCTATTCCCCTATTCCAGTCCTGACCTTGAAACCTCCCACACTAGTCCCCTGTTCTGCCCAGCTCTAACACATAGTTTCTGAACTTCCTCTCTGTCTGGGGGTGATGGGACCCTGGTCAACACTGATATCTCTTTATACTTCAGAGTTCAAGGAGGCCTTTGAGTTGTTTGACCGAGTAGGGGATGGCAAGATCCTGTACAGCCAGTGTGGAGACTTGATGAGGGCCCTGGGCCAGAACCCCACCAACGCCGAGGTCCTCAAGATTCTGGGGAACCCCAAGAGTGATGGTGAGGGGACCACTGGAACAGTGGGGCTTTTCAGTTTGGTGGTGGAACAGAAGAATGTTGGTAAGGTGACAAAAGATGCTGAGGTGGATCTCATGACTTCAAAAACTGTCCACACAGGGGCAGAGAAACATCCTGAATGTTGAACAGGAGCAAAGCCTTCATGGGTGGGATGGGAGCTGGGTCCTAGGTGACACCACAGTGACCTCTCCCTCACCTCTTAAACCTTCAGAGCTGAAGTCCCGGCGCGTGGACTTCGAGACTTTCCTGCCCATGCTCCAGGCGGTGTCCAAGAACCGAGACCAAGGCACATATGAAGACTACCTGGAGGGGCTCCGGGTGTTTGACAAAGAAGGGAACGGCAAAGTCATGGGAGCAGAGCTCAGACATGTCCTCACCACCCTGGGTGAGGCTCAGACCAGAACTGTGGGTTGGAGAGAAGAGAGTGGACCGAAAAGAAGGTTGCCCAGTAGGAGGAGCCAGGGAGGGATTACTGTCCTGTAGGTCATGGGCAGGAGACTGAGAAGGTCAGAGCCCTGGGGGCAGAATCTGACGGGCTTCTTCCTGCAGAGGCTAAAGTGCGAAGGGGCACAGATGCCTCCCAAAGGGCAGGGGAAGGGAAGAGGTGGGAGATTTGAGGTTCCCTTTTGGAAGAGATGCTGGCGCTCTGTGATCTGGTACTCTCTCTTTACTCTCAACTTAGTTTCATTGTGGAAGCTTGCACCTGGTGCTAATGCAGGTGAAATGCAAAGCAAGATGCAGGGACACATTCAAGGCGTTACCGTTGCATAAGGAGAGGATTCCTTTGGCTTCTCTTGCTGCGGGCAAATCTCCAGGGTGGGAGGAGGGGAGGTACAACACAGAATAGGGTGGCCTGGTTGGGCAGGGAGGGAAGACAGCGGCTAAAACGTTGTGTCTGGGGCTCAGGAGAGAAGATGACTGAAGAGGAGGTGGAGACCGTTCTAGCAGGACATGAGGACAGCAATGGCTGCATCAACTATGAAGGTGAGGGGGCCGAGGAGCAGAAGGCACGGGCGGCGGGGGGCGGCAGGAGGCCCCCGGTCTGCGGTGTGGGCACCCTGGGGCCGGGGTTACCCAGAGTCAGACGACCATCCTCCGCCTGCCCTGAAGCCCCTCTCGCTTCCTCTGCAGCCTTCCTGAAGCACATCCTCAGCGTGTGAGCCCTGCAGGTAGGGCCCTCCTACTCGCCCGGACAGACTAGTCTCCTTCCGGTCCCTCCGCCTGGGCACCAAAGCTGGGCAGTGCGTTTTCCTGTTCTACGTGTGCGTGCTGGGGTTTGGCAACTTTTCACCTTTTTCCACAGATGGCGTGGGGTCGGACCCTGGGCCTCCCGCAGGCGGAAGCATGTTCCTACCACTAGGAGGCCACCTATTGTTTCAAAATAAAGAGACGGTTCCTCCCCTGGCCTCCGACTGCTGCTTTCTTCAGGGGTGGGGGTGGGAGGGAGGGAAGCGAGGGCTCTCCTCTCCCCGATCCGTTCTCCTCCGTCTTCCCGCTGCTCCAAAGGGCAGGTTCCTCGCGCCCCTCCCCACACCATCTACAGGCGCGGTCCCCGTGCCCCAGGTGCGGCTCGGGAGAAGAGAGCAGCGGCGGGCCCCGCCCATCTCATGACTAATGTAGCAGGTCATCTGCATAAACCCAGGCCAGGAATCCTATTGGCTGGGCCCGCTGAGGGTGACGTCATCGGGACGTTCGAAGACTAGGGCTGGGCCGGCAGCCGGAGCCATTACTGCAGGAACGGGTCCCGCAGAGCTCGGCAGCCAAGATGGTGGGGCCCGGGCCTGGGGGGGAGAGCGGGGTTGGGGGCGAGAGGCGGGAAGTTGGGGGTAGGGGCAAAGGGGCCCCGAGGGCCTGGGAGATTGGCGGCAGGGTTGGGGAGTCTGGGGAGTTGTCCTGCTGGGAAGCGAACGAGTCCCCGGCGCGGGGCCGGCGTTGGTGGTTGTGGGGGACGGGGCTGGAAGCTCGGGGTGTGGAGCTCAGCTCTGACCGCCCCCCTCTTCGTGCAGTGCGACTTCACCGAGGACCAGACCGCAGGTAGGCGACGCGCCCCCTGAGGTCGCGCTCGGGGACTCCTCTAGCACCTGATCCCGCCTGTCCTCTCTTCCGCGCCTCCAGGGGCGCCTCCGGGTTCCTCCTCCTGGAGCCTCCATCTTCTGTCTCCCTCTCTTCCTCCCTCTCCTTCCATCCAGATCTGAGCCCCCGCTCTGGGTGAGTGAGGGTGTGGGCATGAGACAGCTTGGCCGCCCGCTGCCTGCTGCGGGGCGGGAGGGGTCTGCGCTGCTGTGCGCCTCCGACCCGTAATCGGCTTC
>NW_005368921.1:797037-814522 GCF_000412655.1 Myotis brandtii
CCGGTCCCAGCGGCGGCCGGGCCGCGGGGTGGGGCGTGTGTGTGTAAATGTGTGGCTCCTGCCCGGGGAGCAGGGCTGTGTCCTTACCTGGGACACCTGAGTCGGGAGTCGCGGACTCTGGGTCCGTCCCTCTTAGGGACTTGGGCGCACAGGGATCATATCGGGTTTCCACGATTAAAGTTGAATGGGAACGGACACCATGAGGGTTTGGTTTAGCCCCCATGTGCCCAGTGCTGATGTGTATCTGGATCCTCAGAGTTCAAGGAGGCCTTCCAGCTGTTTGACCGAACAGGGGATGGCAAGATCCTGTACAGCCAGTGCGGGGACGTGATGCGGGCCCTGGGCCAGAACCCCACCAACGCCGAGGTGCTCAAGGTCCTGGGGAACCCCAAGAGCGATGGTGAGGGTCCTCAGGAACAGCCCCTCAGGGTGGGGGAGGGCCCAGTCCTTCAGCTCAGCGCTCCCTTTGCCTGTGTAGCCCCAAACTCAAGCAGGTCTTGTCTCAACTAGCAAATCCCATGGGTTTCTTCTGCTTGGAGTGGGAGCGGTCTGTTTGGCTGTGACCCTGTGACCCCCTCTGTTCTGAGGACTTGTGTGACTTTCCTTCCTGCCCCCTTTATGGCAGAGATGAATGTGAAGGTGCTGGACTTTGAGCACTTCCTGCCCATGCTGCAGACGGTGGCCAAGAACAAGGACCAGGGCACCTATGAGGACTACGTCGAAGGCCTGAGGGTGTTTGACAAGGAGGGGAACGGCACTGTCATGGGTGCCGAGATCCGGCATGTTCTCGTCACACTGGGTGAGGCTCTACCCTTTCTCCTTGAGCCGAGGGCCACCTGATAGACACTTCACCTGTCACGCAGTTCCCACAATGCTCTCCTTCCCTCTGCAGGTGAGAAGATGACGGAGGAAGAAGTAGAGATGCTGGTGGCAGGGCACGAGGACAGCAATGGTTGTATCAACTATGAAGGTGAGGGACAAACTGGAGAAAGCAGCCATTCGGGGCAGGTCAAGTACAGTTTGGGGCTTTCCCTGTCCCTGGACTTGGGCTCCAAAAAGTGCCAGGCAAGAGGCAGGGCCCTGCCCAGCCCAGGAGCGGGAGGCCAGGGGTGTATGACAGGAAAGGACGGGCCATGTGGTGTGAAGGGTGGGGAAGGAATGGGAAGTAAAATAAATGGAATGTCTATGTCCCCACTGCCTGACCCCTCACCCCATGTGTGTGTCTTGTCTTCACCATTAATGTCTCTTCCTTCCTGCAGCATTTGTGAGGCATATCCTGTCGGGGTGACGGGCCCGTGGGGCGGGTACGGCTCCTCCCAGCCTCCCCTTCTCTAGTTGACCCCTCCAGTGTTTTTCTTCCCCACTTGCTCTCTGGCCCCTGCCCTACCCCTACTACCATCTGACTTCTGGCATGTTTCTGCATGGAGCTGACTGGGGAGGGGAGGGGTCCTCAAAGAGGAAGACAGCCTGGGGGTGTGGTACCTCCTCTCCTAGAATGGGCTCTGAAGTTTTACTTCTGGGGCCTTAGGTGCTGGTGCCTGGGAACCCTGACACCTGTCCCGTCTTGCTTTAGGGTGATCCTTTGGCCCTGGAGCAGCGGTGGTTGGCATAGGGGGGGTGGGTTGCCTGCCCCATTGTTCTGCTGTAGCTGAACAGTTCTTCCCCTTCCTTCTGCTGGGCAGCTTGGAGGTACCCTAACCCAAAACTCTGTCTTCTCCTCCTGCCAGTGGCTGACAGTAGCTTTAGGTGTAGTTAAGAACTTTCTGCCTCTGCTGTGTTCTTGCTGCTCAGGTTGGGTGGGAACTAACAGCTGGTGGGAGGGGAGCTGGGGGCCTAGAGAACTGGTCAGACTCAAGGTGACTCCTCTGCAAACTGACCCCAAGGTTGGTTGCGGCAGGCACGTCTGTTCTTATGCCACCTTCGTGGTCTTAATGGTCTCCTGGCCCCTGGTGGTCCCCTCCCCTGGGCCCTGCCCCCTGGTTTACACTCTCTCCTTTCCACAGAGCTCGTCCGAATGGTGTTGAATGGCTGAAGACATTCCCAGTGTGCCCAGAGCCTTGTGCCTTCCCCTGTGTGAGACTGTATTAGCTCTGAAGGCTTCCCAAGTTCTCTTGTCACAGCACTTTTCCCAGTTTGTATCTCTTGGATGATGTTTGCCATCAGCATTCACCAAATAAACTTGTTTTCTGTGCCCTAAATGCGGTTCTGTTTTCCTTCCTGAGCAGGGTGAAGGGAGAAATAGTCCAGGATCAATGGACCAGGGGCTGGGGAAGGGCCTGTAGGAGCCCTTTGCCTCACTGAAGAAATGCTGACCACATTCATTGCTGTTACAAAGGCCACCCCTTGGGGGATGAGGAAAGCCATAGATCTCTAGGACCAAGGCTGGCCAGCCTTGTTCCAGCCCACATCAGGCTGAGTCCTCCCCTAGCACTCTAGCTCCTTAAATCCAACGCTGACCCTCCCAAGCACTGCAGACCTTTGGTGGGGGAAACGTGGAGACTGTTTATTGGAGCTAAAGCTAGGGCACATTGGCACTGCCAGAGCCTGTCACCCAGCAGGGCTAGGGGCCAATAGCAACAGAAGGAGGTGAGATGCCTGCCTTCTCCCTGCCTAATAAGGGAAGAAATGAAGCCACTACTTCTGAAAGGGTAAATAAACAAAAGCTCCCGGTTGAGGATGTCCTTCCAAGCCTTAAACAGCTATTTTGGGGCAGGTGAGAGCCTCTGCCCAGCTCCTGCATCAGTGCACAGCCCTGACAGCTGAGCTGCCTGGCTGTGGGGGAGAGGCCAGCGCTGGGCCCAGTGCCTCTGGCCTAAGTGGACGCCCCAGGGAAGAACTCCAGCAATGATGCCCCAGCCCGACCCGCTACCTGACAGTCACAGGTCAGAGAACACAGAAGGCATCCACAAGATAAAACTGAAAGCAAATTAATTTATAAAAAAGAAAAAGAAAGAAAAAAGAGAAAATTTACAGAAAACTTTTGAACAGAAGGAAGGTGCCAAGACGCAGAGGAGAAGAAACATGGGGACATGAGGAGCGAAGGGCCTGGTGGGCGGGACGAGGGACTGGTGGGGAGCCTGGAGTCACGTTTGCCTGCACATCGAGGGTGAAGAGGGGAGAGCTGGTATGTGAGGCACTGGAATCTGGGGAGCTGAGCTGCAAGCTGGGGGTCAGCACTAACCTAGGTTGGGCACCCCTACCCCACTGTCTGCAAATCCCAGGGAAACCCTAGCTACCAGTCAAGGTTCTGATGGTCTTGGTGGAGGAGGGAAGAGGTTATGGGAATGATCCACTGAGTCATAAGAAAGAGGTGCTTAAGTGCTTTTTGAAAATTTCAGGTTTTTAAAACTTTCCATCTTCTAGCTGCCCTCTCCATGTCTTCTAGGAGCCCACTGAGAAAGCCCAGGGAGGAAGAAGAGCCCTGAATGCCCTGTCTTCCTCTATTATCTACCACAGGAATCTCCAAAAATAGGTTTCCCCACCAAATACACATACGCTGACATCAACTACATTGGCGACTTAAAAACACAAAAACTGACATTCAGAGGGAAACGGGTCACTGGCTGAGCTGGGGTGGCCTAAAACAGCAACACTGAGGAAGCAGCAGGAGAGATTAGTAGGGATAAAAAAAAAGGTGGGGGGGGGGGGTTCTGAGTTGACTTAGTTACTACCGAGGGGCTGGAGGAGACAGGTTCTGCACCCTATTTTATCCCCAGAGCTCTCTCCAGAATGTTAATTACCCTTTTCTAAAATGGTCACCTCCCCCCTCCAAAAAATTTAAAAGTTGGATTTTTTTTTAGTGGGTGGAGGGAGCTCCAATGCAGCTTAAAAAAAAAAAATCTATTTCCTTTAAAAGGGCTTAATTTTTTCCATCCATAAAAAATGCAGTCGTTTTGAGGGGGTGTACCCTTTAGAAGTGATTAATTAGAACCTTGTATAAATACCTTCCCCCAGTCCTTCCTTTGAGGGCACATCCCCATCCTATCCTTCCTCCCAGACATTAGGAAGATCCTTTAAACAGAAGTCCTTGAATAATCCGATATAAAAATGCAAGCCCCGACAGGGGCTTTGGTGGGGGCTTTGGAGGGGGCAGGAAGTGCTTTCCTTACGTAGTGATGAGCTCTCCAGCTGGGGAAGAGTCCCAGTGGTGGGGGGAGGGCTCTTCCTGGAACCTTGATCTTCATGGGGGTGAGGGAGAGAGATGTCTGGCTGGTTCCTCACTGTGGAGGTGGCACAGGGGTGACCGTGCCTGGGCTCGGGGCTGTGGGGTCTGGAGGCAGGGGGGTGCCTGGGTCTGTGGAGAAAGGGAAGATGAATCAGCTAGGGTGAGCAGGAGAGAGGGCACCACGGACAAACAGAACTGGGCAAGGCGTGCAATGGGTGGGTAGATGAATGAGGTACCCACAATATACAACTTCCTTTCCCAACAACCTCTCCCACCTCACACTGGGAAGTGATAGACCTGAAATCATCCTCCTGCCCCCAAGGGAACTCTAAATGGGGCATCTGAGCATGATGGGGACAAGCAAAGGGGGTGCCAATCATCATGCAATCAGTAGCTGCCTTTCAAGTTTACAGCTGAGATGCTCTGTGCCACAGGACTCCTCCATGACCCACCAGTGACAGGCCCCAACGTCATCCCTGAGGTGGCAGCTGCCCGGCTGGGGGATGGTGAGGACAGCCAGAGAGGCCCTTCCTCCTGGATTCTAATTTCACCAGAGCGCTCAAAGAGTACCTGAGCCCTCCCCCTTGCCCTCCTCTCCCCATGTGGACCCCTCTCCCGCACCCTTCTCCCCTCCCGGACCCTTCTCACCTGGCAGTGGGCTGGCACTGGGCAGGAGGTTGCCCTGAACAGCTGCCACAATGGCAGGGCTCTGGGCTGCGGCGGATCCGAGCCCCGGCCCGAGAGGCAAGGAAGATGGCATGGTGGTGGTCGCCGGCAGGTTAGGATGTAGAGGGTTCGCCATGGACACAGGCAGGTTAGGTGGGGGGAGAGTGCCCGGGGCGAACGGGAGATGGTGGTGATGCCCATGCAGGTTAGGAGGAGGGGGAAGGTTAATACTGATGGAGTCGGCTAGACTACCAAATGGGATGATGGATGGAGCAGGAGGAGGAGGAGGCGGCATGCCAAAAGGCAAACCCAAAGGAGCATTACCCGCCACGCCTGGGTGCCCGCTGCCTGGCACTGCCCCTGGCATCATTGAGGGAGGAGTTTGTTGGTTGGGGAACGGTGAGGGGCCTGGGAATAGAGAAGAGATCCAGATGATTAGAGACAGAAAATCTCACTTATCAACTCACTTTTATAGGGAGGATAATCTAGTCACTCCTAGGCACCACCTTCCCTTTTTCTGACACTAGAATTAGTGGTAAATCCTTGGAGCAACATTCCAAAGATCTGGGTTTGGGGAAAGATCCCTGCTGGCTTAGGGATATGGCAGAGGTGGGCCCAGCAGTAGAAACTGAGGCCAATTCTATCTCCAATCCTATCACATATCCCCTCCGAGGGGACCTGGAACGCTCACCTGGATCGCTCTGGTCAGCAAGAGTTCAAGAACCCATCACTTACCATGGGGTCCAGGGGGTGGAACCCCTGGTGGGACTGCCCCAGGTTGGGGGGCTCCGGCTGGTTGTTGCTGCTGTGGCCCTGCAGTTGACCCTGTCTGCCCAATCTGTTCAGAGGGGCCCAAGCTTCCAGGAGGGACCCCACTGCTAGCAGGAGCAGGGGCCACAGAAGCCGGAGCCATCGCCAAGCCATGGACTGTGGGTGGCCCAGCAGCGCCTGTAGGTGGGATAGGCTGGGAGCCTGGGGGCAGGGCTGGAGGTGGCTGCTGCTGCTGCTGGTGCATTTGCTGAAAGTGCTGCTGCCGAGCCCTCATCTCCGCATACTTCAGCTGCTCCATGTGGAAGGCTTGCCTGTCGGCCAGGAGCTGCTGCCTCTGATACTCCAGCTGCCGGTGCCAATTGAGTACTGTCACCCGTGTTCAAGAGATCCCAGAGCAAACACCTTCCCCCTGCTTTATTTCTGACAAACCCAGCCCCTCATTCTGGTGGTTCCCCGCACAAGTCTAAATCAGTGCGTGAGCATCCCCATCCCCTCCCCCATCTTCTGGCTGCCCACACAGCTTCTCATGGCAATGGTGTTAGTCTGGGGGCCAGCCCTTGCTGATTTCAGCTACAAAGCTTTGCACTTGTCATTAATCTGGAAAACCTTTCCAGTCCTCCTTCATGTTCTTTTCTTCCTTAAAAATTGGCTAAAAACTCATCATTCTTAGGGAGCCATCTCAGATCAATTCACTAGCCTCTGAGCTTTTGGCCTTTATTCTGTTATCACCTCAGGACTTATATACTTGATTTGAAATCTCTTAATTTGAATTTGTCAGGTACTTTAAGCATTAACTGTTTTTTGATGTCTCCATACCGTATATATTTGATGTCTCTAATTGAATTGTAAGTTCTCTGAGGGCAGGGGCCCTGTATTCTCTTTCTTTTCTTTTTTAAATATATTTTTTTTTATTTCAGAGAGAAAGGGAGAGGGAAAGAGAGATAGAAACATCAATGATGAAAGAGAATCATTGGGGGAGAGACCAAGATGGCGGCATAGGTAAACACCGGAGACTGCTGCCGCAACCAACCACTTCAAAAATACAACTAAAAGACGGAACGGACATCACCCAGAACCACAGGAAGGCTGGCTGAGGAGAGACTTTTCAACTAGAAGGAAAAATAACAGCACACCGAGGCTCAGAGGAGGCGCAGTGTGGAAAATACTCAGGTGCGGAGGTGCGCGCGCAAAGCGGGCTGGTGGCTGAGAGCGCGGTTGTCGTTTTCGGTCAGGGGGGAGTCTCAGACTCTGAGCTCCAGATACGGGCGAATCGCTGGGGACTCAAACGGGAGAAGTGGGAGTGTCTGGCATCAGTTGGAAGGCAGCTTTCCCTCCGAGGTTTGCAGCGGTTCCTGGGGTTCTGAGAAGCAGAGCCTCTGGGAACGGGACTGAGGGCACCATAACCGCTCCCTCCGCCCGCCCTGTTGAGCCCGCCCCGCCCAAGCCCTGCGCAGAGCCATTTGCCAGATCGCCTCAGGCAAAGGCTAGATTAGCACCTCCCCAGAGGACAGAAGTTTTCCGCGGCAGACACAGCTGATTCACACAGCCAGTCGGCCTGGTGGTCAAATCCCTCTAGTATTAACTACAACAATCAAGGCTCAACTAGAACAAGACTGCGCACAAAGACCACTAGAGGGTGCACCAAGAAAGCATAAAAAATGCGGAGACAAAAAAACATGACAGAAATGGAGGATATAGAGCTAAAAATCGCAATTTTGAGGGCTTGCAAAAATGTGCTAGAAGCTGTCAATAAACTTGAGGAGAGAGTCACGAAAACTAATGAGACCCTCGATGCTATGATAAAGAACCAACTAGAAATTAAGCATACACGGACTGAAATAAAGAATATTATACAGACACCCAATAGCAGACCAGAGGAGCGCAAGAATCAAGTCAAAGATTTGAAATGCGAAGAAGCAAAAAACACCCAACCGGAAAAGCAAAATGAAAAAAGAATCCGAAAATACGAAGATAGTGTTTCTTTTTTAAATATATTTTTTTTTATTTCAGAGAGAAAGGGAGAGGGAAAGAGAGATAGAAACATCAATGATGAAAGAGAATCATTGATTGGCTGCCTCCTGAACACCCCCCAATGGGAATTGAGCCAGCAACCAAGGCATGCGCCCTTGACTAGAATTGAACCCAGGACCATTCAGTCCACAGGTCTGAATCCACAGGTCTCTATCCAATGAGCCAAACCAGCTAGGGCTCATCTCTTTCTTTTTACAACTTCTCAAAGACAAAGTGGTCCATAGCTTATCTATCCCATCCCCTTTTCAAGTTCATGTCCTGGATCTGAAGCCTCTACCCTCTCATCATGCCTTAAATTTATTCAACCCCTCAATATATACTTATTGAGAGTTTACTATGGGCCAAGCACTGTTCAAGGACCTGGAGATGCTGATCAAAAATTAACCAGGATCTCTGTCCCATGGAGGAGCTGACATTGTGTGGCACCTCAGCTCCGGCCTCACCTGTGGGCCACTTGTCCTTAACTACCTGGAGCTGGCTCCCCCTGCCCTGGCTTGGGCTGTTCCACTCTTGCTTTGGAGCCCTGTCCATCTCAGGCTTTCTGCTCTGCTGCTCCCCTCTCCCTACTGCCCTGTCCTCAACTGAAGCACAACTCAGCATCAAGGTGGGGCCCTGGCTCTGCTGAACCCCTAGGGAACATTACTCACTGCTTCTCGCTCCCGGTCCATGATCGTCTCCAGCTCCTCAAAGTGTCGGAGTTTGATCTCCAGCTTTTTCATCTGGGTCTCTACTAGCAGGGCCACCAGAGATTTGATCTTCCTCTCCTCAACAGCAGCCAAGTGCTAGGGAAGGAGGGGTGGAAAGCATGTCAGCGGGAAGACCCAGTGGAAGACATTCCGGGGCAGAGAAAGGTGGCAGGTTTTAAGAAACAACTTGCTGTATTCACAGCCCAGAGAGCAAAACAGGCTTGATATTTTTAAAAGAACATGAAGAAAAATCAAGTGTGGCAAAGGATAAGACAAAGTCAAATAATCTATATATATAAAAACCTAAGTGACCGTTGGACTATTTGACCAGTAGCTATGACGCGCAATGACCACCAGGGGCAGATGCTCAACATACAGGCATGGAAACATGGAACAGCCTGATGAATCTCAGAGGGAAGGGGGAAGAAATTAACCAAAGAGCTTATATGCCTACTAGAGGTCCGGTGCACAGATTCATGTACTGGTGGGGTCCCTCGGCCTGGCCTGCAGGGAGCGGGCCGAAACTGACAGTCTGACATCCCCCGAGAGGTCCCAGATTGTGAGAGGGCACAGGCCAGGCCGAGGGACCCCACTGGTGCACAGATCTGTGCACCGGGCCTCTAGTCAAATAATCAAAGCTTAAGAAACTTAGAACAGTGATGACCAACCCTCCCTCTTAGGATCAAAAGAAAAAGGAAATGGCCAGCATTATTCAAGGGATGAGTAAGGAAGGATTTCCTCCAGGTGAAGTGAGATCAGAGAAGGGGCATCTCCCCCTTGGGGTTTTCTGGGTCTCTGGCCCTCACCTTGGCCTTCACAGCGGCGGCGGCCAGCGCAGCAGCAGCAGCGGTGGAGAGATTGCCCTCACCGATGTCCCTCTCCACCTTGGTCTTCCTTTCCCCCTCTGACTCCACCACTTCCTTCAGCACTTCCTCCTGCCCCTCCTTTGGCTCCTTCTCCTTCTCAGGGTCAACTGGGCCGGGAACAGGGCTGTTAGTCCTCCGGCCTCCCTTCTCTCTCCTGGACTTAACCACCCTGCGGGGAGGCTCACCTATGGGGTCCCCATCACTCTTCTCTGACTCCTTCTCACTGTCGCCTTCTTTCCCTTTCTCTTCATCTTTCTTGGGAGCCTCGCTAGTCTTCTCTTTTGCTTCTTCCTCCACAGCCCCAACTCCTTCTCGAGGTTCCTGAAGTCCCAGGGAAAGAAAAGTAGAGGATATCAGGGTGACTGGTTCTCACACAGGATCTGGACTGGGAAATGAATTCACACCTCTTACTTGGGAGGTAGTTTGGCTCCAGGAGAAGCCTAGCCACCTCTTGCCTGAGCTGGACTAAGCCAGCTCTCCATCACTATGCTGCCACCCCACCCCCAGCCTCCCAGCCCCCCAGCCCAGGTCAATCCAGCTATACCTTGGGCTCCTTCTTCTCCTCTGCGGCCTGGCCCTCCGCCCGTGCCTCGTCAGTCCCGCTCTCCTCTGGGCCCGTGGGAAGAGGAAATGGGAAGTGGCTGATACAGAGTCTGTCTCTACAGCACTTTTCCCACAGCCCCCTTTCCTAGCCAAAATCTTAGTGAGAGGGTCAATAGGGAGACAGAGTCCCTAAGGTAAAGTCCTGGGTAAAATAAAACCCCCACCAATCTCCCATTTGTCTTGTGCTCTGAGGCCAACCGAGGCAGGGATGGCATAGGGAAGCCAGGTGGAAGGGGAGAAATCTGGGAACTTGTCAGCCTTACCAATCCGCTCAGGCTCATCAGAGGTGGTTCCAGCAATACCACTACTTTCCAGACCAAAGGCTGGGTCTGCCTTGCCTGTCACTTTGGCTGCTTCCTCCACTTTCCGAACATGGGCCTCCACCAAGGCTGTGGGTACCTCTTCCTTCATTTTAGAGAACTCCTCTGCAAGTTTCAGAGAGGATGAGGATGGGAATGGGGGCAGGGAGGCAGTTCTGGCCACCCCAGTGAAATCCCATCTCTCCATCCAGACCAACATGGAGCCAGACAGGTGCCTGAGCTGATGCCAGCAGAAGACAAGGCCATTAAGGCAGCCAAACTTGAGAGGGTCTCAAGGTCTGAGTAACTAACTAGACCTTCAAACGCAAACTAAGCCCGGCTGGTGTGGCTCAGTGGTTGAGCATCAACTTATAAACCAGGAGGCCAGGGTTCAATTCCTGGTCAGGAAACATGCCTGGTTGTGGGCTCAATCCCCAGTTGAGGGCGTGAAGGAGGCAGCCGATCAATGATTCTCTCTCATCATTGATGATTCTCTCTCTCTCTCCCTCACCTTTCCTCTCTAAACTCAATAAAAATATATTTAAACAAACGAACAAACAAAAAAACGCAAACTAAGAAGGCCAGGAACCCTCCACATTACCTAGAGCCGACTTTGCAGCAGCAGAGGCGACTCGAGGATCGACGACGGAGGCCAGGAAGGCGACAGTGCTCATGACGGGGTTGCCTGACTGACTGAAAGGGATGGGCTGGTAGGCCAGGGGGCCCAGGGAGGCCTCCGAGTCCTCCAGGTACGGGTCTTCAATGGGAAGACGAAGAAAATGCAAGATGCACTCGTCCTGCGTGCGGCTTCCCACATGCTCAGACACTTTGTTCCAGTCGTCTTTGTACATTTCCAGAGCCTGGTGGTGGTGGTGGAGGAGACACAACTTCGCTTACTTGGCCACTTCCCTTGAAGATCAATTCCCCCCATCTTACTAAGGCGAGCTGGCTTCAAAGCTCTCTGTCTGTGGTATTTGTGTGCTCGGTTGGGTCCAAAAGGAACTTGCAAGTAGCACTAAGAACGGATATGGCGTTAAGGAAATGGCCCAAATCTCTGGCCTGGAGCTGTTGCCTAGGGCAGGTGCGACAGGCATCGGGAAGGAGAGAGACTGAGGGCAAGATCACGCTGCCCCGCTCACGAGTGCCCAGGCACCCGGCCACTTCTGTCACGCAGGCCTCTCCTTTCCTCGCCCCAATTACCTCCAGTAGAAGCAGGGTCTCCTGCTCCGTCCACTCTCGCGTGGCACTGGCCGCAGCTTTGCTCTGCAGGGGAAAGACAGGCGGGTCAGCCAGAGGGGCCTTGACCTCTGAGGAGTGAGGGCGCTCAGGCCCTGAGTCACCCCACACTTCCATACCTTGGAGGGAACGTTCTTCTTTGTGTACATGTCTGTGCGTAGCCCAAAGTTCTGCATGTCTGTTGGTTTCTCTTTGCCTTTGTCAGGGAAGTTGAGCATTTGTTGGGAAGCAGAGGTCTGCTATTTGTGGAGGGAAAGAAAGAGGTGAGTACAAATGACCACCAGGAGCCAGGGACAGAGAGAGAAAGATAGAGACAGAAAGAGAGAAAGAGAGAGATAGAAACAGACAGAAGGAGCTTTCTTCCCAAAGTCAGGGACACCCCTGGGCGGGGCTTCCTCCCTCACTGCTGTAGCTCCTCTGTTCTCATCTCTCCTTCCCGGGCAGGGGCCCCCAAACAAAGGGGCAAATAAGAAGCCCAGCAGGGTCTACACCCCACCTACCAGCTCTGGCTTGCCCTTAGCGGTCTCTGGCACCAGGTCATCCAGCTCTTTGCCCTTGCGCCCAGCCTTGGTATCAGCATCAACCTGGCGGCCCTGGGGGACAGAGCTTGACGTCATGGAGGCTGGGCAGGGAACACCAGGCCAAGGCCCTAGAGGCCTCAAGACCAAGTCCTGGGTGGTCCGCAGCTCTGGGGCCTTCATGCCATTGCTCCATGTTCCCTTAATGGTTAATTAAGCCTGCACTTGGCATGATATCCACTTGTATTCACATATGTCTTTACAAATTTCCTTAGGAGCTGGACAATTAGGTTCTAGTTCTAGATTTAGTACTCAGTGACCTTGGGCAAGCCACATAACCTTTCTCCTCTTAATTTTTGTAATGTGTGAAATGGAAGTGGAAAAATGGAAGTGATAATAATGAGTCAAAAATGAAAAAATGTTGGAAACATGACAAAGCTAAAAAATTTCATGCAACTGAATTTCAAGCCATTTTTCTCCTCTTTTTTGTAATGTGTGAAATGGAAGTGAAAAAATGGAAGTGATAATAATTATGAGTCAAAAATGAAAAAATGTTGGAAACATGACAAAGCTAAAAAATTTCATGCAACTGAATTTCAAGCCATTTTTCTCTATCTGTTCCGTCCCCTACATTAGTCTCTCTGCTCCTTGAGGACAAGAAACATCTCTTCTCCCTCAGCAAGTCCTTGTAATCTTAGGTACAGAGGCTGAGAGAGGTTGCTAAACACCTGGGGCTGATTCCTATCGCCCTGTGCATCCCATGGAAAAGGAAGAAGCCTCAAAACACTCCTGAACCATTACCCTAAAAAACCAGAAAAAGAAAAGTCCAAAGAAGCCCAATTTTACTCCCCCCGCACCCATCCCTACAGCCCCTCATCCTACCTGTGGGGTCTTGGGTTGCAGAGGCACCAGCCCTGAGGGCGTGTCCGCTAAGACATGGAAGTGAGAGGTGGGTGGAGGTCCCATTGGGGTTGGTCGACTCTCAGCATCCACCTGGTAGTTTATAAGACCCCACTGCTCTAGGAAGGCGTGGACCCTGGGAGGAGACAGAAACAGGGTCACAGGCAACCAGAAAGCTGCATGAGAGCTGAGGACAGAGGTGGCCTAAAGCTCCCTCTCCCGCCCTGTTTTCTGCTCATTCTCCCCCCTGGGAAATCTCTCCTCCCACCACGTAAATGCCAAGTCTACATCTCCAGTTAGGACTCTCTTCATATTCATCCACCTGCTCCACATCTCCTCCTGGACAGCCAGTAAAATCGAAACAGGACTTTCTCCTTTCCTCCATGCTCATGGGGTACCACTGCCATTCCCTCAAGTCACTCGCACCCCGAACCTGACCCTCACCTTTCCCTAGAGGTGTTTCTTCTTGCTCACTCCCCTATGTTCCTTGCTGGCATCTCTGTTTCTGCCAAGAGATATCTGTGGGCAGACATCCTGACATACCCCTTCCTCTCAGCTGCAAAACCCACCTCATGATGGCACAGACATCGCCCGCCAGGTTCCTGCGGCAGGCGGTAGAGGTGAGATACTCCTGGGGGTTCAGCCGGTAAGTGTCAATCATGAAGTTTCGGTAGGCCAGGTAGCTTAGGAGAGATGAACAATGAGGCAGAAAAATAAATGTCTGTTGACGGCTGAAGGGGAGGAAAAGTGATAAAGGAGCAAATAACTCCTCCTATATGACAAAGGCAAAAAAGAGCTGACAATTTGACTCAATAAACAATTTGGGTCTACTATGTGCCCGACACCAGGGGTTCAAACACTGCTGACGTTTTCCTTGATGTTTTTTTTTAAAAATATATATTTTATTGATTTCTCACAGAGAGGAAGGGAGAGGGAGAGAGAGTTAGAAATATCCATGAGAGAGAAACATCGATCAGCTGCCTCCCGCATACCTCCCACTAGGGATGTGCCCGCAACCGAGGCACATGCCCTTAGTCGGAATCGAACCTGGGACCTTTCAGTCCGCAGGCCGACGCTCTATCCACTGAGCCAAACCGGCTAGGGCTCCTTGATGGGGTTTTTAAAGTAAATTATATCCTTGGCTGTACTTGAAGGTAATTCACTCAACTTTTAAATAAGGAATCAAAAGGTAAAAAAAGGAGCCCTTATTTCCAAATGCATATGTTAGAGGGAGGTCCAAATCCATGTATCCTACTAGTCAGCAAACAATATGTTTTGAATGTGGAAAAGCTCAAATCCCAGTTCTACCATGATAGCCTCGGGCATGACACTTTAATTTTTGCCTCTCAGTTTCCCCATCTATAAAGTGGAGTGTCTGTTGAAGCTTAGAAAGGTCTGTAAAGGTCTCGTACAGTTTGAAAAATGATAGCTGTTGTATAGTATAGTGTAAAGTTTGAGACCATGACCCAGACTAAAGGATTCAGATCTCGGTTTTACTACTTACTAGCTGTGTGACCTTAAGCACTAACTTAACCCCTCTATACCTCAGTTTCCTAATCAGTGAACTGGAGATGATAATAACCTTCCCCTAAAGCTGACGTGGAGATTAAATTAGCCAATGTCTGTAGGACTGTGCCTGGGAGACATTAAGCTCTCAATAAAGGTAGGCAATTATCATCATTAACTATTTTATGGCAAAAGGGTAAAGTGTAAGTTAGGAAACATGATTTCAAATACTGCTTTGCCACCAAAAAAATAGCTTTGTGTCCTTCCTTTGCCAGTCACATCATCTTGAAAGGCCTCAAGATTGTTAGTTTTTAATGTGGTGAGAACTATACAAGTTATAAGCTTTCTTCCAGATCTAAAAATCTATGATTCTCTCTTCCTGGTGAATTTGGTTTCTCTCCAGATAAAAAAATAATACATAAAACATAAAACTATTAAAAAAAAAAAAAAAAGGTCCTGGCTGGTTTGACTCAGTGGATAGAGCGTCAGCCTGCGGACTGAAGGGTCCCAGTTCAATTCCGGTCAAGGGCACATGCCTGGGTTGCGGGCTCGTACCCCAATAGGGGGTGTGCGGGAGGCAGCCGATCAATGATTCTCTCTCATAAATAAATAAAAAGGAGTGCAAAGTGTGGAACAGTTCTAGTTTCAACCCTGAGGGCAAATCATGTTGATCACGTCACCTGGCCACTACTTCCTTTTCCCCTGGAGAGCGAGGCTTCTTCACACACACTGCTTTCCCAGAAGAGGAGAGAAGCAGACCAGGCTACAGGAAAAGTAGCATCGCAGGAAGGGAAGGGAAGACGGCCCCCGAGAGGGGAAGCTGAGGAGCAGATGGGAAGCAAGCCCTGGTTCTCAGGGAACCTGGGCTCAGCACTCAGGCTCACCATCTCATCATGATATTGATCCTGGAGCATCTCTAACCAGAGAAGATTGCCAAGTCTCATCCAAAGCCAAGCAAGTTTGGCCTGAGGCAACACCTTGATGGAGATGAAGACTTCTGAGCCCCAAGCCCGCACTTGACCTAATACTTCTCTCCAGAAAGCCCTCTCCATCCCTTAATTCACAGACGTGGGTCTTAATAGTTTTCCCTCTTGTTTATCTATCAAAACCTACCCTTAGGGACCAGCCTGGTAACAGCCACTGACAGTTTAGTCAAAGCTATTCTAGGGAGATTTGCATTTTGGACAACATCAGTAATTGTGGATTGAAAGAGTCTGTGCCCTGTTAAAAGAAATGGATTTGGAGCAGGTAGTTGTTTTGTACAGAAGAGCAGGCTGATATGGCCACTGGGCAAATCCTAGAGAGCGTGTTGCGTGGTCACAGTGCTGGGCTGGGGCTGCCTGGGGGCAGCGATCACGTATTGGTAAGCCTTGCACAAGCGCTTGGCTCATAGAAGAACTCAAGAAATGTTTGCTAAATAGGATGTTGCTGGATCAGGAAGAGTGAATGGGGACAGGAAGAGAGAAAGAGATTCATGAACCGAGATGTCCTTACATTTCTGGAGTCTTGGACTTGTTCTTGCCGTTGAAGAACTCAGGGAGAGCCCGCCGCTCAATGGCATGAACACTGCAAGAGAAGCCAGTGCATTCAGAAGGCACTAGTGGAGAGATGGGAGCCCCAAAGAGAGGAAAAGCCTAGAAGGTGAGGCAGGCAAACAGCTGGAGACAGCAGGAAGGAGTCAGATGCTTGGGGAGAACTTCCTCCCAGGGCTCCCCTAAAATGGAAGTGTACCCCAGTCTAGCTGACTGAGGAAGAAATAACTTATTTAGCGGCAGGAGAAGGAACAACATGTTGACCCAAGGAGGCAGGGAGAAAAGGGTTTAGTGAGAAGCTGGAGAACAATACCTATTATAATCGAACCAGGCTGCATAGCTGGGAATGATGATGTGGTGGGTCTGCTCAGTCACATTGTCCTCATGCAGGTCCGGGTTCTTGGTCTGCTCCCCCTTGTTCCCCGTACTGTTTTCATCCTCATCCTATGAACACGGAGGCTGCTGGACACTCAGCATTCTCATCTTGCCCCTAGCAACCCCCTGCTTCTCCCGCACCCCAGGAATGTGGGCACCAAAGATGGGTGAGGGAGTGAACAGTAATGGGCCCCAGGACTGGAAAAGGGTCAGTTTTGAGCAATAGGTAGAATTAGTCTATGGGGGGAAATGTCCGGGCAGGGAAAGTTCTGGGCAGAGGGAACTTTATAATCACAAATCAGAATCACATAGAGAGGTAGGGCCCCTCTAAACTGGCTCCACCTTGCCCGTGGTCTCCATGCTTTCATCCTCCTGTTCATCTGAAAGAGAGAGACAGCAAGATAGAAGGCTGAAGCCTCCAGAGGGGCCGAGAAGAGCCCTACTTTCTGAAAAGCCCCGGCAGGCTGGGGAAGTGACAGCTGGCCTCCCCGGATCGGGCTCCCCTTCTTACCCAAGTCAGTCATGGTGCCTCCTTTGACCGGGGCTGACTCCGAGTCCTTCTTAGTGTTGACTGTAGGAAGAGAGTCATTTTATCAGACAGGTTCTGCCTAAACCAGGCCCTTACCTCTCTGCTGCTAAGTTCTAAAGATCTCACTTTCTCCAAAAACTTTCTCCTGATCATAAAATGTAGTAACTTCCTTCAGTCACAATCAGTCTAGGTTTTGAAACTCACTTGCCATTTTGCCCTCTTCCCAACCAAAAATTCATTTAGCTTTTTTCTATAGAGAAGCATTTTCTACTCAATGGATATTCATATATCAATTGTCTTTCAGGCCCTTATATCCACCTATGTGTCTTTTTAAAAAAACTAAAAATGTCTTTATTGATTTTAGAGAGAGAGAGAGAGATGGGAAGGGAGAGGGAGAGAGAAACATCCATGTGAGAGCACAAAATCAACTGGCCGCCTTCCGCACAGCCCCTACTGGGGATCAAGCCCCCAGTCCAGGCATGTGCCCCGACAAGGAATTGAACTGGTGACCTCTCACTGCATGAGACAACACTCAACCAACTGAGCCACATCCGCCAGGGCTGTAAGTTCTTAATAAAGTGAGACAGAGCCCTAACCGGTTTGGCTCAGTGATAGAGCGTCGGCCTGCGGACTGAAAAGTCCCAGGTTCAATTCCGGTCAAGGGCACGTACCTTGGTTGCGGGCACATCCCCAGTGGGGGGTGTGCAGGAGGCAGATGATCGATGTTTCTCTCTCATCAATGTTTCTAACTCTCTATCCTTCTCCCTTCCTCTGCAAAAAATCAATAAAATATAAAAAAAAA
>NW_005368921.1:814776-822270 GCF_000412655.1 Myotis brandtii
ATATTTTTGAAAGCAGAGGACACTTTCCCCAGCTGAATTCATACACGAAAGCTCAGGAGGAGAGCTGCTCGGATCGACTAGGGGGTGGGAGCCAGAACCCCTCTCTCAGTGGCCCTCTTTACTCCACTCCTGAACTGTATTTGGGACTAGTCTCTAGAGCACAGATTATAACCAGTGCTGAAGAGCTGTGGTCTCCAAATGAGGTTCTCACACAGGATGCACAAGATGGTCCACTAGACTACAGCCAGAGAATATCAGAACTTCTCTTTATATTTGTCTTTTAATCTTATCCTTTACATTTTCCCATTCTTAGATAATGTTTGCATGTGTTTTATAATGTTCTAAAAGGAGTGGTGTAACAGTTCATGTAGGTAATTTGTGCTCAAATATATTTTAGAGGTAGGGCCCCTCTAAACTGGCTCCACCTTGGTTAAGGCATTGACCCAATATGCCAAGGTTGTGGGTTCGATCCCTGGTCAGGACACATATAGAAATCAAACAATGAATGCATAAATAAGTGGAAAAATAAATTGATGTGTCTCTCTCTCTAAAATCAATCAATCAAAAAACAAAAAAATGGAATATGGAGACAACTACTGTCGAGCACAAAGCACAGTCCACAACTTACTAGTAGTTATGGATGTGAAGTTAGAGGGTGGTCCATGGTGGTGGAAAGAACCTCTAGACCTGGAACTGGGCCTAGGAAATCAGCCACTCAGGAGGTTTGAAAGAGTAGGGGCAGGGCAGGCAGGCCCAGGAGCTAGGCCCAGCCCATACCTGTTTTGGGCAATGTCACCTCTTCTACGTTGGGGACTGGTGAGGGCTCATCCATGTCCTTTGTTAGGTCTTCTTGCTCCTCTTCTCTGTGGCCACGCTTGGACTTGGTGTAAGGTGTTGAGGGACTGGGAAGGAAAGGGAGTGAAAGAGAACCTAGTCATCCTTGGATAAGGAGTCCCTGGAAGTTCAAGTTCAAGGGACAGGAAGCAAGGGAGAACCCCAAGGGGCAGAACTGAGCAAAAACAGAAACCAACCACCTCAGAATAATGGGAAGTGGCCAAGGCTTCCATTTGGAGATAAAGCTCTCTTTGAGTTTACTAGTGGCTGGGACTAGAACTAACAACTAGGCAGCTAAAGATGAGTAGGTCTAGGGTCGGGTGGTCATGGGAAGGTTTGGAGAGATCACTGAAGGTGGGGGCAGGCATACCCTTTCTTAGCATTTTTCTTCTTAGCTTCTGGGGTTGGTGAAGGAGAGGGGGAGCGCTTCCTCTTCTTATAGTTCCCCCCCTTCTTGTCCCGTCGATCTGAATCTGGGCTGTTCACCTGCCCAGAATTGGGACAAATGTCAGTCAATAATCTCCAGTGAAGACTTATTCCAAAACTTATGCTAATGGCTCCAAGAAGAAAGAAGAGGAATTTCACCTCATCTGTCAGTGTCTTGGCTGAAATCTTCTTTCGGCGGGAGACAGGGTTTTTGTCATCATTTACTTCATAGTCTTCCTCATTCATCCATTCATTGAAGGTGTCTGTGTCCAGGATCCACTTCGCATGAACCTAAGTACAGAGGAGACTGCGTTGAAGAGCCGCCTGGAAGCCAGAGCTCTGCCAGGGGCCCTTGACAGAAAGCCCACGGGCACCGATCTGCTGCTTCCTCTCCAGAGAGGCCTGGTCCTGGCACCGTTGTTCTGGGGGCAGCGCAGGAACAAGGCAGCTCACCTTCCGAGGCTTCTCGGGAGTCGGAGCATCTTCCACAGACGCTTCAATTTCACTGGCTGGGATCCACGTGTCGTAACTGCCAGGGGAAATTCACCGTGAAGCAGAGAATCAGTAAAATGGAGTTGTGGAAAAGACAACTGGAAATCTTTTACCTTTTCCATGTATAAAAAGCACTGTGTTGTTGGGTTATTATTTTGGTATAATTATTTCCCCAGTTAATATTGGGATCCTTTCATTATAAAGTAATAAAAACAATTACAAAATATTTCAAAAATAAAAAAGGATCACCCTAACACAACTACTTGTGACATTCAGTATATGGTTTTCCCAGTAACTTTTTAAAATATATATATTTTTATTGATTTCAGAGTGGAAGGAAGAGGGAGAGAGAATCACCGATGAGCTGCCTCCTGCATGGGAGAGGGGAGGAGGCGAGCCCGACCTGGGCATGTGTCCTGACCAGGAATGGAACCGTGATCTCTTGGTTCATAGGTTGATGGTCAACCACTGAGCCATGCCAGCTAGGCCAGTAACTTTTTTCAGTATAATTTTGTCTTAACATAATTCAATGATACTAGAGTTATTTTATATCCTACTTTTTGCAGTTAATATTCATTTAACAAATTATCCATGTTATTTCTATAAATTTAAAGGCTGCATAGCCCTGCCAGTGTGGCTCGGTGGTTGAGTGTCCACCCATGAACCAGGAGGTCCCTGGTTCGATTCCCAATCAGGGCACATGCTCGGGTTTCGGGCTCAATTCCCAGTGGGGGGTGTGCAGGAGGCAGCCAATTCATGATGTCTCTCTCATTGATGTTTCTATCTCTATATCCCTCTCCCTTCCTCTCTCTAAAAATCAATAAAAACATATTTAAAAATAAATAAAGGCTATATAATAGCCCACTAAATAGACATGTAAATTGGCTGAAACATTTCCCCACCATTAAACATTTAGATTGTTTCTAATATTTACTTATCAAAAATTATACTGGGATAACGATTTTGCATGTAAAGCCCCAATTCTTTTAGCCTAAGCCTGGTCCAATAAATACCAACCTCCCCCAAGATGGGGGATTCACATAATAGGAGAGAGGAGAACAAATTAACAAACCTAAAAAACAACAACAACAAACTAACAAACAAAATAACCCTAAAATAACCCCAAAAGATAATAAAGTGAAGAAAAAAACCCATACACACACACACACACACATATCTCCAAATCACTTCTTGTTGCTTTGCTAGATGTCCTAGCACCTCCCAGCCTGGCTCTGTACTTACACCTGTCCCCAACCCATCCTCACCTGTCAGGATAATAGCCCCAGTGCAGAAGAACCTGCTTGTCCCTCTTCATGACTGGTCGCACCCATTCCTCTGGGGATAGAGACAGAGCAGGGAGAGAGATAAGCTAATGGGGTACAAAATAACCCAAAGATAATAAAGTGAAGAAAAAAACCCATACACACACACACACACACACACATATCTCCAAATCACTTCTTGTTGCTTTGCTAGATGTCCTAGCACCTCCCAGCCTGGCTCTGTACTTACACCTGTCCCCAACCCATCCTCACCTGTCAGGATAATAGCCCCAGTGCAGAAGAACCTGCTTGTCCCTCTTCATGACTGGTCGCACCCATTCCTCTGGGGATAGAGACAGAGCAGGGAGAGAGATAAGCTAATGGGGTACAAAAAAGTAACTCTGTATATAACTCCTGTTGCAGCAGAGGACCTGTAAATAGGAATGTAAGACGGTAGGAGAATTTAGGGTTGAAAGGAGAGAGCAGCCCAGGCACCGCATGGGATCTGAGCAGTCCTCCACCTCCTAGTCCAAGCCATTCACTGAGGTGCCCAGGAAAGCCAGGTCTCACCTTCTTCCAGGTTCCCTGGGACAGGATACACAACATGGGATGCACTGTTCCTATCCTCAGTGACCGTTCCCTGGATGGCACAAAAAAGGAGGTAAATATACCCCCCTCTAAATCACTCATCAGCATAAATAAGCCAAAATAAGATTTAACCACAGATCTGCCTTCCTAATCATATTTTGCTCAGAATGGTATTAAAGTGAGTTGCCCTCTCTACTAAGCACACACTAGCTGAATGGCGGAGGAAAATAGCTGGGATTGTGCTAATAATGAAGAAAAGTCAAAGAATTAAAAACTGCTACAGATAATCTCTCTGAGTAAATAATCCACACATGGGAAATGTAAAGTTGACTGTGTGTCTTTAGCAATGACATCTGCTTCCTATGCTAGAGTTCCAAAGAGCAAAGATTTCATTTCTCTGAACTCAGGCAATACCAAGTTCATTGGAAGTAAAAGCTTTTCCCCCAGACTAAGAGTCTCTAGGAACAGTGACTCAGACCTGTCAAGACTGGAAAATGGGAGGAGCAGACAGAGAAAGAGTGGCCCAAGGCTCCAAGTCTAGTCATTTTCCAAGTAGGCAGAGGCACCTCTGCAGCAGAACACATGGCCCCTCAGGGCTATTTATTGAACGGAAACGTCAGGAAAAGGGTCATGGACTTTCCAAAACCTCTCCTGACCCACCCACTCACCTGGTGTCTCTTGATAATGTCCTTTAATTTTCCTAGCAGTTTGGGTTCAATTTCGGGGCACAGGAAAATGTTTGGTCGAGACAGGCAATTATTCTGTGGGGAGAAGAAGTAGATGGAGTGAGATTATGGGGAGGGTGTTTTGGATTCCTGCTGAGGGAAGGGAGGTGAAAGGGGGCAGGTTCCTGACCAGTACCTGCACCAAGGACTTCTCGATGGTCATGAACATTTCCACGTTGCGGTCCATGCGTGATGGGTTCTGGAAGTCGTAACGCCGCCTATGAAGAGGCAATAATCCAGTGAGTGATATAGTTGAGTTCAGGGGATCAGGTTAGGGTATGTGACTATTTAACCTGGGAAACTAGGAGGCAATCCCATTCACGGCTATTGTCAAAACTGCCTAGAATCTGGGGTTTACTGATCTCAACTCACTCTATACTGAGTCCAAAGGACAAAGTAAAGTTTGAGATGCCAACCTAAGAATCCCCTTTCCTCTACAATACACATACTGACACACACACACATACTCACTCAGTCTTGGAGACTATTTTGGTTCTGACTCCCAGCCCTTTTTCTGACCTAGCAAGTCAGGCCTACTGACCTAGCAAAGTAAGAGACTCATAAAAATGTCTACTTAAGCTCTGCCACCCCAGAAAGACCCTGAGGAAAAATTTACCTGAGGAAAATCCCTCTAAACTACATATAAAAAGCATCAAGAGAGGGCATCTCACCATCCCTGGTCACTCTTGAATTTGTAGGCAGCTGCAAGTATGTGGCACAGGGAGCCTCCTGCTTTGAAATCTAGGAAACATTTGATCTACAAAATTGAGACAGGGAAGAAGTATGTAAGAGTTACATCCTAAATTCTCTTATTACTTAATCCTTTCACAAAATCCCATGCTAAAGTGATCTCCCTCTCAACCTGGAATTCTTTAACCCCTGTGCCATTGTATCATGTAGCCTGGAAGAGGGGAGAGAAAGAAACGAAAATTCACAAAGCCCCACTTTGTGCCAAGCACTTACTGGGTTCCCTCACTGACCATTACAGAACGGTCATAGTGTAGTCACACTAATCCTATCTAGAGATGAAGGAACCAAGATGCAAAGGGTGTAAACTGCTTGGCCAAGTCACAGAGACACCAAGTGACAGAGTCAGGATTTGAACACAAGCCCGGGCAAATCCATGCCATGAGAGTTTCATGCACCGAGCTCACACACTCTGAAATAACCTGTTGAACAAAGTATTACTAAGACAAAGGGATTGGTAAACTGGGGACTAGGTCAAGGCATCAATGTCCTGGCCAGGGATAGGGATGGTAAAAAATTACCCAAATTTCAAAAATCATGAAATTTACACCCCCCCCCCCCCAAAAAAACAAAACAACGCCTTCTCCAGTTTTGAGGATCCACCCCCTGGCTTTTGCACTCACCGGCAGTTTAGTGAGCGGTGCATTGCTGACATGTTTGCCAAAAACTTCTTCCTGAAATTGTAGCAACTGTACAACCAGGCTAGACAGGGACTTGTTGGTGGGTGGTTCAGCTTGTATATACTGGGGAAATAGAGGGAAAGAAAAGAAAAATAGACCCCAGGTAAATTGTCCACCACTTCCCTATTTCTTCCCCAGGAGCTCTGGAAACATCTGGGGCAGAGAAAATTGTGTCTTCTCCCCCCACATGTCTAGTTTCTATAAAGAAAATGGCAGAAGGGAGACAGACCCTCGACGCGCCTCACCAGGAAGTTGCAATTGTGCTGCCCCCAGCCCAGGTACACCCTGACATTGGATCTCTACCCTGAGGGCTGTAAAAGTCTGAAGATTCCTTGAGTTCAGGCCAGGGAAGCAATACCTTTGAGGCTCTAAGTGAGACAACAGTGTATTTCTTGGGGTAACTTTGTGGAAGGCCAAGCTTCGCCGTTATCATGTGGCTTAAGAAAGGTGCAAGGAAGTGAGGTAGGGCAAGCAGACCGAGAGGGCAAGCATGGGCAAACAGAGCGAGCTCGTGCGTTCTGCTTCTGCGAGGGACAGGGCACAGATGCACAGATGTCTTCACAGGCCCTCCGAGATGGAAGGACCAGCTACCATCTAGCCTAGTGGGAAAGAGCAAGACTGCACCTGTCTTTTCTGAGGAAACCTTAGCTGAGACAAGTAACCCTGGGCATTCTTTTTTTTAAAACATATTTTATTGATTTTTTACAGAGAGGAAGGGAGAGGGATAGCGAGTTAGAAACATCGATGAGAGAGAAACATCGATCAGCCGCCTCCTGCGACACCTCCCACTGGGGATGTGCCCGCAACCAAGGTACATGCCCTTGACCGGAATCGAACCCTCACGGGACCCCCTCAGTCCGAGGCCGAGGCTCTATCCACTGAGCCACACCGGTCAGGGCGCCCTGGGCATTCTTAAACATTCCCATGCTATGCAACTAGCATCCTCGCCTTCTGTTCTAATTTAAAACTGAGCCAGCAGGCAACTTTCTCTTTACCTTTTGACCCCTGTGTGCTCACCCTAATCACAGAGCAGAGCGCTCCTTCTCAACGGGAGGTGTAAAGAGATCCCTGAAGGAAAAGGTAAGTGACAAAGAGCTAAGAGCTGCAAAGCCGAGCCAGGTCGCGGGCCGCCCATCTCCGCAGGGCTCGGGACTAAGCCCCTGGATTGATCTCCCTTCAAAAGGTCAAACAGAAGCCTGGGAACCCGAGCCCCGGGCGGGCGGAGGCGCAGACAAGGCAGAGGCCCGCGCTGCTGGTCGGGACCCTGCACCCAGAGCCCCGAGCAGGGCAGCTCAGGACCAGGACCAGGACCAGGACCAGGGCCAGGACCAAGACCAGGACCAGGGGGGCGTCCTCCTCAGCCGCTCATCCCATCGGACAGGCTGCAGGGCTGGGCAGGAGGCACCGGGCGGAAGGGCGGCCGCCGAGACCCCGCTCCGGGAGCAGAGAGCAGGCCGGCGGCTGTCTCGGGAGCAAACCCGCATGTTTAGATGTTGCTTTCAACAAGGCCCGCAGACAAAGACAAGCCCGGGAGGAGGTGCAGCGGGAGGCAGGTAAGGCTCCTTCCACCCTTTGTTCGGCACCTATTCTCTCAGTTAGGGGTGGGGGGCCAGGACAGAAAGCGTGGCCTAGATCTGAACCCCAAGCCCAGGCCGTGCAGGGCCAGGCGGCGGGCGGCTTCATTGTGGAGCCGAGGAACAGGGGGAAGGGGCCGCTGCCCAGGAGCCTGCCCCGCGGCTC